>NC_142800.1:66917783-67245283 GCF_049724085.1 Artemia sp. Qi Xiang Cuo
CTGAAAAGGAGGACTTTTTCTTTGGAGAATTTTTTTTTACACAATTTTGACTTATTTTTTTGCCGCTTGAAAGATCCAATTTTTGGCAAAAAGATCAGAACCAATCTATTTCTAGAATAGTTCAAGATACGTTTTAGCTATTCTTGTTTAGGCAAACATGAGGCCTAATTCTCATATTGCGAGTTTCAGAGCCAGGTCACTAGAGTTCAATGTTGTACATCAATAACTCAAAGTCTGTAATTCTTCGTTAATATCGTCTATACAAAAACCCTAAAGTGGATACTCTCCTTTTCAGGGAATTCGATAAAATGAGCAAGTATTTTCATCTTAAAATAAGAAGCATCAGTAGAGTTTACAACAAACAAGAATTATTCCAAATATGAGAGGGGCTGCCCCTTCCTCAAATCTCGCTCTTAACGCTGAAGTCTTAAAGCTCTTTAGAAGTACTTCACATTCAAATTCAATGGCCCTTGTGTTTGGGCAGTCTTTGTTAAAGAATTATGACAAAAAGTCAAACCTTAGCGTACAGAGTGAGGGTTAAGGAAGGAGCAGCCCCCCCTCATATATGAATAATTTCTGTTCGTTTTCAGTTTTACTGTTGCTCCTTACTTTCAGTTGAAAAAAAAATGTTTATTTATATTTAATTGTTGACCGTTTTCAGATCATCCCAGGAAATCAAACCCCTCCGTATAAAATTTTCTCTGGAAACTTTCCTCTTCACTGAAAATTCCCCTCGTGAAGAATCCTCCCCTCGCCTGGAAAATTTCGTATATTTTCCAATAACAAATACTATATGTTAACAATGGGCAATTTTTGTAACTTATAGCCCTTTTCCTAGGGGGTTCATTTTATCCCCAAAGGCGTAGTTCTCAGACCTTTCAACTATGCTAAATCAAATAGTTGTCTTAAAATTTTGATTATATGTGTTTGGGGAAAAAAGTTGCATGGGAGGGTGGCTAGTTATTCTCTAATATTTTGGTTACTTAGAAAGGACGCTAGAACTTTTGATTTCTGCTCGGATGAGCCATCTCTAAATCTTCTAGGACCACTGGTTTGATATTATCACCTCTGGGAAAAAAAGAAGTTAAAAACATATTCGTGATCTTTCTTCTGGCAAATGTTGGTAGACAGGAGCATGACCCCTCTACAGTAGGGTTCTGTGATACGCTGAATCTGATGGTGTAATTTTCATTGTTGATCCATTAACTTTTTTTTTTTTGGGGGGGGGTCCTCTCTTTTCGAAAATGTGGCAAATGTTCATACGCTCGTAGCCTTTGATGGGTAACATTAAATCAATAAATTTCTTATATTTGGAATCAGTATAAAAGCCGATTCTTTCGTTGTGTCTATTGTTATCAAATTTTTTAGGGTGTCGGTTGCTATTGGGCTGAGTCACTCTTTGCTAACAGTTCGTTACCACGAAATGTTCAATATAAGAACCGTATCACAGAAATAGTACTGAAACAAATCCTTGTTTTATAATCCATAAAATGATAGTACACAACTTTGGGAGTATAGTTCAAAGCGGAAACTGAAGCCAGTCAAATGACCTTTTCAGCAAAAAATAAAATAAATAGAAAAAATTCACGAGCTTTCCTGAGACGTAAAAATTCGAAATTGTATTAAAATCATACAAGAGAAAAGCACAAAATTTTAAAGTGGGTAGAAAAAACGAAAGGGATTTGTGGCCTTTTTAGTGAAATTGATATTTTGTAGAATTGCACGTAAATTATAGTTTTTGTGATTCTTATTTTAGAAAAAGTTATTCTGTACTTGAATTTTTTCAGAAGATTACGGCGCAAGAAATTCAGTAAATATTTCAAAACTGGGGTTACAATTTAATTCAAATAAAACATATTAAAAATTACATCGTTTTGTTTTTTACCAAAGGACTTTTTTTTACAGGAAAATTTGTGGATTTAATTTGTTGTGGAATTTCATAACATGTTATATTGTAATTTGGCATGAGCATGGCCGTGTCCAGTATATTTGATTGGAGGGTGTGTTTTTTCAAGGGGGCTATTAAAAAAACTTTAAAAAAGTCCGTCAAAAATTTGTTTATATTATTTTTTGCTACTTTCTTGCGAGTCCAAAAAAACTTTTGGGATATTCAAATCCGGTTACCTCCCCCCCCCCGCTCTGGATACATCCTTGAGCCTGAGTCTTTAGCGCAGTCACTGACTACCTTCAAAGATTACCTTGAGTCTTTGAAAGCAGTTCCTGCGCTAGAATTTCCATAGAGAGTATAAAACTCAAGTTAATTGAATATTAAAGTTAAAATTTAAGAAATTCAAAAAATTTTAATTAATAACGATTTAGGCTAATTAAAGAATTAAAGATTATGTTTACATGAAATTTTAAGCTTCCGTGAAAAATTAAGTTTACATGGAAGTATAATTGCTATGTGAAACCAATTGGTCCATTTGGGAATTCTTACTGCACTGTGATAAATAACCCCAAAACGGAATAAATAAAACCCTTCTAGTTACGAACATTTACGAATTGAAAATTCGTAATAATGTTAATTTATTGACGAAAATAGTACCACTTATTTATTTACGATTATTTACAAATTGGCAATTCATAGTAACGCGTAACAAATTCTTTAGGCCTATAACAAGCTACGGATATTTTGCTTCAGCAATTTATGCTCCGATCAGTATGAAAAATTGCGCAAATTCTGTCAAGGCAGCTTTTTCCGGAAAAAATATTTGTAACTCCTGAAACTAAAACTCAATTCTGACTCTGTATTTGAAGCTTTTTCCCAGCTCAAAACAATAATAAATGCCATTAAACCAGTTGCTACTATTAAAAAAAAAAAAATGTGTTTATTTGTGGAGGTACCTTTGGTACCTTCAATTGCAGTAAGATATTTATTAGTATTTCCTCTCCTTCTGGATTGCAAAAGGAGATGATTTAGTATTTCACTTATAATACATAGTCTAACAAATTCTTATCTTCTAAAGGAATTTGACAGTTTTTAAGGATTGTTTGATACACATTTGCATTATATTTGTTCCATCAAACCCACATGCTGCAAATTCGATAACGTGTATCGTTTTGTTCTTGGTTTCCTGCAAACAACTTAGAGAACCAATTAGAAACAATTAGAACCAGTGCTCAAAGAGAAACAACTAGAACCAGTGCCCTAGACTATCAACGCATCTTTATATTTTTAACGTTTTGTTTTCAAGTTCTAGACTTTATCTTCATGTTACTGATGTTTCGGATCTACTTTTCACAAATCGGAGTCATTCATGTGCCTGTTCATTTCAACTGCTACATATTCGTTCTGAGCATCTAAAAGTAGAATAGGCAAGGCTCAGGGTGTTTTTTTTCACAGTTAAAAAAAGGTTGGAAGAATAGGAAGATAAGTCTGCAAACCAAGATTAGAATATTAGAAGCTGCAGTGATGACAGTGGTCAAATATGGCTCATAAGCATGGCCGTTTCGAAAAACAGATGAAGATTTGCAAGATGTTTTCCAGAGAAATTGGTTACGGTTTGTTCTGGGTACCCGGCTGACTGACCGTATTTCAAACAGTAGGCTTCAATCCCGGTGCAATCCCGCTTTCTATGGCTATAGCCTATAATGAAAGAAAGTTTGAGGTGGCTAGTACACGTTGTGCGGATGAAGGATGACAGATTATCGAAGATTGTCCTTTTCGGTAAACCGTCTAGAGCTAAACGGAAAGCAGGTCATCCTCGTCTGGGGTGGGGGACGTCATAAAGAAAGATTTAAAGGAAATTGGAACTTCCTGGGAGGGTGTGAAAAGGGAGGCTTTGAATAGACTATAATGGAGGAGGAACATGCGTAGCTGTGTTGACCTCAGGCGGCCTGGTACTGCGGTGAGTTGTTAATAGTACCACTACTATTAGTAGTATTCTCTCAAACAAACAACTTAAAAGTTTACTAACGGTTTGCCGGAGGCGTCATATTTGGACAAACGGTAGTGGGGTGGGGAAAATTTTGAGCATTCTTGAACTTGAATAATAATTTGCATTGCCACTGAATCACCTAGTTACATGACTCCAAAGGGAAAAGATTATCACATCGTCCTCAGACGCATTAGGTGGCAGATTTGATCCCAGGTTAACAATTTATATTTAGTTAACAATTGTTCTTTTTTGGGGCAGGAAACGGTAGTACACGGAAAGAAAAAGGTCAAAAGGGTATTTGAGGAGGTATTTTCTAGGAGGGTGTATTTTGCGATGGAGCACAAACAAAATTTTGGCGTGTAACAGTAAATCGTTATACAAATTTTGGAGCATCGCCAGGTATTTGACTTGAAGATGACAGATTCTTCGTTCAACTGCTGCTAGGCTAAAAAGCTTGAAACATGTTTTAAAATGTTTATAAGCAGGCGTCTTGAACCGTCGGATTTTGCTCCCAATTAATTTGTACGAACTTTACTAACATATTTGGTCCGGTTATACGTACATCCCATACCAGGAAATGATAAGGTGTGGGATCCTGTAATCGAATCCTTAGCAATTGTTTTGAATCCCCTAACCTGAAAAATCTCTCTCTTGAGCCTCACCCTCCTTAGAACAAAAGAGTTTGGTGTGAACATTGTCTGAAAATCCCCAGCTCTTATTCATATATTGACCGGTTTTGTTTTCGAGAGTTTTTATTTCGCACCAAGGAGTATTGCTAATTAGATAGCAGCATTATTTGTCATAGATGTCCAATATAGAAGGAATGCTGAAGTACTAAGGACATTGTAAATTAAATCTGATTTAATTATTTAAGTGGAAACTTAGCACGCCATATAGATCTTAAAATATTAGGAAAAATTGAAAATATTATTTTTAATAAAAAGAACTCCATATACATATTGTAGCTTTTGGTAGTAGTGGGCACAAAGTTTAAAATAAGGAATAAGGGCGAAAAAAACTCGAACATAAGGCACCTAGCAGGTTAAAAAATTGTAGCTTTCCTTTAAAATTATAGTGAATGCTAATGAATCCTAATCTGTACGAGCGAGCATGGATGAGGTAAAAATAAAGATCCCCAAAAACTGAATTTGCAAATTTTTTTTTTTTTTTTTTTTTTTTTTTTTTTTTTTTTTTTTTTTACTCGGATATCCAATACATATAACACCCAAGGCCTTAGTTTTCATTGTATAATTGTTGTAAAATAAAAATTTTGCTAAAATATTAAACTCTAACCAAACGCACGAAGAAATTTATTTTCAAGGGTTCAGTTTTTTTTGGGGGGAGGGATTTTAAAAGAGACACTAAATAATTGGATAATGTGAAACAATTTTACATTTTTTGATGTAGCGCTGGTCGAAAGGCCTCTTGCCTCCTTATGTGACTTGTTCTATTTTTTGTATTGTTTTGTAGACACTTATATTGGTGTTGAATCAAGCATGACTTATCTTTTCCATATTTTTATTATTCGTCTTGTGTTGTATTTATTACTAGTTGTTGTTTTTTTTTAAGTGTATTTGGTAAACTAAGAAGAACAAAAATTTCAAAAAATTTGAGCAATATTTTTGAAAAAAGGATTAGAGCCCACATATTGTATTGAGTTTTGTATATTTTATGCAAACTTAATGTTTTATTAAAACATACATCGTAAAACATTTGATTATTTTAAACGTTCTAAAAATTATTGTTAAGTGATGAGACGCGTAAACAGAATTCTTTGGAGTAAGGGGGGCAATAACAGAAAATGGGGAAAATAAAAATTAAATAAATATCATTTCATAAGTAAATAATAAGAAAACAAGTTTTTCAGCTAAAAGTAAGAAGCAAAATTAAAATTTAAAACTAACAGAAAATATTCTGTGCATGACGGGGCTGCCTCCTGTTCAATCCTTCACTCTGTACATTATAGTGTTTTAGAGCTTTAAAAAAAGGGTTTATTCTAATGAAACAGCCCTTGTGATTCAGGATGTTTTCTCCTAGAACTGGGACAAAAAGTAAAACTTTAGCGTAAAGATAGAGGGATTGAGGAGGTGATAGCCCCTAGAATAATGGCAGTTCGATTTTTCAGTAGAAAAAACTTAGTTTTTTTTTCAGTTTCTTTTCGTTTTCTAAATCATGCCCGGAAATCCCCCTCCCCCTCTGTGGATATTTTCTCTGGAAATCCCCCCAAAACAATTCTTCCTGTGGGAAAACCCCCACGGAAAAATACACATGTGTAAGATTCCCCTCCTCTCCGAAAAATTTCCCCTTGACAATTTCCTCCTCGCTGAAAACCTCCCCGGAGAATTTTCCTTGACGATTCCCCTTGAAAACGCTACTTACTTTCACTTGAAAAAAAAGCTAAAGTTAATTTCTAATCGTTTTCCACGTCGTGCCGAAACCCTCCCCCCTCCCCCTCTCCTCCGCTTTGTGGAAAATTTTCTCCGGAAAATTTCCCTATGAAAATTTCCTCCTGAGGAAAATTCCCCCGTGGAAAATTAATCCTGCGGAAAATATTCCCCAAGGGTAAA
The DNA here is from genome assembly GCF_049724085.1 of Artemia sp. Qi Xiang Cuo. Taxonomy (NCBI): domain Eukaryota; kingdom Metazoa; phylum Arthropoda; class Branchiopoda; order Anostraca; family Artemiidae; genus Artemia; species Artemia sp. Qi Xiang Cuo. The sequence goes on from NC_142800.1 coordinate 66,924,229, forward strand.
TATCCCCAGACAATTCCATCTCCGCTTAAAATATCGCCACGTCTATTCCGCCGGAAAATTCTCTCCCATTTAGCCTAAAATTGAGAAGCCAAAGAGAAATTAAGACAAAGAAAAAGAATTCCGTATGTGAATTCACGCAAATTTTCCCCTTGTAAAATTCCCCATGGAAAATTTCCCCAAAAACTTTCCTCTCCAAGGGAAATTCTCCCTTGGAAAATCCCCCCCACCGCCGCAGAAAATTCCCCCAAAAAATTTCTGTATGTTTTCCAATATGCAAACTATATGTAAACAGTGTGCAAATTGCATAACTTACAGCTCTTTCCCCAGGGATCATGTGGGGTCTTGTCATGTCCATAGTTATTGGACCTTTCAAGTATGCTTAACCAAATACTTATCTCAAGATTTTGATCAGACGCCTTTGGAGAAAAAAAAGGATGTGGTTTTATGGACTAATTACCATCTACACTATTTGGTAACTTTAATAGGGCAATAGAACTTTAATTTCTGTTCAAATAAGCCCTCTCCCGACCATCTAGCACGATTGGTTCGATACGATTACCCTTGGGTGAACACGCATCATTGATCCTTCTTCTGGAAAAGAAAAATTGCAAATTTTTGTACTTCGGAGCTTGAAGCCACTATAGTAGGGTTCTGTAATATGCTGAATCTGATGATGTGATTTTCATTAAGGTTGCTTGATTTTTAGGGAAAGGAGGGGGGGGGGGGTGTTTCCTCCTTTTTTTCGAAAATCCAGCAGATTTTCTAAGGCTCGTATTTTTGATAGTTTACATTAAACTTAATGTATTTTATGTACTTGGAATCAGCATAGAAAAGTCAAATTTTGATGTATTAATTGTTATCAAAATTCCCTTTTGTAGAGTTTTAGTAATTATTCGGCCAAATCGCTCCTTACTTATAGTTCGTTACCACAAACTGTTTGTTGTGAACCAGTGACCGGAATTGAAAAAAAAATTCAGTAAAATCCACATTAAAACCAACACTAAAAGAAAATTTTAAAAGTATTTTTATGGCAAATACAGAATCTGAAGAGTATCCAAAGAGGGAAAGTAACTACTTTTTCAACTGGTATTGCAACAAATGTGCGTCAGAATGAGAGTGTTCATTATCCACAAAACGACTGAGGGTTTTATTGATATTTACAACTGAGGGTTAATTAATAAATACAAATTTCGAACAATATCTTGAATTCAGAAGTGCTACAGCTTCTTTGGGAGAAAGTATATTACTTAAATGTCAAAAATCTTGGAAATAATTAACTAGATTAAAGCTTTTTTTTATTTTCGTAATAGGGTATTAACGGTATATTAACTTCCCAAGATGGTATAAAATAAATTCAAGAGTTTTCTCACTTGCATCTTTCATTAATTTTCTCCGTTAATCAAAGTTTCTTCTGATCAAAGGGTCATAATTATAACATACAGCTGGAAAATCACTGAAGAAACTTGAAATTTTGCGAAAGATATCATAATTTTCAAATCGTAGCATTCCTTTAATAAAATAATCAGTCTCTCTCTGCAATTTCGGTTTTAAAAAAAAATCAATATTTAGAAAACGAATGGCCGTAAAACAAATCAAGATGCATCTTTCTTTTTCTAGACGCAGAAAGTATGGGTGATCGTGTCTCGAAATAAGATTAATAAGAGTATCTACTATTTTAAAAACAACAATTGGTACACTTAATATGAAGCCCCACTATAGTCAAACCTGTCGATAAAAATAGAATAAACCAAATTTATTATAAGAATCGTCGTGCTCAATTTGCGAAGCCATCTTTTTCAATCTCTTATTGATATTTCTTGTCACGAGAGCCTTAAAATTAAGATTCCTTCTTCTTTCTTTAAGGTTTTTCAATAAAAACAGAAGTTTTTTTTTAACAGAAAGTAAGGAGCAACATTAAAACTTAAAACGAACAGAAATTATTCCGCATATGAAATGAGCTGTCCCCTCTTAAACGCCACGCTTTTTACGCTAACGTTTTTTTTATTGTTTAAAGAAACAGAGTTGCGAGAAAGAGTCAAACTTTAGCGTAAAGAGCGAGGCGTTGAGGAGGGGACAGCCCCTTTCATATACGGAATAATTTTCGTTCGTTTTAAGTTTCAATGTCGCTCCTTACTTTCAGTTAAAAAAAAAACTGTTTTTTTATTTAATTTCTGAACGCTTTTGAATTAATACAGATTTTAATTTTGGCTCACCGTACATGAATGACTAAAACAGAATTTGTATATTGATTTTACTTCTTTTTTTTTGGCTAAATGGCTCTCTCAAAATTTTGATTGGACGATTTTGAGAAAAAAGGGGGTGGAGGAGGGGGCCTAGTTGCCCTTCAATTATTTGGCTACTTAAGAACTTTTAATTTTATTTACTAACGTTTTAATTAGTAATAAATATACGTAACTTACGAATTAACTTACGTAACGAACTTCAATATTCGTATATTTTTATTACGTACATAAGGGGGTTTGTCTCTTAGTCAATACGTCGCTCTTCACGCTAAAATGTACAAAGTATGTTCCAATTCCTTAAGAATGACCCCTTAATCACAAATGCCGTTTAATTAGAATAAATAGCTCGTATGAAAGTACTAAAACAAACTTTAGCGTAAAGAGCGAGGTATTCACTAGGTGGTGAACCCCCTTATATAAGTAATAATAACTGTTCGTTTTAAGTTTTGATGTTGCTCCTTACTTTCAGTTGAAAATACTTGTTTTTTTCATTTAATTAAATAAAAAATGGTTTTTTTTTAACTGAAAGTAAATAGCGATATTAAAACTTAAACCGAACAGAAATTATTCCGTACATGAAAGGGGCTGCCCTTTCCTCAACGCTTCGCTCTTTACGCTAAAGTTGTTTATTGTTTTAAGAAATAGAGTTGTGAGAAAGAGTCAAATTCTAGCGTAAAGAGCGAGGCTTTGAGGAGGGGACAGCCCCTTCCATATACGGAATAATGTGTGTTCGTTTTAAGTTTTGATATCGCTGCTTACTTCCAGTTAAAAAAAACTTGTCTTTTTTTATTTAATTTCTGAACGTTTTTGAATTAATACAGGTTTTGATTTTGGCTCACCGTACATAAATAATTAAAACAAAGTTTTCATATTAATTTTACTTTTTTATTTGGTTAAATGGCTTTCTCGAAAGTTGTTTAATTTTATTTAGGAACGTTTTATTAGTAATAAATATTCGTAACTTACGAATTAACTTACGTAACAAACTTCTATATTCATATATTTTTAATACGTATGTAATGGGGTTCACCTCCTAGTCACTACCTCACTCTTTACGTTAAAGTTCGAATTTTGTTCCAATGTTTTAAAAATGGCCCCTTAATAACAAAGGCCGTGAATTAGAATAGATAACTCTTATGAAAGTACTAAAAAAAAACTTCAGCGCAAAGAGCGAGGTATTGACTAGGGAGTGAACCTAATCATATACATAATAATTTCTGTTCGTTTTAAGTTTTGACTTTGCTCCTTAGTCTCAGTTGAAAAACTGTTTTTTTTTAAATTTAATTTAATTTCTGATCGTTTTTTTTAAAATAATGGTTGGAAATCTGGTGACCCCTTCATATTAACGTCCCTTCCCCCACGAGAACTTCCTACATGGAAAGATTCTCCGACGTAACCCCCGACCCATCCCCCCCGACCCCACTACCAGAAAAAATCCCCCTGAAAACGTCTGTATACTTTCCAATAACCAATACAATATGTAAACATTGGGCAAAGTTCAAAACTTGCAGCCCTTCCCCGGGGGACTGTGGGAGATTAAGTCATCCTCTAGCAAATGTATAGTTAGGCTATTGTATTTTTGACCATGCTGAACAAAATGGCTATCTCAAAATTTTGATCGGATGACTTTGGGAAAAAATTAGCGTGGGTGAGGACCTAGTTGCCCTCCATTTTTTTGGCTACTTAAGAACGGCACTACAACTTTTAATTTTATTTACTAACGTTTTAATTAGTAATAAATATATGTAACTTGCGAATTAACTTATCTAACGAACTTCAATATTCGTATATTTTTATTACGTACATAAGGGGATTCGTCTCTTAGTCAATACCTCGCTCTTCACGCTAAAGTTCGAAGTATGTTCCAATTCCTTAAGAATGACCCCTTAATCACAAATGCCATTTAATTAGAATAAATAGCTCGTATGAAAGTACTAAAACAAACTTTAGCCTAAAGAGCGAGGTATTCACTAGGTGGCGAACCCTCTTATATAAGTAATAATTTCTGTACGTTTTAAGTTTTGATGTTGCTCCTTGCTTTCAGTTGAAAAAAATAATTTGCTTTTTTTATTTAATTAATTAAAAAAATAGGTTTTTTTTAACTGAAAGTAAGTAGCGATATTAAAACTTAAACCGAACAGAAATTATTCCGTATATGAAAGGGGCTGCCCTTTCCTCAACGCTTCGCTCTTTACGCTAAAGTTGTTTATTGTTTTAAGAAATAGAGTTGTGAGAAAGAGTCAAACTTTAGCGTAAAGAGCGAGGCATTGAGGAGGGGACAGCCCCTTTCATATACGGAATAATTTCTGTTCGTTTTAAGTTTTAATATCGCTCCTTACTTCCAGTAAAAAAAAATTGTCTTTTTTTATTTAATTTCTGAACGTTTTGGAATTAATGCAGGTTTTGATTTTGGCTCACCGTACATGAATAATTAAAACAAAGTTTTCATATTAATTTACTTATTTATTTGGTTAAATGGCTTTCTCGAAAGTTGTTTAATTTTATTTACGAAAGTTTTATTAGCAATAAATAATCGTAACTTACGAATTAACTTACGTAACAAACTTCTATATTCATATATGTTTAATACGTATATAATGGGGTTCGCCCCCTAATCACTACCTCGCTCTTTACGTTAAAGTTCAAATTTTGTTCCAATTCTTTAAAAATGACCTCTTAATCACAAAGGCCGTTAATTAGAATAAATAGCTCTTATGAAAGTACTAAATAAAAATTTTAGCGCAAAGAGCGAGGTATTGACTAGGGAGCGAACCTAATCATATACATAATAATTTATGTTCGTTTTAAGTTTTAATGTTGCTCTTTAGTCTTCGTTAAAAACTGTTTTTTTTTTAATTTAATTTCTGATCGTTTTTTTAAATAATGGTTGGAAATCTGGTGCAACGTCCCTTCCCCCACGAAAACTTCCTACATGGAAAGATCCTCCGACGTAACACCCGACCCATCCCCCCCAACCCCACTACCAGAAAAAATCTACCTGAAAACGTCTGTATACTTCCCAATAACCAATACAATATGTAAACATTGGGCAAAGTTCATAACTTGCAGACCTTCTCCGGGGGACTGTGGGGGATTAAGTCATCCTCTAGCAAATATATAGTTATTATATTTTTGACCATGCTGAACAAAATGGCTATCTCAAAATTTGGATCGGATGACTTTGGGAAAAAATTAGCGTGGGAGAGGACCTAGTTGCCCTCCATTTTTTTGGTCACTTAAAAAGGGCACTAGAACTTTTAATTTTCGTTCGAATGATCCCTCCCGCGATATTCTAGGATCACTGGGTCAATACGATCACCCCTAGGGAAAACAAAACAAAAAAACAAATAAACACGCATCTGTGATCTTTCTTCTGTAAAAAAAAATACAAAATTCCACATTTTTGCAGATAGGAGCTTCAAACTTCTAAATTAGGGTTCTCTGATACGCTGAATCTGATCTGAATCTGAAGGCAAATTTTCTCAGGCTCAGACTTTTGATGGATAAGATTAACTTGATAAACCTTATATATTTGAAATCAACATAAAAAGTTGATTCTTTTGATGTATCTATTGGTATAAAAAATTCCGTTTTTAGAGGTTCGGTTACTATTGAGCCGGGCCCGTTCCTTACTTACAGTTCGTTACCACGAACTGTTTGATTAAATAATAAAAAAAAATTTCAATGGAAAGTAAGAAGCAACACCTGAACTTAAAATGAGCAGAAATTACTCCGTATATGAAAGGCACTGCCCCTCCTCAATACCCTGCTCGTTACGCCGAAGTTTTTTAGGGTTTTTTAAAAAGCTTCTGATTTTAATTAAACTGCCCTGATTTTAATTAAACGGACAAAAGGTCAAAATTTTGCGGAAAAAGCGGGATATTAGGGAGGTAGCCCCTCTCATATACGGAATAATTTCTGTTCGTTTTAAGTTTTAACTTTGCTCCTTCTTACGGTTGAAATAAACTTGTGTTTTCATTTAATTTCTGATCTTTTTTTTCAAATAATGCTGGGAAATCCGCATCCCTGTCCATGGAAAATCCCCCCCCCCCCACAAGAAATCCTGCATGGAAAGCTCCCCCCGTGTAAATCTCCTTCAGAATTAACCCTGGATAATTACTCCCCCCAGAAAATTTTTTGTGGACGATTCCCCCTAAAAAATTCTTCTTAGTATACTTTTATATGAAAAAAGGCCTCTTTTTATTTTATTTCCGATTTTTTTTTTTCAAGTCATACCAGCAATTCCCCTTCCTGGAACATTGTCCCTCGAAATTTTCCCCCGGCGGAAAATTTTCCCTTGGTCAATTTATCTTGGTGACAATTGCCCCATGGAGAATGTCTGCCGTTAAGTGCCCTCCCCCCTCCATAGAAAAATATCCAAGAAGGTTGTAACCCCGCTGAAAATTTCTCCCGGAAAGTTTCTCAAGAACACCTCCACATCTAAAATTAAATCACCGAAGATAAAAGTAAGACAAATAAAATGAATTTGTATATAGATTGTAGGAAATACCCCTCGTGTAAATTTTCCCCTAGAAAACTTACCCCAGGAATTCCCCCCTCTTAATGTAAATTCTCCCCGTAGAGAATCCCCCTCCATAAAAATGGCTGTATATTTCCCAATAGCAAATAGGCTACTATATGTAAATAATGGGCAAATTTCATAGCTTTCAACCCTTTCCCTGGGGGTTGTATGGGTCTTGTCTTCCGAAAGGCATAGTTATTGAGCTTTTCAACTCTGCTGTACAAAATGGCGATCTTAAAATTTTGATTCGACGAATTTGGGGGAAATGGGCGTGGGAGGGAATTGGGGGAAATTTGGGGGAAATGGGCGTTCTTCCGACACTCATCCATGGTCTTTCTTCTGACAAAAAATGCAAAACTCCACATTTTTGAGGAGGGGATCTTGAAACCTCTACAGTAGTGTTATCTGATACACTGAGTCTGATGATGCGATTCTACATAGGATTCTTTGACTTTTAGGGGATATTTCCATAAGGCTCTTATTATAATAAGACAAATAAGGCAATTTTTATAAGGCTCTTATTTTATGGTTAACATTATACACAATGTATTTTATATATTTGGAATCACCATAAAAGGCCAACTCTCTTGATATATCTTTTGTTATTAAAATTCTGTTTTTAAGAGTTTTCTTTAATATTAAGCTGACGCGTTCCTTACTTGCTATTTGTTCCCAAGAACAGTTTGATGCGTCAATTTTGTTGCACGAAAGCAGTTTACAATTTGACTCTTTGTGCACGAATACGGCTCCAAAAAAATAGCTCGTGCCTAATACTGCAACTTTCAAACGTAACTGTTATTACTGACATCAGAACTGAAAAAATATTATTGGTTTTTCAACTAAAAAAAAGTAAGCTTTCGAGATCGAACAGTAGTCTTCCTATCTTCTGTAAAATTTAATAAAAGGCATAAAGAGGCATCTATGGAACATACTTGGGGAACAAATTTATGCCACAACTTAAACATATAGGCTTCTTATAAAATGTTTTCGCCATTTGGATGGTGCGCTCCTCTAGGACAAGTTTGATTTTAAAATTAACGAAGAACATTGATCATACATAAGTTATTGTTTCCTATTGTTTTATTTTCTCTTTTATCGACACATATGACAAAAGAGTATCTTGGGGAAACAGCTGTTACACTTTATGAGTAGCTTTAAAATACAGACAGTACTTAAAAATACTTGGCCTGTAAGGGAAAAAAATATCATCCTCGCTGCAAATTCCCCCCAGAAAGTTTCTTCCAGACAATTCCACCTGAAAAATTCTTCGTAGCATACTTTTATTTGAAAAAAGGCATGTTTTTATTTTTTTTTTTCGTTTTTTCCAAGTCGTGCTAGAAAACCCCCTTTATGGAACATTGTCCCTGAAAATCCCCCCTCAATGGAAAGTTTCTTTCATGGAAAATTTCCCCATGGTCAATTTCTCATGGTGACAATTCTCCCATGGAGAATGTCTTTCGTGAAGGGCCCTTCCCTCTCCAAAGCAAAATACGCGAGAGAATTCTAACTCCGCTGAAAATTCCTTCAGGAAAGTTTCCCAAGAACGTCTCCACATCGAAAATTAAGTCACCGAAGAGGAAGTAAGACGAAAAAAAAAAAAAAAAAAATTTGGTAAATTGATTATAGGAAATACCTGTCGTGTAAATTTTCCCCCTGGAAAACTTACCTCAGGAAAATTCCTCTCTCCCCCTGCAAATATAAATATGTACTGCCATGTATGTAGTGGCGTCATCTTGTTCTGAACAGAGGGTATAAGAGGACGGACAGGTTCTATAGGCTCTCGTCAGGTACCATCTAAGGCTTATTACGAGCAATATTTAGTTTACGATGCCTAATTCGACCGGTCTATACCAAACTGGACTATTAAAACTCGCAAAGAAATTAAGATACAGATAATGGACGATGTTTTATTTCTCAAAAATATCAACCATGGCGTTGAGGTCAGGGGCGGATCCAGGATTTTTTTTAGGGGGGAAGGCACAAAATAGGTTGATCCGATAAACTTACGTTAGGAGCAAGTTTAATTAACGCAAACTTGTGTTAATTAAGTAAATTACACTACTTTAGACTACGCTAGGAGGGCGGGCGCCCCCTCGCCCTCTGGATCCGCCACTGGTTGAGGTGCAAACGCTTTTATAAGAGCCTTTTCACTTATCATTGACATAAGGTCCCAAATAACTTTTCACAGCTAATTATTAAAATAAAAAAAGGGGGGGGGCAAGTGGATAGGTATAAAAAGGATATATTGCATTAGAAAACGTAAAAGGAAGAGTTGCAAAAATTAGAAATATGTTCCCATAAGGTGAACTATAGAATTTGGTGATATACTGTGCATAAAGTGATGTAAGGTGATATACACAACTTAGAAGATGATATACTACCCTATTACTATACAACCTATTACAAATGGTAACTTTTAGAAGTAAGAAGGGGAATTGCAGCTGGCACACTGACTAAATATATTTTAACGTATTTAAAATGAAATGTTAATACTGTGTATGCGGAAATTAATGATTTTCAAAATTTTCTTGTGTTAACTTTAAAATATCGTATATTTCTTGACTTTTTCTAGACTTTAACCCAAACTATCCTTATCAAAAGTCAATACCATACTTTAGGCTGTTGACAGGAAAGCACATTACCTCAAATATTGATAGTAGTGGACTTTTACCTTAATAAATAAAAAAAACAAGTTTTTTAAACTGAAAGTAAGGAGCGACATTAAAACTTAAAACGAACAGAAATTATTCCGTATATAAAAGGGGCTGTCCCCTCCTAAACGCTTCGCTCTTTACGCTAAGGTTTTTTATTGTTTAAAAAAAATAAGTTGTGAGACAGAGTAAGTTTTGATGTTGCTCCTTAGGCTACTTTCAGTTGAAAAAATTGCTTTTATTATTTAATTAAATAAAAAAATAGTTTTTTTTTAACTGAAAGTAAGTAGCGATATTAAAACTTAAACCGAACAGAAATTATTCCGTATATGAAAGGGGCTGCCCTTTCCTCAACGCTTCGCTCTTTACGCTAAAGTTGTTTATTGTTTTAAGAAATAGAGTTGTGAGAAAGAGTCAAACTTTAGCGTAAAGAGCGAGGCATTGAAGAGGGGACAGCCCCTTTCATATACGGAATAATTTCTGTTCGTTTTAAGTTTTAATGTCGCTCCTTACTTTCAGTTTAAAAAACTTGTTTTTTTTTATTTAATTTCTGATCGTTTTTTAGTTAATGCAGCTTTTATTTTGGCTCACCGTTATTGAATATGTAAACAAAATTTGCATAAAAAGTTTACTTTTCTTTTGCTAAATGGATGTCTCTAAATTTGGTTATGACGTAATTTACAAATTAACTTACGTAACTAACTTCTATATTCGTATATTTTTCTTTTGGCAAAAAATACAAAGTTGCAGATTTTTGTAGATATGAGCTTGAAATCTATGTAATAGGGTTTTCTGATACGCTGAATCTGACGGTGTGATTTTCATTAAAATTCTTTCACTTGTAGGGGATGCTTTTCCTCTCTTTAAAAAATCGTTTAAATTTTCTCAGGCTCTTAGCCTTTGATGAGTAATACTAAACTTAATAAAATTTATATATTTAGAATCAGCATTGTAAACCCATTCTTTTGATACATTTATTGATATCAAAATTCCGTTTTTAAAAGTTTCGATTACTATTGATCCGTATCGCTTGTTTTTTTTATTGTTTTTTTATTATGTATATATTATTACATATATGATGGGGTTCTCCCCTTAGTCAATACCACGCTATTTACGTTAAAAGTTAAAAACAAAATTCATTAACAAACCCCTGAATCACAAAGGCCGTTTAATTAGAATAGATAGCTCTTTTGAAAGCACTAAAAAAAACTGTAGCGTAAAGAGCGAGGTTCTGACTAGGGGGCGAACCCCCTTATATACGTTATAATTTCTGCTCGTATTAAGCTTTAATGTTGCTCCTTACTTTCAGTTGAAAAAACTTGTTTGTTTTTATTTAATTTCTGATCGTTTTTTAAATAATACTTGGAAATCCGACGCCCCTTTCATAGAAATGTCCCTTACCCCAAAGAAACAACTTCCACGGAAAGATTCTCCAGTTTTAACCCCCTCCTCTAGCCCCCCCCCCTCCAGAAAAAAATCCTTCCTGAAAATGTCTGTATACTTCTCAATAACCAATAAATAATGCTGGCAAGTCCGGCGCCTCCTTCATGGCAATTTCCCTTCCCCCATGAAAACTTCCTTCATGGAAAGATCCTCCAACATAACCCCCGACCCCCCCCCACTACCAGAAAAAAAACCTCCTGAAAACTTCTGTATACTTCCCAATAACCAATACTATATTTTAACATTGGGTAAAGTTCACAAATTTTAGCCCTCCCCCTTGGGATTTAGGGGCATTAAGTCATCCTAAAAGACATATTTATCATATTTTCGACCATGCTGAACAAAATGGCTATCTCTGATCGGGTGACTTTGGGAAAAAAATAAGCGTTGGAGGGGGCCTAGTTGCCCTCCATTTTTTTTGGTCACTTAAAAAGGGCACTAGAACTTTTAATTTCCGTTCCAACGAGCCCTCCCACAATATTCCAGGACCACTGGGTGGATACGATCAACCCTAGAAAAAAAACAAAAAAAATAAACACGCATCCGTGATCTTTCTTCTGGCAAAAAATGAAAAATTCCACATTTTTGTAGATAGGTGCTTGAAAACTCTATAGTAGGGTTCTCTGATACGCTGAATATGATGGTGTGATATTCATTAAGGTTCTATAACTTTTAGGGGGTCTTTCCTCCTTTTTTTGAAAATCAGCCAAATTTTCTCAGGCGCGTAACTTTTGATGGGTAGCATTAAACTTGATGAAAGTTATATATTTGAAATCAGCAGTAAAATCTGATTCTATTGATGTATCTATTGGTATCAAAATTCCGTTTTCTAGAGTTTCGGTTACCATTGAGCCGGGTCGCTCCTTACTTACAGTTCGTTACCACGAACTGTTTGAAAAGGAAACACTATAATAAGAAAATTTTTGACTTAAAATTCTGAAAATTTCTATTAGTTGAATCTTCAGAGTTGCTTCCAGTTTTGCTTCATAGCAGAAAGTAAAAAGAAACTTTCAGATGCAAGTGAAAATCCATAAACTATTGACAATGTTTCCAGAAAAGCGAGAACCCCCAAAAGGTTTTTGTTGGCAAGAGGTACAGTGAACAACTCGAGAGAGAAGCTCTTGCGAGAGGCAGGTTTGATCTTAGCCTTAAGTCTTCCCACGCTGCAACGTTGTCGCTCATAAGGCGACAACGCTGCCTCTCTACAACGACCTCTCTTGTGCTTTAGACCAAAGATCTTCGAGCGACCATCTGAATAGTGCAGCATCCTTTGTAAGGCATCGGCCGAGTGTCACCCTTTGTCATCCGCGCCTTCTGATGCCAGGAGGATCTCAACCCCACACATGATGAGGGAGACGGTGCTTTCCCATCTCCACCATGTGTCCCCGGTAACACCATCGGTTACTTGTGATTATGGGGGTCAGGAGTGGCTGCTTTGTCTTGTCAAACAGTTCGTGGTAACGAACTGTAAGTAAGGAGCAACCCGGTTCAATGGTAACCGAGACTCTAGAAAACGGGATTTTGATACCAACGGATACATACAAAGAATTATATTTTAATGCTGATTCTAAATGTATAAGTTTCATCAAGCTTAATCCTACCCATCAAAAGTTACGCGCCTGAAAAAATTTGGCTGATTTTTGAAAAAAGGGGGAAAGACCCCCTAAAAGTTGTAGAACCTTAATGGAAAACACACCATCAGATTCAGCGTATCAGAGAACCCTACTGTAGAGGTTTCAAGCTCCTATCTACAAAAATGTTGAATTTTGTATTTTTTGCCAGAAGAAAGATCAGGGATGTGTGTTTATTTATTTTTTTTCGTTTTTTTAATTTTTTTTTCCAGGGATGATTGTATCGACCGAGTGGTCCTAGAATATCGTGCAAGGGCTCATTGGAACGGAAATTAAAAGTTCTAGTGCCTTTTCCAAGTGACCAAAAAAATGGAGGGCAACTAGGCCCCCTCCCACGCTCATTTTTTCCCCAAAGTCACCCGATCAAAATTTTGAGATCGCCATTTTGTTCATGATGGTCGAAAATATGATAATTATGTCTTTTAGGATGACTTAGTCCCCCGAAGTCCCCGGAGGGAGGGCTGAAAGTTATGAACTTTACCCAATGTTAACATATGGTATTGGTTATTGGGAAGTATACAGAAGTTTTCAGGGGGGATTTTTTCTAGTAGGGGGGGGGGGGTCGGGGGTTATGCGGGAGGATCTTTCCATGAAGGAAGTTTTCAGGGGGAAGGGACATTGCTATGAAGGGGGCGCCGGATTTCCCAGCATTATTTAAAAAAATGATCAAAATTTAAATATAAAAAAACAAGTTATTCAACTGAAAGTAAGCAGCAACATCGAAACTTCAAACGAACAGAAAATATTACGTACATGACTGGGTTCACCCCCTAGTCAATACCTCGCTCTTTAAGCCAAATGTTTTTTAGTACTTTCATAAGAGCTATTTATTCTAAATAACGGCCTTTGTGATAAAAGGGGTCATCTTTAAGGAATTGGAACAAAATTCGAACTTTAGCTTAAAGAGCGAGGTATTGAATTGGGGGCGAACCCCCCTAATATACGTATCAAAAATATCTGAATATAGAAGTTCGTTACGTAAGTTAATTCGTAAGTTACGTATATTTATTACTAATAAAAACGTTCGTAAATAAAATTAAACAAGTTTCGAGAAAGCCATTTAACCAAATAGAAGTAAAATTAATATGCAAATTTTGTTTTAATTATTATGTACGGTGAGCCAGGATCAAAATCTGCATTAATTCAAAAACGTTCAAAAATTAAATAAAAAAAACAAGTTTTTTTAACTGAAAGTAAGGAACGACGTTAAAACTTAAAACGAACAGAAATTTTTTCGTATATGAAAGGGGCTGCCTCCTCCTCAACGCCTCGCTCTTTACGCTAAAGTCTGACTTTCTCGCAACTCTATTTTTTTAACAATAAAAAACTTAGCGTAAAGAGCGAGGCGCTGAGGAGGGGGCAGCCTCTTTCATATAGGGAATAATTTCTGTTCGTTTTAAGTTTTAACGTCGTTCCCTACTTTCACTTAAAAAAAGCTTGTTTTTTTTTTAATCTCGTATAAAGACGTTGATGATCTTTTTGGTCCTGTGGTGAATCTTGATATTGTTTAAATCTCCTTACGACACGAAAAATAGGACTAAAAGTAAAGCGAAGAAAATGTAAAAGACAGAGAAACAATCGCAAAGTTCTAGCGTCAAATGGCCTGTTACACTTGATAAAGGTAAACTACTATGAATATTGATTCAAGGGGCCTCCTGAAATTAGAAAAATGCTATAGGATCACTTGTCCTGTTCCAAACGATGTCTCTACATTTTCAGGAAACTTATACTGACATCTATATGTTACCAAACTGAAAAAATGACTAATAAAGGTAGATCTCTTCAGCTAATGTATAATTAGACTTTACTTTTGAGCCATTTTATTTCTTTTCATTAGTTTCGATGGTTTCAAAATATTAACTTCATTTTCTCTTTCTGACGTAACTTCTTCTGGATATTTGAAAGGGGATTCAAAACCCAAATGTAAATTACTAAGGACACATTTCTCTTTTTGGGTAGCATTGTCAGATGGGACAAAAAAATGGTGTCATAGGCACGTTTTCTCTTTTATGGTGCATTATCTTATACCAGTCATCTAGGAACACTGCTTTCAGATTCCTCTGGATTCGCGCTAGTACTTCAGATCCTAAAAAGTAGTAGCAGTTTCAAATTTTGCCTTCACATTGATTCAAAATGATGTTTTCAATCACAGATTTAATTTAATAAAATAGGCAAGAAAGGCAAATAATTACTTGGCGAAAGAATCTGGTATAACAGATCAGATAGCAATTAAACATAGGATAATAGTATCCATAAACTTCGGTTTATACCCCCTCCCTACCACTATCTAAAAATTGTTTCACTAATGCTGTACATAATACTGTTGTGTCGTAATACCTTTTATTTCCATAACTGTCTTTATCGAAATCTCCCCACCCAAGACAAATTTTCGCTTACTTTCCAAGACAACGGTGAAATTTAGCTACTACGCTTGCCTACACAAATCTTGAAGGATAAAACGAAGTGATTTGTCCGATCTGTGCAATCCACCTCCTGACACAGAGCATAAATATATTTGTTCACATTTTATATTATTTCACAATACTTCATAATATTCCTTTGAAAATGTTTCCATCTAAGCAAGGAAGTATAGTAGAGCATTATGGCAAGCACAAAATTCACACCCATCTCACACCCTCCTGATACCTTGATAATTCATGTAGTGTGTGTCCTTAGACGGGGATTTGGTGCAGCTGCTAGGCTCACATTCACCAATTTTGAGAAATGATATAGAAAAATAATCACTCCAATTTCTACAAATATTTCTTTGATGGAATGATTTTTACCATCAATTTAATTAGTTGATAAATTGCATGCTTTGTAATATCCTCGTGCTTTGACTTTCCAGGTTTGGTTTCAAAACAGAAGAGCAAAATGGAGGAAAACAGAAAAGTGCTGGGGTCGATCCACAATTATGGCTGAATATGGCCTTTACGGTGCAATGGTCAGACATTCTCTTCCTCTGCCGGACACAATTGTCAAATCTGCCAAAGAAAATGAATGCGTAGCACCATGGTTGTTAGGTAGTATCTTGTTTCTTATCCTAATAATAGTGCTACAATTATTTCCTCAAAAGATTAACTTATTCCCATAATTGATAAAATTTACCATAAATTGCCACGAGTTACCCAAATAATCACAGCTATCGTCTATATTGTCCAGGTGCTCTAGAACATTGACTATCTTTGACAATATTCTAGTTTACATTTGGCTGATACCTAGGGGCTTTTCAATATCATCAATTAGTACAAATTCTCAAAAGTGAATATAGGCTATTCAATAAAATTCATAATAAATACAATACAATTTTATAAATATATTGCCTGAAGTGCTGAATTATGTAGGTGTTTTTTTGTTTGTTTTTTTTTGTGGGGGGGGGGGGGGGTTATAATGAAATTCTGATATTATTGAAATTTCGGAGGTGGCGTGAAAAACAGAGCTGGTGGTATATGCAACAAGAGAGTCTATTTCATTTAAGACGAATCTTCTAATACTTTAAGCTAGTCATGTATGGGGAAGGGGAAATAACAACTGTTTAGGGGACGAGGTGAAAATTTATGAAATATAACTTGAACAAAATACGGCCGTCCAAATATAAAAGCGCGTATATACACTTTTCATTATTCTGAGAAAATCGTCTTCGAAATTTCCCAAGTTTTGCTGCACTTTTCCCACCCACTGCGACACACTAGACACAGGACTGAAGTGAAAGGTGTTAGGATTAAATTTAAACAATATTCTTTCAAATTATACAATTATATATATGGCAAAGTTTGCTGACACTGCTAAATGTCAATTTTTCAACTTTGGCAAACAGGGCAAAATGCTACAGATACGTCTTTTTGCCAGAAAAATCTTTGCAGAGAATTTTATTGTAAAATCCTTGCATATACCATTCGATTCGCCTTTTTGAGCTAAATTCAGTGGTATATCTAACTTGAAAAGAAAGTTTTCATGTATATACCCGTTTTTACCTTGGACGGCCGAATACTGCTAATGACGTTTCAGTGAAAATTAATGAAAATAATTAAAATTCCCATGGACACATTATAGCTCTCTCCCAGCGCAATTTCCTGCTCTGAGCAGCCAAATATTGTTGCATTTATTAAAATATGACTTAAAGATTTTAAAAGATTTAAAGATTTAATGACTTAAAGGTTTATCCACTAGGAGTTTGTGTGGTGAAATTTCTGATTCTACTGTCGCAAAAAAAAAAGTTTTATTCGGTCTAAGCGCCTGTTTTATAATTGCATTCTGGTCACTGTCGAACTATTACTACTACTACTGACAATCACCGCAGCACCAATCCGCCTGAGGCCAACACAGCTACGCACGCTCCTCGTCCATCCCAATCTATTTAAAGCCACCCTTTTTACACCCGCCCAGGAAGTTCCCATTTCCTTTAAATCTTTCTTTGTGACGTCCTCCCACCCCAGACGAGGACGACCTGCTTTCTGTTTAGCCCTAGACGGTTGGCCGAAAATTTCTGATTCTACTGTCTGATTATAATTGCGCAACCATGGGTGCTGGCAAGGGGGGGCATGCCCCCCCCTGGAAATTTGGGACTATAAAGTAATTATAAGGAAACCAAAGGAAAGAAAGCAGAATAGGGAAAAACCATGAAAGCAATGTTTGTTGTCCCTTTGTAGATTTTGACCCATACGAAGGAAAATATGAGTTCTAAATTTTCACTGAGTAGCCCTTAACCAGTTTTCCACAAAAATTTTTTCTATATGATTTGCTTGGAGTGAAAACAAAAATTCTTCATAGTAATGAATGGTAAGCAAATAACGATCCTTTTCAATAACGGAAGTATAAGAGCCTAACTATTAATAACATTCAGTCAAAGAATCAGCTTTTTATGGTGATCCTAAATATGTATTTGTTTAATAGTAATTAATGCAGTTAATAGAACACAAGAAAGTACGTATATTTATGGAAAACACAAAAAAAAACTTAATAAGAGTCAATTTCGGTAGAAATATGCCGTCAACTTTTGCTTGCATCACAAGAGTACCCATGAGCTGATACATGAAGCCATTATAATCAGAAATGTTTCCACTGAACGGAAAGCTGGGAATTTCTGTATTTCCCCCTGAACGGATACTTTTTTTGTGTTTCATTATCAATTTTTTTTTCCAGGAGTGAGTTTATTTATTTAGTTGTCACTTTGAAAACAATTTAATTTTTTACAGTTATGAAGTATAAAAGGTGTCAAATATACTGGCCTTTGGTATTCTAAATTAAATTAAAAATATTGAACTAAAAATTTTGATTTGAATTTTTCTTAATCTTAGTTATAATGTTTTACTTTGAACAAACTACATTGATAATGCTTTACTTTTTATAAGCACTGAGTCTATAGGCATTTAATATTTTGGTGTTTTATAGCCCAGTTTAAAAACTGTCGATATTGTTAAAAAAAATATCCGTCCAACGCTTCGCCATTGCTCAACAGAACTAAATGCTGGGAGTTTATATCTTAGTTTTTGTAAGTAGGCTAGTGTTTTTTGTATTTTTTGTAATTTCTTACTTTTTTCATTTTTATATACTTTTACTATAATTGACAAACTTTTTTCATTGCCTTTAGAAAATTGTTTGTCTCTAAGCTTTATTAAATAAAAAAAAAGTTTCAACTGAAAGTAAGGAGCCGCATTAAAACTTAAGACGAATACAAATTATTACGCATATGACGGGGATCGCTACCCCTCAACACCTCACTCATCACACTGCAGTTTTTTGGCACTTTAAAAAAGTTTACTTACATGGGCGTAGGCAGGATTAGGCAGTATATTGTCTAGGTGGGGGGGCAGTCGATAGTGCGATGGAGTTTTATCAACTGCTTTTTCCAAACCATCTGTTTTTTCAGCCATATCTAATTTGAATTTGAAGGTCTAGGGGGCAGCTGCCCCCACCCCCTGCCCCCCTCCCTACGCCTATGGTTACTTATTGTTCTAATTAAACGACTCTTGTGTTTCAGGAGTCGTTTTTAAAGAACTAGGACACAATTTATACTTTAGAGTAAAGAGCAAGATGTTGAGGGGGGGGCAACCCCCCTCACATACGTAATATTTTCTGTCCATTCTAAGTATTAATGTTGCTTCTTACTTTCAGTTGAAAAAACTTGATTTTTTCTGATCGTTTTTTAAATAACGCCAGGATACCTGGATCCACCTCCACGGAAAAATCTCCCTCCCCAAGGACATATCCTCTGGACAATTCAATCCTGGCGAAAATTTGTCACGGACAATTCTCTTAACATCTCCACATGTAAAATTGAATCGGTAAAGTGAAAGCAAGACATATAAAGACATTTCGTATATAGACTAGTAAGAGCTGCTTATTATCAGATTTTGAGTTATGGTTCGAAAACGTCGTGGCCATCCCAAATTAGGTCATTACTAGAAAGAGTGCATGGGAATGGTTTATTTATGGAATGACGGTGTTGGTTCCCGTGATCTACCAACAAATTTAGTAGCCTAGGCCAGGTACGATTTATCTTCGAGGGTCAAGAAATTCAGTATTGGCAAGGGCTGGTTTTAAATTCTGCTACATTGAATCATTATACTCAAGTTAAACCTAGTTTTGGAGAGGAAATTTATTTTAAATTCAATTTACCGGCTATGATTTTATGTCGATGGATTCAGCTTAGGGCGAATTGCCTTCCAATCCAGAGCAGGCAAATGGTGTTCGACAGGGGGATAGTACATCCTGATGGTCGGTATGTGTGTCCTCTTTGTAGGGATGAGGAAGAAGATTTGGACCATTTTCTCCGAAAGTGCCCGGTGCTCTCTGATTTAAGGGAAAATTACTTACATGGGATACTTTTGCTGCTTCCTAAAATTTTACAAAGTAGTAATCCATCCACAATATTTCGTATTGGTGCGTACATAGAGAAGGGATTAGAAAGAAGGAAAAGGTTTTACAATTAATTATTATTAATTATATGGAATTAAACTTATTTTCTTGATAATTTACCATAAGATTTTTTTCGCTATATATCATGTTAATGTGTGTTTCGTAATTTGTTCTGTTGTGATTTCTTTATTTTTCATAAATTTTTGTGTGTATATGGCTCTTGGGCTTTTAAAAAATACACGATCTATCTATCTATAAAGACATTTCGTATATGAATTCTGACAAATCCACCCAGTGTAAAATTTCCTCTGAAAATTTCACCCCCTGGAAACTATCCTCTCCATTCAAAATTCTCCCAGCAGAAAATTCGTCCTCCCCTCCCTACCCGAAAAATGTATGCATACTTCCCAATAAGAAATAAAACAATGGGCGAATTTTATAACCTTTCCCAGAAACTATAGGGGGTCATTTTATCTCCAAAGACATAACTATTGGGCCTTTCAACTATGCTGAACAAAAAAGCTATCTAAAAATTCTGATATGACGATCTTGGGAAAAAAGTGAAGTGAAAGGGGGCCTATTTGCCCTCCAATATTTTTGGTCACTTAAAAAGGGCACTAAAACTTTTCATTTCCGTTAGAATGAGCCTTCTCTCGACGTTCTAGACTAACTGGGTCTATACGATCACCCCTGGTTAAAAAACACGGATAGTTTGATTACCCATCAAAATCCAAACAGAAATCATTGAAATATTGATCGTTTTTTCTACGTTACCAGTATTATTGTATTCATAAAACTTTACAGTTTCACGAAATGTAATGAAACAAATAGAAAAGGTTTCTCAACTAAAGTAATGAGTAAGTTTAAAACTTAAAACAAATATAAATTGCTCTGTATATAAGTGGAACTGTCCCCTTCTCGACACCTTGCTCATTAAAAAAAGAATAGTATTTTAGTGCTTTGAAATTTTTTTCTCCAATTGCAAATTTTCTTTAAAAACTTGGAAAAAAAAAACAAACTTCAGAGTAAAGAGTAAGGATCTAAGGTGGAGACAGCCCCCTTCATACAAAGAATAATCTGTTCAAATAGGTTTCAAATCTTTTCCTTGCTTTCAGTTGAAAAGCTCTTTTTTTTATTTAATCTCACATTGTTTTCCAAATCATACCCAGGCCTAACCAAGATATAATTTGAGGTACCGGTCCCTTAAAAATCCCTGGTCAATTGCTTTTAAAATGTGTAAATCAATAATTGTACGTTGATTTGTACCGTTCCGCGTTTAAATTTGTATTTTCAATTTTGGACAAAATTTGAATATACTTAAAAAATTGGCGATGAATAGTAATTTTGGTGAAAAGTCCTTGTTAATGTTGCTAATAAAGAATTTCGGTGGGATGAAAAGGAGTATTATTGTTTATATGGATGGAAATTCTGTGAGACTTTTGATCTTCTACACAACTGAAGCCATCACAACCTCTACAATAGGATTTTCTTATCGATAAATACATTACATAATATATTTTTTTAATGCATTGAAGTACTTCGTATAAATAGAAAAAGGAAAATATTACCATTTAAAATTGCTGAAAACTAAGTTCCTTAGCAGTATTTGCCACCTCAAGGAGATTTCATGGCGGGGCTGATGATGACCGGCCTTGCCTTTTCCACCTCTGTGCTGGTAGATGGGAATGTAACATATTAGCTGTATAGAGAAACATTATAATTAATTCTTACCCCTCCCTTCCTCTTTCAACGTTTATCTGAAGCCTCATGAAGAATAAGCAGTTTGTCCATTAAAATGTACTTTTGTAGGAATCTTCTCTACCCCCACCTAAACAATGACTCACCCCTCCCCTCTCATTATAGCTGATACGCAGTTACAGATCACCAGACGTAGTCTAATTTCATTATAAATAAAAGGAATCAACTTGGTTGAATCCAGCACTACCACCGCGTGGCATTGCTTCTTTTGCAACTTGGAAGCCTAAAATACAGTTATTGATTTTTTTATATCAATTAGCTTCTCAGAATTTTAAATTGATTGCAAATTCTCCCTCTTCGGGGTAAAGTCGTAGTTTGGTGCCCTAAACCGCTTAAACCGTCACCCAACTACCACTGCTATTTTGGCGTCTGGTGCCCCCTAGAAAATTTTCTACTGGCGCCCTTGTGTGCAACCTTTTTTTTGCTAGGAAAAGGGGGCCAAAAAATGCCTGGCTGCCCCGCTGCCACTAACAGATATTCTAATTGACACACAGCCACTGAAGGATATTCCGTTAACTATAAGAGACTTTTTCCATAAATGCCAATCATTAAATTTCATGGCGTAATATTTTCTTAGGAATGCATAGAAAGTCAGTTGAAGCTTCTGTTCATTTGAATAGCAGCAGTGACGAACGTGACGGACAAGATGAGCAAAACCATTCTTCTGGCACAACTTTGAATACAACAAACAAATACAACGGGGATTCTGAGGAGTCTGAAGATAGCGACGACAATCATCAAGAAGAACGGTATCGAAGGCTGCAAAACCTGCAAAGACAATATTTGATGTACCAGCATCAGCAGCCTGGAACCTCTGGTGAGTAGTAGGCCTACCTTCGATGGCTTTATATCGTTTCATTTTTCAATGCTTTAGAATCCTAGCATTTGCTGTAAGTTATGATTTTACTTGTCGTGTGGTCATTTTAAAATAAGATAATTTTTTGAAAAAGAAAAATTAAGTGACTTTGATTACAACTAACCTTCTCAGAAATTAGCAGAGAAAAGACAAAATCTGGAAGAGCTTTAAAAGTAAAAAAATTCCAGCATTTCAAATCTCTAGTGTTTTTCTCCCCCTCTCTCTGTCTATATCTTTCTTTCACTCTGTCTCTCCTCCCTTTCTCTCTCTCCTCTCTCTCTCTCTCTCTCTCTCTCTCTCTCTCTCTCTCTCTCTCTCTCTCTCTCTCTCTCTCTCTCTCGTATTCTTTTTAATTGAGGCATGTCTGTCTACATAATAAAATTGAATAATAAAGGCTTACAATTAAGCTCTCAAATTTATATATTTCAGGCTTACAGCAGCAACAGCCAAGTCATCCAGCTCAGGCCCAGCAAAATTCTAAAGTTGGAGAAAAAAGTAGTTTAGTACCAAATTCAGTTCCTGTTCCACTTGAGTTCTCGAGTGAATCATCACAGATCACTGCTGACACGTCCACAAATATGTTTTAAAGTTGTATTCATGAATTGTTCTCAGTTCCTTGGACTTCATTATGAAAATATGAAGTTTTTATGTTCTTTCTACTTTTACAAGTGCAAAAGCAATGATTTTACTTTTCAAGTTGATTTTTCTAAATTTCTGTGATTTTTTTGCAAAAGCCAAATTAGTCTATTTAAAAATATTGGAAGTTTACTTTCTAGAATGACTCTTAAAAGACAGGTAAATAAAGTTGTTCTTAAAGCAGCCATTAAATTAAAGACAAACAGCAATTTCAACTTCCTCCAGCGAGTTACGTAACTTTGTTTACTGGTATATAACACATATGCTATCACATAAATGAATATAAAATCTTCGATTATACCTCTGATGATAAAATATTGAAGATGTTGTATTCTTCTAACAATCCCTGTGAAATGGTATTCCATACAATATCTAGAATATTTTACATTTATATACAGTTTATGTATACTCGAAAAATTTATGTTCCTTTTTGAGGAATTTAAAGTTTAAGCAATTTAAGACTTCTAACATGTTTAAAATGGAAACATTTTTCTTTTCATACATGCAGTTGTTGATAAAGAGTTCAGTACGCTTTTTCAAATTATCTACGAGAGCATTATTAAACTTTTTTCGATCATTTAGTGGTAATATTCTTTTTCCACAGATTAATACAAGAAATTTTGAAAATTCTTATTTTTATTTAAATGAAATGACTTTTTGGTGTTTAATACGATAAATTTAAGCCGAGTGACTTATGAGCTAGAATTGTTGAAATATTTGTCCCATGCTCAGCTGATGTTCTCCACCAATTATTCAGTAAATTCGAGCAATAAACAAAGCTAAGACGATAAATATTCACGTGAGAAATCTTTCTAGTTTTCAAATTTAATAGAAAAACATTATCCTAAAATTATAAAATCTTTTGATATTAAGTTTGTCTAAATGAATCGTTCTCCGTTTCACTGAAAGTGATCCGAAAACTTATATGCATTTCAGTACAGATTAATCAAAATAAAAGCCACTACAATTTGTTTAAAGACTTAAGGATCCCCTTAAACAGGACTGCCAACACTCTAAATAGCATAACTAGAAACAGTCTAAAAACTTCTTGACTTAGAAAACACCTCCAGACATGCAAACTTGGGCCACCTACTCCTTATAAATCAGCTTTTAATATAAACCTTAAGACGACTTGCTTTTTTAAATGTTTGTATTTGAAATTTTGTATTTCGGGACGATGACAGATTCCCTAGAAGTCTTAAAAAAAAATAGCTACTACACATGAAAAACACTTGAAATTATTAATTAAAACATTATAATTGATAAAAACAAATCAGTTTAGCTAAAGGATAAGCCAAAATGAGTAGCAATCTTGTACTCACATGATCACGTAACAAGGGTTTTGTATTAAAAGGAAACCCACAATAGAGAGACCCACCGTTATATATCTGTGTTATGTTTGAAAATTTTCTTGAACTATTTTAATAATCCTTCTTATTCAAGGGTTTTTTTTTATAGACTACTCTAGATGATTCTCTCTACTCTAGATCTCTACTCTAGAGATCAATTATATCTGTTTAAAATTTAATTTCCAATTTCAAATTGCCTTTATAATGACTGGTTCAAGTTCCTTGTTGAATATATCTTATGCGTTCTTATTCTTCAGAATTATTTGAACAGGGTCAGACACAGTTCCACCTTGTTTCTTCTGGCTCATGTTTTTTTAAAAAGTGACAAGATCCTATTCAAAATAAGTAGGCCTTTCTAATGGCCCAGAAGCGGCTAGAAGTTTTTTCTGGACTCCTAATTTTGTTTTTATTGTTTTACATTGTCAACTCAATTTTTCTTCTTCTGTTTTTTCTTAATGAAAAGGTTCACTTATCAGGAAACAAGAGCACCTTTCTCCTTTCTTTAGCTGTACTTACAGTTTGAGCTGCTCATTATAGTTCTTGCTAAAAGGAAACTTTTTGTGCCAATTTTATCTGTATTTCTTAGGTTTATGCTATTTTCATCTGGCGACTAAAAATAGTCAACGCGATATAACTTTTTTTCCTTCTTAACCTGAAAAGTTATGTTTCCTAATATATAAAACTTTTCTAGTGTAATACTTTAAATAAAGCTTACTAAAAGTAATGTACAATATTACATGTTAGTATTCTAAAAATTTTGGGGTATCATCGAAAACGCCATTGCAGCAAATTCTCTTGAATCATCTATCCCTTGATAATACAACCTTATCTGTTAGTTTCATTCAATGGTCTATTAAAAAAAAAATAAAAAAAAAATGTGAAGCGTTGATCCCCGACAAAAAACAAAAAACAAACACGGATTAGTTTTTAGACGGATAAACCTGGAAAAATAAGGAAGAGGGTTTATAAACGAAAGAAACAAAAGTGCATAAACTTAATCGTTTGACCAAATACAAACGTTTTCGTAATATGGTTCACACGAATAATGGGCTCTCAAAACTAAATCCATGACCCTACGGAAATAGTTGCCGGTGCATAAGACCTTTTAGATTTATATAAATTAAAAAGAGGATAATTAGCCCTACCATAGACTTCACCAATCGATTCAGTGGGAAAAATAAGCGCTTTTGATCTGTTTAACTCATAACGGTAAAAAGGTACCGTAACGGTGACAGGGTACCGATATGATTGAAGTCAGATAGCATATGGTTTTTCACAATCAGCTTGTGGATAGAAGAATTAGAATCAGAAGAGATTTTTCATAAGAAGGAGATTATTCCTGTTGTATTAATTGGCCACTTTGTAGTCATATCGTGAGCTGAGCTGTTTCTATAGAAAAACGTAAACGCTATATTTTGAACCTAACTGTGGGAAAGCATTACTATTCTAGTTATCTTCGGCCGAGCTACAACTATCAACTATAATCCGATTTGAAGAGAGGACTATTATTTTTCTGGTTGGTAAATTCTAGTTTACTATTTTCTAAGCATACAGAAAATTAATAAAATGGAAGTATCACGGGTACTATTATCAATCAAACATTCAGTAAAATAAAACAATGTCTCAATTTGAATCCCCAAAACTGCAATCCCAATGCTATTAATTTTTCAATTAGTCCCAAAAAGTACAATTAGTTGACATTCCTTGCTGTCTCCCAACAACCACAGTGAGATAAATATATCTTTCTTGTAAGAGTTTCTCCGACAATATTAGTAAACTTATATTTTACAAATAATCGGATGTTGGAAAACACAGCCAGTTTTGAAAGTGGGGAAAAGTGCCACCTACCTTTTCTTTGAAAAAAAAAGTATGATAAAGTTGAAACTTCCTTGCTGCTTGCTGTTGAACGTGAATCTGACCAATAATCAGACGTTTAAAAACATACGTGATCCCAGTTCTAAAGGTCACAAAAAATACCACCCAATCTTGGCAGATGACAAAATAAATCCAAAAATGCCTTGACAAATTTCTGAAAAAGTTCAATTTTTTCTTTTGTGTTCCACAGGGAGAAACCCTTGGTCTTTCATCCTTTCTGCGAATTCTTTATATAAATTTAACATTCCCCCTTGTCTCTGAACTGATACTATGGTAAAATAAAAACATATCGGTGTTTACTGGTGGACGTAAGTCAAGCCAAAAATACCTAAAAACGTTAATTATCCCGGTTCTCAAGATTGTGAAGTGACAACCTATCTGTGTAGATAACGAAATACATCCGAAAACAATATTTCCGTGTTTCTGGAAAATACTTGACATTGGCATTGTTTGCTTTTTAAAACTACGATCTGACAAAACAAATCAATCCTCATCGACTTTTAAAATAAGGAATATTTTCAGAACGAAATGGACTTGGGCTTATGAACATTTCCGTAACGATGAAATTCTCTTATTTTTCGTAATGTTCCTATACAATTTTGTACAAATAACCAGTTTTTTTTATTTCCTACCTCCCTCTGTCTCAGGGGGTGCAGCCATTTCATCTAACCGTCACAAGCACTAAACGACATAACATCTAACCGTCAGGACATGCACACGTCAGGACATCGATAGAAAATTTACATGTTTATATAATAGTAATAAGTATGTAAAAGTTATAATCATATTTTGGCTATATATTAGCACATCAGGGGTGGGGGTAAAGCATAGCATATATTAAATACGTAACCTAGCCTAGGTATCTTTTCCCCCTAGACCCC
This sequence comes from Artemia sp. Qi Xiang Cuo, assembly GCF_049724085.1. Taxonomy (NCBI): domain Eukaryota; kingdom Metazoa; phylum Arthropoda; class Branchiopoda; order Anostraca; family Artemiidae; genus Artemia; species Artemia sp. Qi Xiang Cuo. The sequence continues at coordinate 66,950,932 of NC_142800.1, forward strand.
CCCCCCCCCCAAAAAATTATAGTTTTGAAATTTGTCGATATCCTGACGGTTACTGGTTCTGACGGATATTCTTGTCGATGTCCTGACGTTAGTGGTCCTGACAGTTAGATGCTATGACGCCTTCACTGTCTCAGTATGATTGACTTGTAGGGTCATTGAGCTCTTAGGTAGATCATTAGACTACAAAGAAGTTCTTTTAATTTCCAAAGGTCTAAATGGTGTTTAATTTGTAATGTTTATTCTGAGACGACTTTTATATGATTTTATCTGGCTTTTTTTAAGGAATTAATTTTTGGGCGTATTTTTGAGGTTCCCAGATAGACAAAACTGCATATGGGCGAATTGTTTAAAAACAGTCTCAATAAAACTAGAAAACAATAAGATTTTAGATGACCGAGGCTTAAAACCAGCCATCTTTCTCCTCTTCCACCATATACGGGCCTGATTGCACCTGATTGCCACCATATACGGTGCCATAAATTTTTGAAAACTTACTATTGTGAAACCAAAGAAGCTGTTTGTTTTATACTATGTTACTATTTGTGATACCTAATATTATTTGATGTTAGTTCTTTTATGATTTATTAGGAAAATTGTTTTTCATACTTTTTAAACTATATTTACTGAATTCCGGTTCTTCTCCTACCAAGTTTGCTGAAGGTTTTTCGTTATCTATTTGGACACTAGAGACAAATAGAATAAAAATAATTTGCTCATTCTGAAGTAAATAATTGTGTGGATTTTCGATTTTGCTTTTTTGATTGTAACGGTATTTAAATAAAAATTTGTTTCATATATTTTACTTTTAAATTTGTACGTTAACACAGGCTTTAGAGAGCTAGTACTTGTGTTTTTAAAGTTTTTTAGTGCTTGAAAGTATTATTGTAGCTATGAAAAATGAGACTTAAGGAAAGCAGATCTGAGGAACCAAAGAACATAGAGGTAAACCCCGTACATTGAATTTCCTCCCTTAAAAAGTGGATGCAAGAAGCTCATCGAGAGAATAAAACAGTGAAAAGAAGGACAATAGGCAAAGAACATATTGGAAAGGTTTGAACCAAAAACTTAAATAGCGACGAAGACGACACTGCCTTTACAACTTAAAGATCGACAGCAAGGACAAAAATAGGGAATTCTGTTCGCAAGACAGTGGAATTATATAATTAAAGGAGTATTTCGACTCTATGTCTAAGGACCGTCCTTAGTAAAACATAAATATATACAAGAAAGGAGACGTGCATTAAAATACGACCATTAAAACTAAAATGAAAATTTTTAAAACAGTCCCAGCATCTTTCAGTTCTGGTGGAACTACACTGAAGTAGTCTCAAAGTTTTGATTGGAAGTGTTTGGGAAAGTGATGAACGTGGGGAGGGGGGGAATTTGCCCTCTGACCACTTTCGACTAATAAAAAAGGCACTAATCTTCTCAATTTCCAATCGAATGAGCCCTTTTTGAAGCTTCTACGATGAAACTTTCTGTAGAAACCTTATATGCCCCAAGGGAATAACTTACGATGCTTGTCCTGCGGGCTATGTGGGGAGGGTTGTCATTCTCAAAAACATAATTTTCAGACCTTTCAACTACGTTGAACAAAATGGCCGTATCAAAATGTTGATCGGAAGTGTTTGGGGAAATGATGGGCGTGGGGGAGGGGTGATTCTCAATCCAATTACTTTCAACTATTAAAAAGAACAATAGCCCTCTCAATTTCCAATCGAATGAGCTCTTTTTGAAGTTTTTAAGACAATACTTTCTGTAAAAAAAGTTATATGCCCTCAGGGCTTAACTTACAACCTTAGCCCTAAGGGCTATGGGGAGGGGGGGGGGGTTCATACTCAAAAACATAATTTACGGATTCTTCAATTACGTTCAACAAAATGGGTATATCAAAATGTCGATCGGAAATGTTTGGGGAACCGTATATGCCCCAAGAGCATAACTTACAACTCTTAAAACAGGGATGCTGGGGGAGGGGGGTCATACCTAATTTCTAGAACTGTCAGCTACGTTGAAAAAAATTACAATCTTAAATTTTTGATTGGATGTGTTTGGGGAAATGGTGGGTGTAAGAGGGGGGTTAGTTTACCTCCAATCACTTTCGACTATTAAAAAGGGCACTAGCCCTTTCAATTTCCAATTGATTGAGCAATTTTTGAAGTTTCTATGAAAACACTTTTTATAAAACCCTTATATGCCCCCAGGGCATAACTTACAACGCTTATCCTGAGGGGTGTGGGGATTTGTCATCATCAAAGACATAATTTCCAGAATTTTCGACTACGTTGCACAAAACGGTTGGCTGAAAATTTTTATTGGATGTGTTTGGGGAAATGGTTGGCGTGAGAGGGGGGTTGGTTGCCCTGCGATGACTTTCGTCTATTAAAAAGGGCACTAGCCCTTTCAATTTCCAATCAAATGTACCCTTTTTGAAGTTTCTACAATAAACCTTTCTATAAAACCTTATATGTCCCCACGGCATAACTTACAACCCTTTCCTTGAGGACTCTGAGGGGGGTTATCATCCTCAAAGACCTAATTTCCAGAACTTTGAACTAGGTTGAAGAAAATAGCTATCTTGAAACTTTTATTGCATGTGATTGGGGAAACGGTGGACTTGAGAGGGGGATTAGTTGCCCATCAATCACTTTCAAATATTAAAAAGGACACTAGGCCTATAAATTTCCAATTGAATGAGCCCTTTTTGAACTTTCTACGACAGCGGTTTCAATAAAAACTTTATATGCTCTCAGGGCTTAACCTACAGCCATCAAACACTTAGTGGTAACAAACTGTAAGCAAGAAACGACCCGGCTCAATGGTAACCGAAACTCTAAAAAACGGAATTTTGATACCAAAAGATACATCAAAAGAATCGGATTTTTATGCTGAGTTCAAATACATAAGTTTCATCAAGTTTCTTACCCATCAAAAGTTATGAGCCTGAGAAAATTTGCCTTATTTTCGGAAAAAGGGAGAAAGACCCCTTGAAAGTTATAGAACCTTAATGAAAATCACACCATCATATTCAGCGTATCAGAAAACCCTACTGTAAAGGTTTCAAGCTCCTATCTACAAAAATGTGGAATTTTCCATTTTTTGCCAGAAGAAAGATCACGGATGCGTGTTTATTTGTTTTGTTTTGTTTTTTTTTTTCCAGGGGTGATCGTATCGACCCAGTGGTCCTAGAATATCGTGGGAGGGCTCATTGGAACGAAAATTAAAAGTTCTAGTGCCCTTTTTAATTGACCAAAAAAAATGGAGGGCAACTAGGCCCCCTCCCACGCTCATTTTTTTTCCCAAAGTCACCCTATCAAAATTTTGATACATCCATTTTGTTCAGCATGGTCGAAAATATTATAACTATGTCTTTTAGGATGACTTAATCCCTCAAAGCCCCCAGGGGGAGGGCTGAAAGTTATGAACTTTACCCAATGTTAACATATAGTATTGGTTATTGGGAAGTATACAGACGCTTTCAGGGGGATTTTTTTCTGGTAGAGGGGGTGGGAGTGGGTCGGGGGTTATATGGGACGATCTTCTCATGAAGGAAGTTTTCCTGGGGGAAGGGACAGTGCGGTAAAGGGGGCGCCAGATTTCCCATCATCATTTAAAAAAAAAAATCAGAAATTAAATATAAAAAACAAGTTTTTCAACTGAAAGTGAAGAGCAACATCAAAACTTAAAACGAACAAAAAAAATATTAGCTAAATGATTGGGTTCACCTTCTAGTCAATGCCTCACTCTTTAAGCCAAAGATTTTTTAGTACTTTCATAAGAGCTATTTATTCTAATTATTGGCCTTTGTGATTAAGGGGTCATTTTTATAGAATTGGAACAAAATTCGAACTTTAGCTTAAAGAGCAAGGTATTGACTAGGGGGCAAACTCTCTAATATATGTATTAAAAATATATGAATATAGAAGTTCGTTACGTAAGTTAATTCGTAAGTTACGTATATTTATTACTAATAAAAACGTTCGTAAATAAAATTAAACAACTTTCGAGACAGCCATTTAACCAAATAAAAGTAAAATTAATATGCAAATTTCGTTTTAATTATTCATGCACGGTGAGCCAAAATCAAAACATGCATTAATTAAGAAACGTTCACAAATGAAATACAAAAAAACAAGTTTTTAATTGAAAGTAAGGAACGACGTTAAAACTTAAAACGAACAGAAATTATTCCGTATATGAAAGAGGCTGTCCTCCCCTCAACGCCTCAATCTTTACGCTAAAGTTTGACTTTCTCCCAACTCAATTTTTTTTAAACAATAAAATTTTGTTTTAATTGCAAATTTTTTTAATTAACTTTAACGAAAATCACATCATCAGATTCAGCTTATCAAAGAACATTATTAAAGAAGCTTCAAACTCCTATCTGCAAAAATGTGGAATTTTGCATTTTAAAATAAAAGCTGCATTAACTAAAAAAGGATCAGAAAAAAAACAAGTTTTTTAAACTGAAAGTAAGGGGTGACATTAAAACTTAAAACGAACAGAAATTATTCCGTATATGAAAGGGGCTGTCCCCTCCTCAACGCCTCGCTCTTTACGCTAAAGTTTGACTTTATTTTTTAAAACAATAAAAAACTTTAGCGTAAAGAGCGAGACGTTGAGGAGGGGACACCCCCTTTCATATACGGAATAATTTCTGTTCGTTTTAAGTTTTAATGTCGCTCCTTACTTTCAGTTTAAAAAACTTGTTTTTTTTTATTTAATTACCCTCAGGACTGAGGACTGTGAGACTTAAGTTTTAGAACTTTCAACTATGTTGAAAAAAAAATGGCTATCTCAAAATTTTGATTCGATGTGTTTGGAGAAATGGTGGGAGTTAGAGGGAGGCTAATTGCCCTCCAATCACTTTTGACTATTAGAAAAGGCACTATCCTTTTCAAATTCCAATTGAATGAGCCCTTTTTGAAGTTTCTACGAAAACGCTGTCAATAAAAACCTTATATGCCCCCAGGGCGTAACTTACAACCCTTACCCTGAGGGTTTTGGAGGGTTTTTCATCCTCAAAAAAATAATTTCCAGAAATTCCAACTACGTTGAAGAAGATGGCTATCTCAAAATTTTGATCGGATGGGGTTGGCGAAATGGTGAGCGTGACATGGGGGTTAGTTGCCCTCCAATCGCTTTCGACTATTAAAAAGGGCATCAGCCATTTTGATTTCTAATCAAATAAGACCTTTTTGAAGTTTCTACAAGAAAGCTTTCTGTAAGAACCTTATATGCCCCCAGGGCATAACTTTCAATCCTTACCCTGAAAGCTGTGTGTGTTTGGGGGGGGGGGGGGTTGTAATCCTCAAAGACCTAATTTCCAGAACTTTCAACTATGCTTAGCTATTTTGAGGTTTTTAAGACAAAGCTTTCTGTAAAAACGTTATATGCCCTCAGGGCATAACTTACAACCTTAGCCCTAAGGGGATGTCATACTTAGAAACATAATTTTTGGATAATTTTCGGACTTACGTTCAATAAAATGGCTATATCAAAATATTGATCGGAAGTGTTTGGGGAAATGATGGGCCTGGGGGGGGGGGGGCATTCGCCCTCCAATCGCTTTTGACTATTAATAAGTGCACTAGCGCTCTCAATTCCCAATTGAATGAGTCCTTTTTGAAGTTTCTAAGACAACACTACAACACTATCTATAAAAACTGTATATGCCCCTAGGAAAAAACTTACAACCCGTACCCTGAGGGATGTGGGAGAGGGGTGTCATACTCAAAGACCTAATTTCTAGAACTATCAACAACGTTCAACTAACTAAACAAATCAACTAAACAAATGACAATCTTAAATTTTTGATTGGATGTGTTTGGGAAAATGGGTGGCGTTAGAGAGGGGTTAATTGCTCTCCAATAACCTTCTACTATTGAAAACGGCACTAGCCCTTTGAATTTCTAATCGAGTGAGCCGAACTTTCTACGACAATTCTTTCTATAAGAACCTTATATGCCCCCGGGCATAAGTTACAATCCTTACCTTAAGGGCTGTGGGGGGCGGGGGGTTCTCATCCTTAAAGACCTAATTTTCAAAACTTTCAACTAAATTGAACAAAATGGCCATCTCAAAATTTTGATTGAATGTGTTTGTAAAATTGATCGGCGTAAGAGGGGGGTTAGTTGCCCTCCAATTACTTTCGACTATTAAAATGGGCACTAGCCCTTTCAATTTCCAATTTAATGGACCCTATTTGAAGTTTCCGCACCAATACTTTCTATAAAAACCTATAATGCCCCCAGGGCATAACTTACAAGCCTTACCCTACGGACTGTGGGGGGATGTTATCCTCAAAGACATAATTTCCAGAACGTTTAACTACCTTGAACAAAATGGCTATCTCAAAATTTTCATTGGATTTTTTGGGGAAATGGTTGATTAGAGAGGTGGGTACTAGCCCTTTTAATTTTCAATCAAATGAAGCCTATTTGAAGTTTCTACGACATTACTTTAAATAAAAAACTTTATATGCCACCAGGGCATAACTTACAACCCTTTCCCTGAGGGCTCTGAGGTGGGTGTCATCCTCAAATATCTAGTTTCTAGAACTTTCAACTACTTTGAACAAAATGGCTATCTTTTGGGGAAACGGTGGGCGTGAGAGGGGGTTTAGTTGCTCTCCAATCACCTTCTACTATTGAAAAGGGCAATAGCCCTTTCAATTTCTAATCGAATGAGCCTTTTTTGAACTTTCTAAGACAACTCTTTCTTTAAAACTTTATATGTCCCCAGGGCATAAGTTAAAATCCTTACCCTAAGGGCTGTGGGGGGGGGGGGGGGGTTTTCACCCTTAAAGACCTAATTTCCAAAACTTTCAACTAGGTTGAGCAACATCTCAAAATTTTGATTGGATGGGTTTGGGGAAATGGTGAGCGTGACAAGGGGGTTAGTTGCCCTCCAATCGCTTTCGACTATTAAAAAGGGCACCAGCCATTTTGATTTCTAATGATATGAGTCCTTTTTGAAGTTTCCACGACAAATATTTCTATAAGAACCTTATATGCCCCAAGGCATAACTTTCAATCCTTACCCTGAAAGATGTGTGTGTTGGGGGGGGGGGGTGGTTATCATCCTTAAAGACATAATTTCCCGAACTTTCAACTACGTTGAGCTCTTTTTGAAGTTTTTAAGACAACGCTTTCTGTAAAACATTATATGCCCTCAGGGCTTAACTTACAACCTTAGCTCTAAGGGATGTGGGGGGGGGGGGGTGTCATGCTCAAAAACAAAATTTCTGGATTCTTCGACTGCGTTCAATACAAAATGGCTGTATCAAAATATTAATCGAAAGTGTTTGGGGAAATAATGGGCGTGGGGGGAGGCATTCGCCCTCTGATCGCTTTTGACTATTAATAAAGGCTCTAGCCCTCTCAATTCCCAATTGAATGAGCCCTTTCTTAAGTTTCTACGACAACACTTTCTATAAAAACTGTATATGCCCCTAGGGAATAACTTACAACCCTTACCCTGAGGGATGTGGGGGAGGGGTGTCATACTCAAAGGTCTACTTTCTAGAACTGTCAACTACGTTGAAAAAAATGGAAATCTTAAATTTTTCATTGGATGTGTTTGGGAAAATGGTGGGTGTTAGAGGGGGGTTAGTTGCTCTCCAATCACCTTCTACTATTGAAAAGGGAACTAGCCCTTTCAATTTCTAATCAAATGATCCTTTTTTGAACTTTCTATGACAACTATTTCTGTAAAAACCTTATATGCCCTCTAGGCATAAGCTACAACCCTTACCCTGAGGGCTGTGGGGGGTTGTCATCCTCAAAGACCTAATTTCCAAAGATTTCAACTAGGTTGAACAAAATGGCTATCTCAAAATTTTGATTGGATGTGTTTGTAAAATTGATTGGCGTGAGAGGGGGTCTAGTTGTCCTCCAATCACTTTCGACTATTAAAAAGGGCACTAGCCTTTTCAATTTCTAATTAAATCGGCCCTACTGGAAGTTTCTACCACAATAATTTCTATAAAAGCCTTAAATGCCCCCATGGCATAACTTACAAGGCTTACCCAAAGGGCTTGGGGGGTTGTCATCCTCAAAGACATAATTTCCAGAACTTTTAACTACGTTGAACAAAATGGCTATCTCAAATTTTAATTGGATTTTTTTTGGGAAAGGGTTGATGTGAGAGGTGGGTACTAGCCCTTTTAATTTTCAATCAAATGAATCCTATTTGAAGTTTCTTCAACAAGATTTTCAATAAAAAACTTTATGTGCCACCAGGGCATAACTTATAACCCTTTTCCTGAGGGTTCTGAGGGGGGTATCATCCTCAAATACCTAGTTTCCATAACTTTCAACTACGTCGAACAAAATGGCTATCTCGAAATTTTGATTGCATGGTTTTGGGGAAACGGTGGGCGTGAGAGGGGGTTTAATTGCTCTCCAATCACCTACTACTATTGAAAAGTGCACTAGCCCTTACAATTTGTAATTGAATGAGCCATTTTCGAACTTTCAAAAATGTAGGGGGAGGGGGTGTCATACTCAAAAATATAATTTCTGGACCGTTTAACTACGTTCAACAAAATGGCTATATCAAAATATTGATCGGAAGTGTTTGGGGTAATGATGGGTGTGGGGGGGGGAGGGCATTCGCCCTCCGATCGCTTTTGACTATTAATAAGGGCACTAGCCTTCTCAATTCCTAATTGAATGAGCCCTTTTCGAAGTTTCTACGACAACACTTTCTATAAAAACTGTATATGCCCCTAGACAAAAAACTTGCAACCCTTACTCTGAGGGATGTGTGGGAGGGGAGTCATACTCAAAGACCTAATTTCTAGAACTGTCAACTAAGTTAAAAAAAATGGCAATTTTTGATTGTATGTGTTTGGGAAAATGGCGGGCATTAGAGAGGGGTTAGTTGCTCTCCAATCACCTTCTACTGTTGAAAAGGGCACTAGCCCTTTCAATTTCTAATCGAATGAACAATTTTTGAACCTTCTACGACAACCCTTTCTATAAAAACCTTATTTACCCCCTAGGGCATAATTTACAACCCTTGCTAGGAAGGTTGTGGGGGGATTGTCCTCCTCAAAAACATAATTTCCAGATCATTTAACTATGTTGTACAAAATGGCTATCTCAAAATTTTGATTTTATGTATATGGGGAAATGGTGGGCGTGTAAGGGGTGTTAGTTGCCTTCCAATCATTTTCGACTATTAAAAAGGGCAAAAGCCCTTCCAATTTCCAATCGAGTGAGCCCTTTTCGAAGTTTCTAATACAACTCCTTCAATACGAAGTGCCTTGGTCTAAAACAAACCAAGAAACCAAAAAATTAATAAATAATACATTGCGCCATCATCGTTCTTTACTTAGGCAGCGCTATTGCGCTGCCTATGATTAAATAAAAAAAAAAAAACTCTTTTCAAATGAAAGTAAGGAGCAACATTAAAATTTGAAACGAACAGAAATTATTACATATAAGTTCTCCCCCTCGTCAATACCTCGCTCTTTACGCCAGAGTTCAGATTTTGTTCCAATTCTTTAAGAATGACCATCTGAATCAAAAAGGCTGTTTAATTAGAATTAATTAAAAAAACTTTTTCCACAAAATAAGTTTTTCAAAGAAAATTGAAGAACTCCATTAAACAAAAAATCAAATAATCTACCAAGCGTGAAACTACCACAAATCAGCATCATAAAATAAATGAAACCCAAAACGAACAGAAATTACAATAAATAACCGAGTCAAACTCAAAACGAGCAGAAATTAGTATAAGTTGGGCTCAAAACCCTATGCCTTCCCAAGGCCAGAACATAATTTGCACTTTACCGAAAAAATATAAATGTTTTTACTTTTATAACTTCAATATATCAAATAATATTAACATTTTGATTACTAAATATCAGTATATGTATATTAAACTGACAATGCACATTCATTTGTTTTTGTTTTTCAGTAAAGTGCAAATTATGTTCTGGCCTTGGGAAGGCATAGGGATTTTTAGCCCATCTTATGTTAATTTCTGCTCGTTTTGAGTTTGACTCGGTTATTCATTGTAATTTCTAGTCGTTTTGGGTTTCATTTATTTATCCATGCTGATTTGTGGTAGTTTCACGCTTGGTAGGTTATTTTATTTAATTTTTGCTCATTTTTTGTTTAATGGAGTTCTTTACTTTTCTTTGAAAACTTATTTTGTGGAAAAAGTATTATATTAGTGACATAGTCTTTTCAGAGAAATAGAAAATAATACTTTAAACCTTTTCGTTAAGAATTTATGGTTTGGCCTGCTATTTGTATGCTGGAAAAAAAATTTCAGCAATTTTTAACAACATACACCCTCTTACAAATCTGGACACAAATATTTGTATTTAATTTAGTTTCATACCTCCTCTAGTTGACCTGAATTGGAAAAATTGAAACCATTCGCAAAAAAATCTGTTTACTTCCTTTGATAGCTTGGATACACTTACGCCATTTTGATTTCAGGTAAAATTTTAAGAGCAGAAGCAGCCCCGAAAGTTTGAACATAATACCCTCAGTTGTTCTTGGGATACTGCTGAGATGCCTTATTGGGAATTAGCATTAACACATTGTATTTTGATTTAATCTTATGGCAACATTAAGTTTTTAAACATAAGGCAAATGGGAGGGTGGGCGTGGGAGGGGGATTAGTTTCCCTCCAATCACTTTCGACTATTAAAAAGGACATCAGTCCTTTTGATTTTCAATCGAATGAGCCCTTTTCGAAGTTCCAACGACAACTCCTTTGATACAAAGTGCCCTGGTCTAAACAACAACAGTAACAAAAAAATAATACATTGTACCCGCATCGATATTTTCTATAAAAATATCAAGCCTTCCAATCACTTTCGACTATTAAAAAGGGCATTAGCACTTGCAATTTCCAATCGAATGACCCCTTTTTGAGTTTCTACGACAACACTTCCTATAAACACCTTATATGCCCCCAGGTTATAAATTACAACCCTTAACCGAAGGGCTGTGAGGGCGGTTGTCATCATCTAAGACCTAATTTCCAGAACTTTCAACTACGTTAAGCAAAATGGCTATCTCAATATTTTGAATGGATGTGTCTGGGAAAATGGTGGGCGTGAGAGGGGCGTTAGTCTTTCTCCAATAACTTTCGACTATTAAAAAGGGCACCAGCCCTTTCAATTTCCAATCAAATGAGCCCTTTTGAAGTTTCTACGACAACGCTTTCAATTAAAATCTTATATGCCCCCAGGGGATAACTTACAACCCTCGCCCTGAGAGCTGGGGGGCTGTCAGCCTCAAAAACGTAATTTCCAGAACTGTCTACTAGGTTGAACAAAATGACTATCTTAAAATTTTGATTGGATGTATTTGCGGAAATGGTTGGCATGAGAGGGGGGTTAGTTACCCTCCAATCACTTTCAAATATTAAATTGGGCACTAGCCCTCTTAATTTCCAATTGAATGAGCTCCTTTTGAAGTTTTTACGACAACTCTATCATTACAAACCTTATATACCCCCAGGGCATAACTTACAACCTTTGCCCTGGGGGCTCTGGGGGGTTTGTCATCCTTAAATACATAATTTCCAGGACTTTCAACTACGTTGAACAAAATGGCTATCTCTAAACTTTGATTGAATGTGTTTGGTGAAATGGTGGGCGTGAGAGGAGGGTTAATTACTCTCCACTCACTTTCGACTATTTGAATAAAGGGCAATTTGAATTTCCAATCAAATGAGCCCCTTTTGAAATTTCTATAACAACTTTCTATATAAACCTTATATGCACTCAGGGCATAACTTACAAACCTTGCGCTGATGGCTCTGATGGGCCCTCTTCCTGGTTATCCTGGATGATAGTTATCATCCTAAAAGACCTAATTTCCAGATCTTTCAACTACGTTGAACATGAATATCTCAAAATTCTGATTGGATGTGTTTTGGGAAATGGTGGGTGGGACAGGGGGTTTAGTTGCCCTTCAATCACTTTCGACTATTAAATAGGGAACTATCCCTTTGAATTTCCAATCGAATGAGCCCTTTTTCAAGTTTCTACGACAGATTTCAATAAAAACCTTATATGCCCACAGGGCATAACTTATAGCCCTTGCCCTGAAGACTTTGGAGGAGTGTCCTGCTCAAAGGTATAATTTCCTGAACTTTAAACTGCGTGAAACAAAATGGATATCTAAAATTTTTGATTGGATATGTTTGGGGAAATGGTGCCCGTGAAGGGGGTATTAGTTCCCCTTCCAATCACTTTGGACTATTAAAAACGGCACTAGCCATTTCAATTTCCAATCGAATGAGCCCTTTTTAAAGTTTCTACGACGAGACTTTCTATAAAAACCTTATATGCCCCCAGGGCATAACTTAAAACCCTTACCCTGAGGGCTATGGGGAGTTTCCTCCTCAAAAACATAATTTCTATCTGGATATCCAAAACACTGAACAAAATGGTTATCTAAACATTTTGATTAGATGTGTTTGGGAAAAAGATTGGTGAGAGAGGGGGGGGGGCAAGTTGCCCTCAAATAACTTTTGACTATTAAAAAGGGCACTAGACCTTTGAAATTCCAATCGAATGAGCCCTTTTTCAAGTATCTACGACATAGATTTCAATAATAACTTATATTCCCCCAGGGCATAAGTTATGAACCTTGCTCTGAAGACTATGGGGGGAGTGTCCTGCTCAAAGGTATAATTCCTTGAACTTTAACTACGTGGAACAAAATGGCTATCTCAAGATTTTGATTATATGTGTTTCGGAAAATGGTGGGTGTGGAAAGGGTGTTAGTTGCCTTCCAATTACTTTTGACTATTAAAAAGGGCACAATCAACTCCAATTTCCAATTGAATGAGCACTTTTCGAAGTTTCTACGACAACTTCTTCGATACGAAGTACCCTGCTCTAAAGGAAAAAAAAATAATAAATGATACATTGTGCCAACATTGTTCTTATGCGCCCTCAGGTCATAACTTAAAACCCTTGCCCCGACGGTAGTGGGGGAGTGTCCTCCTCAAAAACATTAAAAAGGGTACTATCCTTTTCAAATCGATTTCAATTTCAAATCGAATGAGTCTTTTTGAAGTTTCTACGACAACACGTTCTATAAGAACTTGATATGCCCACAGGGAATAACTTACAACCTTTGCCCTAAGGGCTTTGAGGGGGTTTTCATCCTCATAGACCCAATTTACAGAACTAAAAGCTACGTTGAACAAAATGTCTATCCCAAAATGTTGATTGGATGTGTTTGGGAAAAAGGTAGGCATCAGAGGGGCTAGTTGCCCTCTAATACCTTTCGACTATTAAGATGGGCACTAGCCCTTTGAATTTCCAATCAAATGAGACTGTTCTGAATTTCCTACGACAACGCCTTCTATAAGAACCTTAGATTCCCCCAGTGCATAACTTACAACTCTTGCCCTGAAGGCTGTTGAGGAGTGTCCTCAAAAACATAATTTTTTTCTGGAAATCAACTACGCTCAACAAAATGGGGTTTTTGATTAGAAAGGTGGATGTGAAGGAGAGGGAGGGGTTAGTTGCCCTCAAATCACTTTTGACTATTAAAGAGGGAACTAGCCCTTTGAATTTCAAGTCGAATGAGCCCTTTTTCAAGTTTCTACGACAAAGATTCCAATAGAAACCTTATATGCCCCCAGGGCATAAATTATTACCCTTGCCCTGAAGACTGTGGGGGGAGTGTCCTTCTCAAAGGTATAATTTCCTGAACTTTAAACTACGCTGAACAAAATGACTATCTCAAAATTTTGATTGGATGTATTTGAGGGAATGATGGGCGTGAGGGGGGGGGGGGGCTAGCTGCCTTCCAGTCACTTTTGACTATTAAAAAGGGTACTAGCGCTTTGAATTTCCAATCGACTTAGCCTTTTTTGAAGTTTCTACGAGAACGCCTTCTATTAAAACCTTATTTGCCCCCAGGGCATAACTTACAACCCTTGCCCTGAAAGCTGCGGGGGAGTGTCCTCCTCAAAAATATAATTTCTATCTGGAAATCTACTACGCTGAACAAAATGGATATCTCCAAATTTTGATTGGATGTCTTTGGAGAAATGGTGGGCGTGGAAGGGTTGTTAGTTGCCTTCAAATCACTTTCGACTATTAAAATGGGCAGAAGCCACTCCAATTTCCGATTGAATGAGCCCTTTTCAAAGTTTCTACGACAATTTCTTCGATACGAAGTGCCCTTCTCTAAAGGAAAAAAAATAATAAATGATACATTTTGCCAACATCGTTCTTATACACCCTAAGGGCATAACTTAAAAGCCTTGCCCCGAGGGTTGTGGGGGAGTGTCCTCCTCTAAAACATATTTTTCTATCTGGAAATCAACTACACTGAACAAAATGGCTATATGAAAATTTTAATTGAGTGTGTTTCGAGAATGATGGGCGAGGAGGGGGAGGGGGGGCTAGTTGCCCTCTGATCACTTTCGACTATTGAATATAGATCGAATTTTCATAAATCGAATTTTCAGAAATCGAGAAATCGAATTTTCATTCGATTGAGCCTTTTTTGAAGTTTCTACGACAATACCTTCTATAAAAACCTTAAATGCTCCCAGGGCATAACTTACAACCCTTGCCCTGAAGGCTGTGGGGGAGTAGTCTCCTCAAAAATTTTTTTTATCTGGAAATCAACTACGCTGAACAAAATGGTTATCTCAAAATTTTGATTGGATTTGTTTCGGAAAATGGTGGGCGTGGAAGGGGTGTTAGTTGCCTTACAATCAATTTCGACTATTAAAAAGGGGACAAGCCACTCCAATTTCCAATTGCATGAGCCCTTTTCGAAGTTCCAACGACAATTTCTTCGCTACGAAGTGCCCTGCTCTTAAGGAAAAAATAATAAATGATACATTTTGCCAACATCGTTCTTATATGCCCTCAGGGCATAACTTAAAACCCTTGCCCCAAGGGTTGTGGGGGAGTGTCCTCATCAAAAACATATTTTTCTATCTGGAAATCAACTACACTGAACAAAATGGCTATATCAAAATTTTAATTGCATGTGTTTCGGGAATTATGGGCATGGGGGGGGAGGAGCTATTTGCCCTCTAACCACTTTCGACTATTGAAAAGGGCACTAACCCTTTGAATTTTCATTTGATTGAGCCTTTTTTGAAGTGTCTATGACAATACCTTCTATAAAAACCTTACATGCCCCCAGGGCATAACTTACAACCCTTGCCCTGAAGGCTGTGGTGGAGTACTCTCCTCAAAAAAAATTTCTTTCTGGAAATCAACTACTCTGAACAAAATGGCTATCTGAAAATTTTGATTGGATTTGTTTTGGAAAATGGTGGGCGTGGAAGGGGTGTTAGTTGCCTTCCAATCAATTTCGACAATTAAAAAGGGCACAAGCCACTCCAATTTCCAATTGAATGAGCCCTTTTCGAAGTTCCTGCGACAATTTCTTCGCTACAAAGTGCCCTGCTCTTAAGGAAAAAAAATGATACATTTTGCCAACATCGTACTTATATGCCCTCAGGGCATAACTTAAAACCCTTGCTCCGAGGGTTGTGTGGGAGTGTTATCCTCAAAAACATATTTTCTATCTGGAAATCAACTACGCTGAACAAAATGGTTATATCAAAATTTTTATTGGATGTGTTTACGGGAATGATGGGCATGGAGGGGGGCTAGTTGCCCTCCAATCACTTCCGACTATTAAATAGGGCACTAGCCACTTCGATTTCCAATCGAATGAGCCCTTTTTGAAGTTTCTACGACAACTCCTTCGATACGAAGTGCCCGGGTATTAAGAATGAAAAAAAAAGATAAAATGAATAATACATTGTGCCCACATCGTTCCTTACTTAGGCAGTGTTATCGCACTGCCTATGATAAAAAACTCTTTATCAAAGTACTAAAAAAAAATTTAGCGTAAACAGCGAGGTATTGACGAGGGGAAGAAACCCTCATATAAGTAATAATTTCTGTTTGATTTAAGTTTTAATGTTTCTCCTTTCTTTCAGTTGAAAAACTTGTTCTTTTTATTTAATTAATAAAAAAACTTTTGCCACAAATAAGTTTTTCAAAGAAAAGTAAAGAACTCCATTAAACAAAAAATGAGCAAAAATAAAATATAATAATCTACCAAGCGTGAAATTACCGCAAATCAGCATTGAGTTTCAGTTCTCGTTTGGCATCTGACCTGTAAACATCAGTTTTATTTTTAAGCCGGATTAAATTTAGAATTAATTACAGTGGACAGTTTCGCAATAAGTGAATTAATTCACGTTTTGTGAAAAGAAAAAGGACTTAAATTACGGTAGCAATCAACAGATTATCCTATTATTTGTGTGGCGTTCGAATTACTTCGGATTAGCTGATTAAGGATGCCAGAGTACGGTGGTGAATAACAAAGCAGGTTCCGCGGACCACCGGGCCAGCCGTCAATTGCTGATTGCCACTGCTGCCGTGGGCCTGCCCACTGAAAGATAAGTTGATTTTTTTTCTCTTTTTTGGTTTTTCTCGTAGTAGCGAAGAAATGTCAAAATTTCAACAGTTCCAGCTTGCGTTAGCGAATTTCAAAAGATTCCCGCTGTGGCCCGTAAGAATTATCCAAGTTTCAAAGGATAAAAAAGTAACTACTTAGTTTTTGCGTATGGAGATCACACAGAGTCACGCCTAACGGAGAATAGTCTCATCTCGTTTGAGGACAATTACCGCGAAGCATCTACAAAAACTGATAAAAATGTTGGAAGTGCATTGAAAGAGGTTAACCAAAACCCGGACATTTATAAGACGGCTTCCAAAACTTTCGCATCGCTGAGAGCAGTTTCTTCTGGACCATCTACCGCGGATTTGCTAGTTAAAATAGTCGCAACTGAGGAAGAAATCGCTAAGACAAAAGAATCAATGATGAGCGCGATTACTAAGCAAGTTCAAGATAAATGCGGAAACGACCGAACTCTGAAAACTTCTGTTGAGACTATCGTGAGTGAAATATACTCGTCAGTGTTGCTTGAGTTCAATCTGAAGCTAGAGCAATTGTTGGTATCAGTAAAGAATATCAAAGGACTGATTGAAAATTTAGAGAACCGTATTGCAAAATCAGAAGTGAAAATTGATGATTATGAGCAAGAAAAACAGCTTGGAACTCTAGTTTTTCATGGTATTAAGCAGCAGCCGGGTGTTGACTTGAAGTCGACCATTCTGAATATAGCCTCGCAAAAGCTGGAGCTTCCCAGTATCTCTGATTTTGATTTTGTTATGGTTTACAGGTCGAAATTGAATAATCCAGGGTCGGCAAACGATTAAGTTGTACCAGTGTTCGTGAGATTTTCTACCTGTGAGACGGCCCGTAAAGTGTTTGCGAGTAAATCAAAATTGGCTGGTTCGAAAATCTTTTTGTCTGAGTCTCTAACCAAGCGCCGTCGCGATATCCTGAGTGCCGCGAGAGACAAGTTTGGCGTGAAAAATGTATGGTCAGATCGTGGCCAGGTTCTCGCAATGCTTCCGGGTGAGCGAGCTGCTCGTCGAATTAACTCGCTTTCAGATTGCGTTTAGTTTGTTGTTTATGAGTAGTTTGGTAGTGTTTATCTTGTCAAGATGTTCTATATTACTCTTTATTTATATTTTTTTTTTTTTTTTTATTTTTTGATTTCTTATGAGTATAATTATCGCCCCGTTTGAGCGCGGAAAAGGGATGAATTATAGGATTCTTTTTTGCGTAAGTTGATATGAGTAGTAGTTTAAGTGGAAGATTGAGTGATTTGCAAAATAATCCGTTTAATGTTAATGATTATTTGTTGACGGACATTGGAAATAATGGGTCGCAAATTAGTTTTCGTCCATCTCTTGATAGTAAATATCGCCAGTTATCAGCTTTGGAGGAGTTAGACCGGTCTGGATTTCATGCATGGACATGGAATTGTCATTTAACGTCTTCTTACCATGAGATTTTTTATTTTATTTCCCGATCTAATAATTTACATATAATGGCATTATGTGAAACATTTTTGGGTCATGATACTGTTCTTTCGTCCTTTAATTTTCCAGGTTATGAACTGATTGCTCGAAGTCGAACGTCAATGGGACGTGGAGGCCTGGCTTTCATTGTCTGACAGGATTTGAATTGGAAAATTAGAAAGGATTTGGACATTTGGAAGGAGGGTAAGATAGAAACCCTTAGTATAGAAATTCAGTTTGAAAATCGAGCTTGTATTTTTACTGTTGTATATAAGCCACCAAGTGCATCATTTGAAGAGTTTGCTGAAGGATTTGAATGTCTTGCTGCAAAGGTAAATAGATCTAGTCAAGAGTTTATATGTATGGGAGACTTTAATTTTGATTTGTTAAATGTACGTGGACCAAATTTGGATTTTTTAGCCTGATGATGTCAAATGATTTATACCCGACGGTGAGCATTCCAACGAGAATCACGGATCATTCAGAAACGCTCATCGATAATGTGTTTGTGTCTTCAGCGATACTAAGTAAAGCGTACTGCTCTGTTGTTATAACCCCAGCCTCCGACCATCTTCCGGTTGTATTGCATTTGAATTCTAAAGTGAAGAAACATAACAGAAAGAATAAAATACCAATGCGTGAACTGAAGCCAGTTAATCTGAAAAAATTTGAAGAACAAATTAGTGTTATTAACTGGGAAACAGTACTGAATGAAGATGATCCGTCGGAAGCATTTGAAAAGTTTAACCAAATAGTGTCGAATGTTTATGATAGGACGTGTCCGCTTAAAGAAACAAACCCCAGAAAGAATAAACCAAGAAAACCATGGTGTGATAATGAGCTGCTGAATCTGTTTAATATGAGAAATCAGGCGTGTGAGGAGCAGCTGAATCATCCGCAGAATAATGAGCTCCATGTGATGTATAAAGAGCTAAGGAATAGGGCAAATGCCCGAAGAAGGAAAAAAAGAAGGCATATTTTACAAATGTATTTGAAGAAAGTAAAGGTAACCCCAAAGCAACATGGCAAGTTGTGAATGATCTTCTAAAAGGCCCTATGAAGCCATCGGAGCCAAAAATTGTACTAAATAATTGGACCTTGGAAGAAACTGAGGAAATCTGCAACGCATTTGGACAATATTTCTCTGAAATTGGCTGCAAGATTCAAGAAGAAGCAAGGAGCTCCCATGTTTTCGAATCAAGCAGTTTTGTGGATGAGCGAGGAAGAGGTTTCGAAATGCATTTCCAGCCTTGTACTGAAGAGGAGGTACGCAAAATTGTTAGCACGATTAAGTCAAACAGTGCAGGAGTTGATGGAATGAACCTTAGAAGGCTCAAGTCGGTTCTGGTTTATTTGCTTGCTGTCCTCGTATACCTTATCAATATTTCTATGGAAAAGGGGATGTTTCCGAGTGCGCTTAAAATAGCTAAAGTTGTACCGTTGCACAAAGGTGGAGTCAAAACTGATATATCTAATTGGAGACCAATATCAATTCTCCCGATTTATTCAAAAGTTTATGAAAAGATTGTTCATCACCGACTTTATGAGTATCTGATGAAAATTGGTGTTTTACACGATGGTCAATTTGGCTTCCGGAAAGGACATTCGACGACGCAGGCAGTCCAGCATCTTCTGGAAAATATCAACTCAGCACTTGAGAATGGCGAGCAGTGCATGGGTGTTTTTATTGATTTTAGAAAAGCTTTCGACACTGTTGATTTTAAGATTTTATTAGAAAGGCTGTGTTATTTAGGCATAAAGGGTAGTGTTTTAAATTGGTTTGAATCGTATTTAAGTGAAAGGAAGCTAAGAGTGACTTTGAGTTATAAATCTTCTCAGCCGTTTCCCATAAAGTGTGGTGTTCCACAGGGCTCAGTTCTTGGCCCTCTCCTGTACCTGATATTTGTAGACACAATGAGATTCTACATTCCCGGAGCTTCAGTTACTTCTTTTGCTGACGACACGGCTTTAGTGATTGCAGCAAAGTCGCTGCAAGAGCTCTTGTTCAAGGCTAAATAGGCGCTGGATGGCCTACATGAATTTATTTGTGCTAGCCTACTTAGCGTCAATGCATCAAAAACTAATTTTATGATGTTTACGAGGACTGGTTCTGCTCCCACTCTCCCTGGTGTCGTTATTTACAATGGCCTACCGCTATCACAAGTTGAAGAGATCCGATATCTGGGATTCATCCTGGATCGAAACTTGAGTTGGAGAAAACACTGCGACATTATAGCATGCAAGCTGACGCGAGGCCTTGGAGTTCTGAACCGTTTTCAAAATTTTTTACCTTTGAAAATTCTGCTTTTATTGTATTTTTCCATAATAGCGCCTTATATAAATTATGGTTGTTTGATTTGGGCGAGTAATTTTAGTTGCAATTTTAGAAGAGTTCAAGTTCTGCAGAATAAGGCTATAAGGTTGATTGGAAGGTATGATCGTGGTGTTTATAGCACTGAATCACTGTTTAGAAAGTTTAAAATTTTAAAGGTTGGTGAAATAAGGGATTATCAAATTGGAGTTTTTGTATTTCAGTGTCTGAATGGTTTTGCACCTGATTTTTTTATGAATATTTTTAAGCCTAATTCGTTTTATCACGATTATTTGACTAGGAGTGCGGATAGTCTTGCATCTGAGCCACGGAACACAACCAGAGCGAGTCAAGTGACCAGACACATGGGCCCGTCAGTTTGGAATTCGTTCCCAGATTCTGTCCGTCAAGCTGAAAGTGTGCCGCAACTTAAAACCCGTATTAAAAATCATTTCTTTTCAGGAATTTGGTAGTGTTAATGGTTCGAGAGAAGGCTTTTTTTTTTTTCTTTTTTTTGTAGATATTTTATTTTTATTTTATATTTTGTGCCATTATATATTTATCATTATTTTCTGTTATTATTATTGTTTTCCCCTTTTTTCATTTTAATTGGTTTGATGATTTGGCATGCATGATATCCAACCGGTCGCTTTTTCAAAACTAGTAATTGTTTAGTGCGAATTTTTTTCACATTGAGTTTTTTTTTTTTTTAAAAAAAAAAAAAAAAATGTAAAATGTAAAATGTATGCAAAAATGATAAATTAATGAAACCCAAAACGAACGGATATTACAATAAATAACTGAGTCAAACTCAAAACGAGCAGAAATTAACATAAATTCGGCTCAATACCCCTATGCGTTCCCAAGGCCAGAACATAATTTGCACTCTTTACTTTTCCTGAACAAAATCCTGAACATTTTATTCAGAACATACTGAACAAAATGGCTATCTCAAAATTTTGATCGGCTGACTTTGGGAAAAAGATGAGCGTGGGAGGGGGCCTAGTTGCCCTCCAGTATTTTTGGTCACTTAGAAAGGTCACTGGAGCTTTTAATTTTCTTTTGAATTAGCCCTAATGCGATATTCTAGGACCACTGGGTCCATCAAATCACCCCTAGAGAAAAAAAAACAAATAAACACCCATCTTTCATCTTTCTTCTGGCAAAAACAAAAAAAAATACAAAATTACACATTTTGTGCAGATATGAGCTTGAAACCTGCACAGTAGGGTTTTCTGTTATACTAATTATGACGGTTTTATTTTCATTAATATTCTATGACTTTTAGGGGTATTTCCCCTATTTTCGAAAATAAGGCATATATTCTCAGGCTTGTAACTTTTGCTGGGTAAGATTAAACTTGATGAAACTTATATATTTGAATTCAGCATAAAAACCCAATTCTTTTGATATATCTATCGGTATCAACCGATAACAATAATTTCGATTTTTAGAGTTTTGGTTACTATTCAGCCGGGTTGCTCCTTACTTACAGTTCGTTACCACGAACTCTTTGATATTATTCAAGAGAGCTAACTTTTCGTCGATGGCTCGAGAGCCATTCTTTAGGTATTTATGATTTATGGTCAATTCTTATTTTTTAGTTGGGAAAAAGCATAGATGGGTATTGCTGCGTAGAACAGGGTCTTAAGTGGAAGTTTTTGCTTGTTTTATCTTTCTTGTAATGGATAACCTATTATTAAGTGTTTGAGACTGCATCGTATATTGTTTTTGTATTATTTTTTGTTTTCAATAAAATCAATCTTTCTCTCTCTCTCTCTCTCTCTCTCTCTCTCTCTTCTCTCTCTCTCTCTCTCTCTCAAAGATACCAAATGTGGCTCATTCGCCTTATTTATAAAGTTTGCAAGGAATAAAACAATTTCTCTTCCCGTCATATTTCTAAATCTGGGATGACTAGCCCTTCCATCATGTCTAAAGAAGTCTAATAGCTAAGTTGTTTCCTAGCCGTAGAGAAGTAAGAACATTATGAGCTCTGTTTGGAACCATAATAAATTCTTGTCAGTATTTTGGGTGATTATCTTCAAACTCTCAAAAGCAACAAGGGAAAAAGATAGAATCTGTAGAAACTGAACATGTCAGTAGGGACCCTAAACGACTCGGCTCTTGGTGATTGACTTTCCAACGATTTTCATTGGATAATGTCAAATGCTGAAGAAAATGATGGGGTTTTTCAAGGTGATGAATACTGTGAAGAAAAAAGCGTACAGATTTATCTTTCTCTGCCCAAGTATAAGAAGAATCTGGTTTTTGTGAATTAATCTAAAAAGGTAGTTACATAGAAAGAGTTTCGAAAGATGAAGGCCTATTTTATGACCTAAGACGAGTAAAAATAAAGTCATACAGTAACTCAAACTTAGAACGAGCAGAAACTACCATCAATAATTCAATGAAACCTGAAATTAGAATGTATATTCAAATTTAAAGATACCAAATGCTGCTATAGGTGAATAAATACATCCAGAAGCAAGCAGAAATAAAAACGAATATTGTTTTTATTTAAAACGGACATACCTACCAAAGGTAAGGGTTGGATTAACACCCTCTTGGTCTTCTAAAGAATAGATCGACGTCTTTGCTCTGCTCAAAACGATTTTCTCGATTTTGTCGTCGATCCTCTAAATAACCCTTGAAAACAATATGTGTATTTGAACAATGTATATTTACATTTGTAAAAAAAAAACTACAATACAAATGATCATCGTAATAATCAAAATTACTGACAAGAATTAATGAAAGTAGACTGACTGTTTTGTATATCATTAATAAAGAAAAACAAGTTTTTCCAACTGAAAGTAAGGAGCAGCATTAAAACTCAAAATGAACAGAACTAACTACATGCAAGAAAGGGTCACCCCCTCCTCAATACCTTATTCTTCACGCTAAAGTTTTTAGCACTTTTAAAAAAACTTCTTATTTTAATTAAACGGTCTTTGTGTTTCAGGAGCCTCTCTTAAGAAATTGGGACAAACAGTCAAACTTTAGCATAAAGAGCAGGGTATTGAGGAGGAGTAAGCCCCTTCACATGCGGAATAATTCCTTTTCGTTTTGAATTTTAATGTTGCTCCTTATTTTTAGTTGAAGAAACTTGTTTTTCATTTATTTTCTGATCGTTTTCAAATTATGTCGGTAAATCAGGCAGCCCCTTCATAGAAAATTCCCTCCCCTCGAGGGAAACTCCTACGTGGAAAAATCTTCTCCCACTTAAGATAACTTCCTCTCGTAAAATTTCCTCTGGACAATTATATCATCGCTAAAAAATATTATACGTAAACAAAGGGTAAATTAAAAGGTAGCCTAGCTAATATGTCTTTCAGCTATGTTGAACAAAATGGCTATCTCAAAATTTTGATCGGACGACTTTGGAGTAAAAAGGGTATAGGAGAGGGGCCACTGCCCTCCATTGTTTTGGTTACTTCAAAAAGGCACTAATATTTTTGTGTCCAATCAAATGAGCCCTCTCCCAATCCCTATGTCCCAATCTTCAAGTAGAGTGAGGGCCCGTCCATGAGGCGATCCAGGTGAGACTAGATTCCAATCATTCCTAAAACGGTTCCGTATGAGCCTCCAGCCGTTTCTAAAACGGCTCTAGAAAAATATTTCTAGTGTACTCAAGGAAAGACGTGACAGAGAAAACCCCAAACCACTCCCGTCCGTGGGCGGAGACCCATTTCATATTGGTTGGAAACTGGTCGTAAACCCGTTGCAGAGGAGACTAGTTTCCAACCGTGGTCTTGAAACAGTTGCCCCGTGGGTGCTGGGCCTTAGTCACAAATAAACAATTTTTTCTGCAAAATCTCATATTTTTTGGCTTCCGTAATATTTTAATAATCAGTTGCATATTGTCATTTACTTTGATTAATTAAAAAAAAACTTTCCGAAAAAGAAGATTTTCAAATAAAATTAAAGTTCATTTTAAACTTAAGATCAGCAGATACAAATACCTTTTAAAATTCAAACTCAAAACGACCAGAAATTACTATTAAAGAATTAATGATACCCAAAACGAACAGAAATTAACTAAAGAATCAATGCAAATGAACATACAATAGATACTAAAGTAAATTAATAAATTAAATCTTAAAACGAGTAAAACTTAAACTGAATATGCAAACCAAGCTTGAAACGAACAAAATCACTACAAACAAGAGTTTGGGTCTTGCCTTCTTCTGTCGCTGTAAAATTCTAAAACCTACTGCGTCATTGGCGCTTTACTGAAAACGAATTATATTACAAATATTTTCTTTTGTACAATAAACGTTAAAATTACAGTAAAATTTTAACCTGATCAGCTTTCAGTAATTATAATCATTATACCACAAACATCAGTTTAATTTATTATTTCTTTCTAAAAGTGTTCAAGACCCCTAAAATTGTCCCCTTCCTTAACTGTAAAAATCAAAGGCCTACTGGGTCATTGGCGCTTCACTGAAAACGAATCATATTACAAATATTTTCTTTTCCAGTTCTTACAGCATTGAAAATGAAAATAAAATTACAATGAAATAAAATCTTGAACTGATGCATCTTTAGAAAATTAATATTATTATATATCAAATATTCAATTTGATTTTGTTTATACTTTCCAAGACCATTCAAGACACGTGTAGTTTTAAGTAAAGTGCCATGACGCAGTAGGCTATAGATTTTAACAGCGAGAGAAGGAGGCGATACCCAAACTCTTGTTTGTAGTGATTTTTGTTCGTTTCAAGCTTGATTTGCATATTCAATTTACGTTTCACTCGTTTTAAGATTTATTCACTAATTTGCATTAGTATCGGAGTTTTGTTAGTCGAAATCGGAGTTTTGTTATATGATATTAGAACTATTTTTAACAAGGTGGCTATCACAAAATTTTTATCGGATATATTTGGGGGAAAAAGGCGTGGGGGGGTATCCTCCGATACCTTTTGACTCTTAAAAAGGGAATTAGAACTCTCAATTTCCAATCAAATGAGCCCTCTCTGAAGTTTATACTAGTATTCCTTCCATAAGAACTATATATTTATTTATTTATTAACCTTCAAAAAAAGGTACAAAAGACGGAGTATCATTAAAAAAGAAAAAAACACACACAAAAAACAAATTACAACACAGTACACATAATCGAACAAATTACAAAGACGAGAAATAAAAACTCAATTATACCCTGCACTGCAGGTACGTAAGAAATTTTACTTTTTAAACTCCCAAGTACTGAAGAAACATAAGTAATATGATTGATATCTTCAATTCAACTAACCTAACCTACAGCAAAATACTTGATAATTTCAATTCATAATCAACGGACTCTATCAACTAGTCAAAATATGACAAGACTGGAGAAAGACTAAATATGACAAGAGATATGCAAATAAATTAATTGAACAGGGATTTACTGCGTTAGCAAACGCTACCAATGGCGAGACTAAACTTTGTCATTGTATCGTTTAGTTTGTTTAATTATAGCTACCGTTGAGTCCGCAATTTTAAAATTTTTAACAAGGCGCGAATTTCTTGTCCACGGCGTGAACTGCAACAAGAACTTCGCATCCTTAAAAAATGCGGATCTGAGCTTTCTTTTCTCTGGCTCGGGAAAAACTCTCCAAAATGGGCTTATATACAGGAAATGGGGAAGGGATACTGCGTTATAAAGTCGAGCCAGAATTAAACGGTTGAAACGGATTTTAGATGAGACTACTCTACTGTAAGCAACAGCCAGGCGTTTACGGAGATGATCAATAAGAAGGGAGCGGATACTTTTTAGATCCTTTCCAATTGGTAAACCAAGGTAAATAATTTTCAAGACAGGGGCTACAGACAGTTCTCCCAGCCTCAGAGACGAGACCTCTTCTTGGCGCAAGTTGAACAGAAGAATATCTGACTTCTGTGGGTTAAATTCAAGACCAATGCGACTGTAATTTGATAGTAGTGTGGAGAAGGTGGTCTCTGTACCTGCGACTGTACGGCTAGGGCTCAGAATGTCATCAGCGTAAGCTATCATTGGAACGTCTATACCACGAGCTATACATGTTGTCTTAATAGTAAACTGTGGTTCAATAATACAATCATTAAAGGGACGAGGAGATGTGACTGATGCTCTTCGAGCACTTTTTTCTACTAGGACCAAGGAGGTCCCTTGGTAGGACAGCATCACTTCTAGAGTATATTAAGTGAGGGCTCGACCATGGCCAGGAAGTAGGAATTCAGCCTATAGGTGGTCGTACATATCTTTAATGGGTAGTAGGATGTCCTTCTGTATACATCTCTTTCCCATATCCAGAATGAGTTGGTCATAGAGAAGTGAATCGTAGGCACGGCTGACGTCATGTAGACCTATAACAATGGACTCTTTTGATTCATCAGCGTCAATCAAGACTGAAGCAAAAGCAGAAATGGCTTGGCCGCAACAAAGAACCTTCTGGAACCCAAATTGGTAAGGAGGAGTCCAGCATTTTTCCTGGTATTAATCAAAGATTGAAAGTCGAAGACTTTGCAAAGCGTTGGTGCCACTGAGATTGGTCTAAACAACGCACATTCCGAAGTACTTTTTCCTTTCTTCAGGACTGGCCTAAGTGACCCACTACTGAATGCCGATGGTACGAGTCGAGTAGTGAAGATCATCTGAAAGAGAAGAGTTAGGTGCCCCATGAAAGTTGGGCTGCAATGGCTAAGGTGAAGGGCGGATACACGGTCAATGCCAGCCGACTTCTTCTTTTTCAACCGTCGGACCGCGGACGCAACCTGTGACTGGGTAACTATGAAATCTGTATCTGGAATTGATGAGAGGAGGGATGCAAGCTTTTCTTGAACAGAAATGTAAAGATCCTGTTTTGGGGCTGAAAAATCATCAAGGTAATAGTTTACCCATGTTAAAGATGGGATATCTGACTCGGGACCCGCTGACTCCTTCTTATCAAACATTTTCCATAACAGATTAGAATTTTTAATTGCTTTTTCAGAAAGCTCAGATTTCAACTGCACACGGTGACGAGCAAGTCACAGTGATAACAAAATCCGGTGCCGATAACATCCGGTGCCGGTCCAGATAACACAAAATCCGGTGCCGACGCAACCCCCCAGGGCCCGGGGACAGGCGTTGTAATTTATGCCCTGGGGCTGTATATGGTTCTTGTGAAAGGGATGCACATATAAACTTCAGACAGGGCTCATTTGATTGGAAACTAAAAGTTCTAGTTTAATTTCTCAAAGTCAAAAGAGATCGGAGGGTAAATAGCCCCTCCCCCCTCCACGCCTTTTGTTCCACAAACCCATCCGATAAAAATTTGAGGTGACAATTTTGTTAAAAATAGTTCAAACATCAGATATTAAAACTCTTGGGTCGACACAACCCCCCGGGCCCGGGGACAGGCGTTGTTAGTTATGCCCTGGGGCATATAATTATGTTTCCTATAGAAGGGATGCCCGTTTAAACTTCAGAGAGAGCTCATTTGACTGAAAATAGAAAGTTCTATTCCACTTTTTTATAGTCAAAGGATATCGAAAGGTAATTAGTCCCCCCCCCCCGGTCTTTTTGTCCTTAAACACATCCGATGAAAATTTTGAGATAGCCATTTTGTTAAAAAATAGCTCAAACGTCAGATAATAAAAACTCCGAGATTGACAAAGACCCATTTTTTACTCTGATACTGTTACTTTGATACTTGTTTTGAGAATTTTATGAACACCTGATTTTGAAAACAAAACCTTGATTTTTAAATAAGGAATTTTCAGTTGAAATTTTCAGTTGAAACAAAAAGTTGAAACTTTTTGCAATCAAAAACGAATAAAAATTAATTTAAAAAAAAATTTCCGAAAAATAAATTTTTCAAAGAAAAATAAAGGCCGTTTTAAACTTAAGATCAGCACATACAAATACCTGTTAAAATTCAAACAAAAACGACCAGAAATTACTATTAAAGAATAAATCAAACTCAAAACGAACAGAAATTAAATAAACAATTATAGCAAAAAAACAAAAAACAAGTAATAATATAAATGGATAAATAAATCTTAAAGCGAGTAATAAATTGAATATGCAAATCAAGCTTAAAACGAAAAAAAAATATGTTGTTATTGAAGTATAAATGAAACCCAAAACGAACAGAAATTAAATAAACAATCAATGCAAACAAACATACAATACATACTAATTTAAATGAATAAAAAAAATCAAGCTTGAAACGAACAAAAATCACTACAAACAAGAGTTTGGGTATCGCCTCCTTCTCTCACTGTAAAAGTCTAAAACCTGCTGTAAAAGTCTAAAAGTCCAAAAATATTTGTTTGTTCTTTATAGAAAGGCAATGTGATCTTGCAAAAATAATACCTGTTTAAAGGTATTCTTTCGAAAATTCGTCGTATATATGGAGAGATATGACCAGTCAAGTTTATAAGTATAAATTCAAGAACATTCCTTTTGCGATTGGAAGAAAAAAAGATTTTGCCCCCTTAATTAAAAATTCAGCTTACACATAGGCAATGTCAAAGAAGAAATTTACAACTGAAGACATTGGATGAACCCAGTTATTGAACTCTCTCCGACAAATCTAGTGAATGAACCGGAATTTATTATTTTCTTCTGTATAAATATGTTAGTTTTAATTTTGATACTTTAGTGTTTCTAATGATGACGACAGCTGTATACGAGGTCGATATATTCAGACTTTTATGTCTGTTTTTACTGTCTAATAAATTGATTTATCGACATTTGAACGTTTATTTGTTCGTCATAGAAAGGCAGTCTGGTCTTGGAAAAAAAATTTAACTAATTGAAGGTATTATAGGCTGCGCCATAGCACTGCCTATAATACCTTCATACCTTGTCGTAGAAACTTCGAAAAGGGCTCAATCGAATGGAAATTGGAATGGCTAGTGCCCTTTTTAATAGTCGAAAGTGATTGGAAGGCAACTAACACCCCTTCCACTCCCACCATTTCCCCAAACACATCCAATCAAAATTTTGAGATAGACATTTTGTTCAGCGTAGCTGATTTCCAGATATAAATTTTGCTTTTGAGGAGGACACTCCCCCCAGAGCCATCAGGGCAAGGGCTGTAAGTTATTCGCTGGGGGCATAAAAGGTTATTATAGAAAGCTTTGTCGTAGAAACTTCAAAAAGGGCTCATTCGATTGGAAACTTAAAGGGCTAGTGCCCTTTTTAACAGTCGAAAGTGATTTTAGGCCAAGTAACCCCCCTCGCACGCCCACATTTTCCCCAAACACGTTCAATCAAAATTTTGAGATAGCCATTTTGTTCAAAGTATTTGAAAATTCGGGAAATTTGGTCTTTGAGGAAGACAACCAACCCCCCCCCCCCCCACAGCCCTTAGGGCAAGGATTGTAAGTTAGGGTCTGGGGTAATTTAAGGTTCTTATAGATAGCGCTGTCGTAGAAACTTCAAAAAGGACTCGTTTGATTGGAAATTGAAATGGCTAGGGCCCTTTTCAGTAGTTGAAAGTGATTGGAAGGCAACTAACACCCCTTGCATGCCCACTATTTCCCCAAACACATCCAATCAACATTTTGAGATAGCCAAGAAAGTTCTGGAAATTATATCTTTGAGGATGATACTCCCCCCACAGACCTCAGGGCAAGGGTTATAAGTTACGCCCTGGGGGAATACAAAGTTTATTGAAGGCTTTGTCGTAAAAACTTGAAAAAGGGCTCATTCGATTGGAAATTCAAAGTGCTAGTGCCCCTTTTTATTAGTCAAAAGTGATTGAGGCAACTAACACCCCTTCCATGCCCACCATTTCCTAAAACACCTCGAATCAAAATTTTTAGATAGCCATTTTGTTCAACGTAGTTAAAACATTCGGAAATTAGGGGTTTGAGGAGGACACTCCCCCCTCAAAGTCCTTGGGGCAAGAATTATAAGTTATGGCCTGAGGGCATGTAAGGTTTTTATTGAAAGCTTTTTCGTAAAAAATTGAAAAAGGGCTCATTCGATTGGAAATTCTATGGGCTAGTGCTCTTCTTAATAGTCGAAAGGGATTGGAGGGCAACTAACTCCCCTTTAACGCCCACCTTTTCCCCAAACATATCAAATCAAATTTTTAGATAGCCATTTTGTTCAACGTAGTTGAACATTCTGGAAATTAGGTCTTTCAGGGTAATAGCCCCCACACCCCTCCCACCCAAAACCCTCGGGGCCTGGGTTGTAAGTCATGCCCTAGGGGCATATAAAGTTTTTTTATAGAAAGAGTTGTCGTAGAAACTTCAAAAAGTTCTCATTCGATTGGAAATTGAAATTACTAGTGCACTTTTAATAGTCGAAAGTGATTGGAGGGCAACTAACCCCCTCTCACTCCCACCCACATGCAATTAATTTTGAGACACATGCAATTAAAATTTTGAGAAAGCCATTTTGTTTAATGTAGTTAAAAGTTCTGGAAATTATTTCTTTGAGGATGACAAAACCCCCACAGCACTCAGGGCAAGGGTTGTCAGTTATGCCCTGGGGACATATAAAGCTTTTATAGAAAGCGATGCTATAGAAACTTCAAAAAGGGCTCAATCGATTGGGAATTGAAAGGGCTAGTGTTATTTTTAATAGTCAAAAGTGATTGAAGGGCACTAACCCCCCTCTCATGCCTCCATTTCCCCAAACACAACCAACCAAAATTTTGAGAAATCCATTTTGTTCAACATAGTTGAAAAACCTAGAAAATAGGTCGTTGAGGATAATAACCTTCTTAGAGCCCTCAGGGCAAGGTTTGTAAGCTATGCCCTGAGATATATAAGGTTTTTATAGAAAGTTTTGTCGTAGAAACTTCAGAAAACGCTAATTTGATTGGAAATTGAAAGGGCTATTGCCCTTTTTAATAGTCAAAAGTGACTAGAGAGCAACAAACCCCCCTCTCAACCCCACCAATACCCCAAAAACATTCAATCAAATTTTAGAGATAACTATTTTGTTCAACGTAGTTGAAAGTTTCGGAAATTATGTATTTGAGGATGACAAACCCCCCAGAGCCCTCAGGTCAAAGGTTGTAAGTTATTCCCTGGGGTCATATAAGGTTTTTATAGAAGGGTTGTCGTAGAAACTTCAAAAGGGGCTCATTCAATTGAAAAATTAGAGGACTAATGCCCTTTTTTAATAGTCGAAAGTGATTGAAGGGTAACTAACACCTCTATCATGTACACCATTTTTCGAAACACATCCAATCAAAATTTTCAGATAGCCATTTTGATCAACGTAGTTGAAAGTTCTGAAAATTAGGTCTTTGAGAATGATATTCCCCCAAGAGCCCTCAGGGCTAAGGTTGCAAGTTATGCCCTGGGGTTATATAATGTTTTATTGAAAGCTTTGTCCTAGAAGCTTGAAAAAGGGCTCATAAATTGAAAATTAAAAGAACTAGTGCCCTTTTTTAGAGTCGAAAGTGATTGGAGGGCAACTAGCCCCCTCTCACGCCCACCTTTCCCCCAAACACATCCAATCAAAATTTTGAGATAGTCATTTTGTTCAACGTAGATTAAAGTTTTGGAAATGAGATCTTCGAGGATGACACCCCCGCCACAGCCCTCAGGACAAGGGTTGTAAGTTATGCCCTGGGGGCATATAAAGTTTTTATAGAAAGTGTTAGTAGTAATCAATGTTATACTTTGCTTGCTGCCCTAGGAATCTCTATGTTATTTGCGTACCGCCATAGCAATTTCTACATTATTCTATAGAAGCTCTTCACCTTTTCAAAGAGAGTGACTATCCCCATGCATATAGGTAATACTTCTACAGGGCATTACACCTTTTCAAAGAGAGTGAGAGCTATGCGTGTCAGAAAACCGGTGCGTCTTGTTCAGCAGTCAACATATATCAATTATTTTTTTGTATATATTCAAGTTTCAGATTAGAATTTTTTACAGTTTGAATAGTTCATTCATTCTAGCAGTATCAAATATTTTTGCAAAAATTTACATTGATATGGAATATTCTAAGCGACTTCTGGTGAGTAAAATTTTCTCATTATTATAATAAAAAAAAGAAATCTATTTTTTTTTGTCTCGTCATTAAGTTAAGGAAGAATTTCCTTACTTACGCTTTTTTTCACTGTGTTGTTAGCTCTTTTAAAAAGCATTTCGCTAAATATTAAAAAAAACAGGGTCGGTCAGTTTCGCTATAATAAAAAGAAATCTATTTTTTTTTGTCTCGTCATTAAGTTAGGGAATAATTTCCTTCCTTTCTTATGCTTTTTTTTTTCAAAGTGTTGTTAGCTCTTTTAAAAAAAGCATTTCGCTAAATATTCAAAACAGGGCCCAGTCAGTTTCACTATAATAAAAAGAAATCTATTTTTTTTTGTCTCGTCATTAAGTTAAGGAAGAATTTCCTTCCTTACGTTTTTTTCACCGTGTTGTTACCTCTTTTAAAAAGCTTCCTTCTTTTAAATATTAAACAGTCCATGCATTTCAATTTTAGTAAATATTTAAAAAAAAAGAGAGAGGCATGTTCACTTTGATTTTGGCTCGTTGTATATGAAAAATTAAAATAGAATATGCATATTAGTTTCGGCAGATATGAAAGGTCTGTGTTACGATCATAATTCTTTAGTTCTAATTATTTCGTTCAACATGTGGCTTTTTAAATTATCAAAAAATAAAGTTTCCACTCTAAAAGTATCAGTGTCTAATCCTATTATCAACACAGCAGTTTACAAACCGGTCTGGAAATGAGTTATCTGGAATTATAAATACTATATATTGAATGATGAAGACAAGGTTCTCCTTGACCAATAGAGTTTTGTTAGTGTCAAATTAAAGGTGATTACGGTCGTTGGACCACAGGTCTAATCTTAAAGATGCGAATGTAGGTGGGACTTACAATTTATTCACCGATAATTTTGAACTATGATATTTAAGGACAAAATTCTTAGTACTTTCCGAACCTTAGAAGGTTAATATCTTGGCTCATTGTCATAAATTGAAACCTGTTTCTGGGATCTTCGTCCTTCAAAGTGAAATTTTGAAAGATGTCTTTATTAAACTATTAATTGTTTAAAGCATATTCCAGCCTAGGTAGCATACTACGAGCCCAAGGCCCCCCCCTTCCCTCATTCTGAATAAGTAAGAATTGAGCTAGCTAATTAAATTACGTCATTTTTTTTAAACTTTTGGGAGTTTGATATTGAAGGGGTAGTACTCTCCCGTAAGCTAAATAGTTTGAAAACTGAAAATGATTTTTATTTTAGAACGCTGTTGATCAATCATCACAGCAAAAACGAGCAAAATTGAATGATATCACATCGATGTAAGCTGCAAGACCATCAGTCATCAGATATGCTAGCTCCAATAAAAGTTCGATGGACCAGCCAGGAGCCTCTAATCCACCTGACAGGAAATTTAAGTCAGCCTCATCTAATGAAGATGGAGTGACCGATCCTCTTCATGCTTTACCAGAGATTTCGGATGTACAAGTGCAGCCAGAATTTGTAAATGTATATAATTTTTTTTTTCTTTCCGTATTTTCAAAAATAAGGAAAATTTTCTCAAGCACGTAACTTTTGTAGAGTAAAACTTAAATTTGTTTCTAAACTATTCTATAATAATGCTATTTCATTTTCTTTCATTAACCAAATTACTAGTACATAAAAGAATGGTTATAACAGAGAACTAGCAAATAGCTTATCATACATTTATATAAAACCTTACCTGTAACTTATCTTTTAATCAAGATTTTTCTAATGCAATAATCCATTATTTCATCAAACAATCTCTATATAAACAAAAAAAAACTATCATTTCACTGTCGACAATCGAACAACCGTTCTTAAACTGGGTTATCTTTTGCACAAAGCTTTGTGCGTATCCGGTTCTTATCAAATGTCCCATCAGGAAAGTTGAATATTAATCCGACGGGTATAAATTGAATATTAATCGTTCGTTATAAAGTGGTTTTCAAATAACAGGATGTTTATCTTCGATAAGATATTAACACAGGAAAAAGGTTTTTAATAATTTCCAAATATGTCATCGCAGTGATGTCAAAAAATATTATTTGAATATAACCGTTTTGGCCATTTTAGGCAATTATTTCGACGAAACAGTTAGAGACATTTTAAAATATATTTTCGAAAGGATTTGAGGCTAAAACTTTAGGGTCGTGATAATACACAAGTTCTATTTGAACGGTGTTGTGAAGTCCTCTACCCCCCAACTCGAAAAGGCTCCGATTCTCCTACCCCGAAGGAAGCTCCCGGTCCCCAAAGGTCCTCCCCGGGGTTCTAACAAGGATCATCCAGCCCTCATTCAGGTAAACATAAAAATAAAATGATCATGATTTTTTCAACTTTATGAAATAATGCTTATTTAACATAAAAAATAAAACCTTTTTTCTACAGATTAATGAAATACCACTGCCGTTGAATGATGAAACATTGGCATTTACAGGACAAATTCTATCACTCCCAATGGAATTCAGAGACGAACCTACAGTAGTTGTAGATAGTATGAAATGGCAAGGGGGTTTTCTTAACGATATTTTTTTTGGGCACATAGCTAGCCTAGACGACTTAAATTATGATATCGATATGACAGAGGACTCGGACTGGGTAGATAGATTTATGCGTGAGCATTTAGAGGGTGTTACTAGCGCACGTGAACCGGGTCCTCATAAAGAAATTACGTCACAGGACAATACAGGCTGGCTCGATCAATTGTCCCCAAACACCTTGGAATATCTACTAGGGGACCTCATGCCACCTCCAACCATTGCAGTTGAACAGACGGGGGGTATTGACAATTCTATGTCACCCTCCACCATTCCGCTTAATGATACAGCAACAACAATGCAAATTGTTGAGCATAAATTTTTCTGGGGACATTTTTGATGACAACTTTACTATTAGTGAATTGGATCCTGTACAAATAGGTGCAGGACATGAAAATAGTGCTATGTCCTCGGAATTACGTGCATTTTATTTGTTAGAGTCTGCTCTAGGTCACTTGCAAACATATAGGGTAGATTTTAACCCCCCCGAGGAAAACGCGGTTGACGGAGG
Source organism: Artemia sp. Qi Xiang Cuo (assembly GCF_049724085.1). Taxonomy (NCBI): domain Eukaryota; kingdom Metazoa; phylum Arthropoda; class Branchiopoda; order Anostraca; family Artemiidae; genus Artemia; species Artemia sp. Qi Xiang Cuo. The sequence continues at coordinate 66,986,138 of NC_142800.1, forward strand.
CATTATTTTAACTGACCCTGTGAATGTTCTCCATAGCTACATCGACAGAATTCGAGCAAAAATTGAGATTCAGATTCAGAAATGGGGGGTCAAGGGGGGGGGGGGGTTAAAGCAACATTGAATAAAAAAGTTTATTTAAAAAAGGGAACATCCGGGGATATTTTTTATTTTCATTTTTAAAATGGTAACCAGACTTTTTACCCAGGTCTAAATGAATTTGAAGACTACTTTTTCAACTGGGTAAATAAACTAATATCAACTTTGGACACGTTTAATGAGAGGGGAAGTGGGTCCACCATTTTATACATTGAACACATGGATCTGAATCTCAGTAGATTTAAAAAAAACTTTATTTAAAGGGGGGCGGGTAGTCGACGAATAAAATGCCACCCAGATGTGTTGGTTACGGAAGGGGCTTAGGGTTCCGTACTTGACACATGACTGCAATGTATTAAGTATGTGTTTTTTGCACGAACCCATAAGACATTAAAAAATGAGTCATCAATGAGAAATCTTGACAGCCTTGCACGTAACGGTGGAAAAAATTTCCCTAAAGTAATTTTTGACTTTTTAGAAGGTATGTATCGGGTGTCCTTTAAATAAATAAGCATCTTCGAGTAAGAAAATGAAAATGTTGGGGTGGGGGTGGTCGTTCTCCAGTATGACACTGAACTTGTAGATGGGGGAAAGAAACCAAATAAAATGAGGGGTTTGTATTCAGTGAGGATACCGATGGTGGAAAATTTTAAAAATTGGGTTTGGGTTATTTACGAACCTCCCAAAGATGTAAATTCCTATGGTCATTTTTTCCCCGTTACAGCAATAAGTCGACTCTTATCTCAAGCTGTGAAGAAAGGGGGACGTCTCTATTGTCCCGTTTGCCTTTCCTCAGTCACATCTGAACAAAAAGTTTCAAACCACAAGAGCCACTGAGAAAGTCATGACAATCGACGAATATACATGCCGCTAGAAGACAAAGACACTTTACAACTAAACAATATTCAAAAGTTCCTTCCACAAGATGATAATGTATTTTTGGATTGTGAAACCAGACTGGTTGAGGTATCAGACCCATCAAGACCAAATATAGTCAAGGAACACAAACTAGTTGCGTGTTCCTACGCACATGCCCGTCGCGATTCCAACAATAAAATGCAGTTGGAAGAGTTTTTTTGGCTATGGATGAGGAGGGCAGCATGGAAAAGTTATTAGTATCTTTAATAAAAACCGAAAATGGCGCAATTTCACGAATATGTCACACCAACTACCCAATGACATTGTCAGATAAAGAGCAACTGGCACTAGAAAAGGGGACAATTTGCTGGGTTTGTAGGGATGTTCTTGCCCCAAAAGACGCGGTGCAGGATCATGATCACCTTATTGATCCCAATTTAACAGGAAAAAGTAACTTTCGGGGTTGGGCTCAAAATTCATGTAATTTCAAAACTAAACAATAACTTTTTCTTCCGGTTTTTATACATAACGCTAACTATGATCTGAAGTGTGGGCTACCAGCATTGGCACGTCTTCAAAGAAACGGAGCATTGGATGATGATGCATACGTGACAGCCAAATCGACTTACAAAATAAGAACTGAATCATCGGAAAACCTGCATTTTTTGGAATCCAAGTGGAAATTTGTTAAAGCCGGTGCTGAGTGAACAACTAAATTTTGCTTTTTAGGCACCTATTGTTTTTTTCTCAAATCATTGAGCGAATGAATTCAGGTGCAGAAAAACGATGACGGCTGCAACGCTTTTTCCCTTCTCAAGCAACAATTTACAAATTATTTATATGTTTTGTCGACGGTCAAGGGCATCTATCCATATGACCATTATTGTTCCATGTCGATATTCCCCAAGGAAACTATTCCTCCGATTGAATCGTGTTTTGATAGTCTTCACGACCGTAGGTGCACCCCCGAGGAATACAGTTTTGCTAAAAAAGTTTGGGCAGCGGGAGGGTGTAAAAATGGGTTTGACTGCTGCAAGCTGTATTTGTAGAGTGACGTGTTAACTCTGTTAGACATTATGTGTAAAAATACGGACAAAATCTATGAGGAATTTAATCTTGATTTAGTCTATTATTTTTCATCTCCTCATCTAGTGATGGAGCTCATCCTAAAAATAAGTGGGGAAAAAATTGGGATAATAGCAGACATTGATCAGCATCTGTTCTTCGAAAGATCAATGAGGGGTGGATTTGTTTTTCACGGGGATTGTATCTTGGAAACTGATCCAACAGGAGAGAAGACGGGGACAAAATCGGATGCAGTTTTCCTTGATATGAATTCTCTCTACCCCTCGGCCATGTCCCATTATGCGCTACCTTGCGGTGACTATAAATGGCTCAATGACCCTCAAGCTCCCCATTTCCCCAACTTTGGCGACGACAGTGTTGAGGAGAATGGACCGGTTGGATGGTTTTTTGAAATTGATGGGGAGATACCAGTCGAGCTTCACGATTCAGTAAAGAATTTTATCTTCTCACGCATCAATAAACCTGCGACTAAGAACTCTTAGGGTCCTCACAATCGGAGTTTAGTCACAGTGGACAAATTGCACTGGTCACCTTCAAAACAAAAACTTATTGCTGACCTTCTGCCGAAAAAAAACATAGTTCTATATCATATAGCTATAAAATGGACGTACAAAAACTGTTTCAAAGTCACAAAGGTTCACAGAGCGCTCCAGTTTAGTCAAAAACCCTATCTGAAAACGTTTGTTGACACTTTTGGCAACAAACGTTCTGCAGCGCAGACGAAAGCCGAAAAAGAAATTTATAAACTCATTTTGAATTCGGATTTCGGCAAAATGTGTGAGAGTATTCGCAATAGGAATCGTTGTGACGTCATGAACGACCCCAAACAATGTGCTCGAATTATTTCCGATCCAATTTACACTTCCTTCTCACTCATTGGCCCCGATATGGTACTATTTAATAAGGAAAAAAGACGCATTATTTTGAATAAAAATATTGTTGCCGGCAGTACCATTTTGGAGATCTCTAAAAACATAATTGTGAAATTCTACTAAAATGTGGCTAGGGTACAGTGGCTGAAAAGGGGGCAAGTAGAGGTCTGCTACGGGGACACGGATTTTCTACTGTTAAAAGTAAAAACCACAAGTCTAATTGATGATTTGGCGCACGGTGAAATTATTAGCTGACGGCTGGACTACACCAATTGGGGTGGTATTTCCCCAGAGATAGTTAAACGTCGGGGACAAAATCAGCTTTTATTTTTTAAATCAGAAACTAAAAGCGACATGATTTCCCGTGGTATGTTTGTAAGTCTGAAGGTGTACTTTATACAGACACATGACGATGAAATCAAGAAACGTTGCAAAGGAGTACCCACACGCTATGTGGATAAGAATTTCGACAAGGACATTTATAGGAATTGTATTGTTGAAAATACCATTCCACGAGCCAAATTGCTGGCAATTCGTTCTCTCAACTACAGAAACTTTGCTGTAAATGTAGAAAAAATTGCCATGAGTACCATCTCCGACAAGGTCTATGTTTGTCAAGACGGTGTGACTACCCTCCCCCTTGGACACTATTTAACTTCAGACCGGGCCGAATGTGTTATCCATAGGGAAAGTCTCGGTTTGAATAAAGCCCAGTAAATTATTTCCTAAAACCTTTGGGGGGGGCCTCGCGGCCTTTTGGGGGGTGGGGGCCTCGCGGCCCGGGGGGGGGCCGCCAGCGCGGGGGGGGGGCGCACCGCCACTATCAAAGTTATCTTTTTTTTTTACTTAGAGCAGTTTTTTTTTGTAAATGTTTCATTAAAAAAAAGGGATATTTTTTTTTCAAGTGCATTAATTAATGTTGTATTTTTTCTCTATAAATAAACAAAAAAAAAGTAAATTTATTTAATTTTTTTTCTCAGTGTGCCTATATAAATATTGTATTTTTATTATAAATAAATTTAAAAAAAGTGTATTTTTTTATGTTTAATGTGCTTTTTTTTCAATGTATTGTTACTTTTTTGTATGTATATAATAAAAGAAAATATGATTCTTTATTCGTCTTCTTCTTCTTATTATTCTTGAACGGAGTAGTAGTAGGGAAATTATTTAGTCATTAGACAGCTATTGTCTACGGTTAGTTGTTTAGGTGAACTGTTGAAGGGAACATGTATCAATTTAAAACACCATTCAGATCGTTTCTGTGTGAAACGTCAATGTCAGGCCAAGCAACACTCTTAACTTAAATAATTAAAAATTTTGATAAAATGTTTGTGGAAAAGCCGAAAAAAATCTACTATTGTTAAAGTATTTGGTAGGAGTCATACGATAAAATAAAAGTAATTGCTGTCACCACCACGGGATTGGTGCAGATACAATTCATACAGGGACTTGATGTTTTCAGCATTATTGAACAAAACTCTTGGCTGATCATTGACGATCTGGCTGAATCTATTGAACAATGATCCCAGGAAATGCTGCAATTGTTCACTGTTCCCTCTCATCATGAACAGAACTACGCTACTCTGATTCTACACAATCTTTTTCATCAGAGAAAAGGTATGTAAACACTTGCATTGAACTGCAAGTACAACAGTATATACTTAATTGTCCAGGATATTATTTCTGCCCAAAAATCCAATAAACAGATCTATTCAAATGCCCTTAATTTTTAGCTCTCAGCATACAATCAGGCAACTAATAAACCCCACGGTTATATCCTATTGGATCTTAATCAAAATACACCCAAGGATCTGCGTGTAGTCACAGATATTTTCGACCATGAAATTACAGTATATCTCCCTGTGAACACTAAAAAGACCTATTAGTCGCTATCATGACACTGAAGAAACTACATGAAAATAGACATTTGTTTTCAGCTCTATGCACTTCAAAACCTCCGCTTAGGAAAGCAATACTCAAACACGGTATTGACATTAATGATTTCATTAATCTAATATCCGAACTTTGTTTAAATTTGACCGAGGGTAATGTTCAACTGCCAGAAGTAGTTAAGCAACAGGCAAAGCAACATCGTTCCATTTTACGTACATGGGCCTCTAAAAAGAAAGGAGAGAATTTTAAAACAACACGCCTCCTTCAGGCGGGCGGTAGCTTTTTCACACTTTTACTGCCAATAATTGCAGGACTTGTAAACAGTTTTCTCTAGAGAATGGCAAAACCCTATAAATTGACTCCAATAGAACTCGCTCTCTCACCCGTCAAACACTTTGAGAACAATCTGAGTAAATTCCTTGACAATAAGACTATTGAGGATGATAAAAAATGGATTTTACTTCAAGATGCACTTTGCCGACTGGACATACACAGATACTATCGGTGAAAGGCCACTGCTGCTGCTATTGATCCCCAAAATAAATCATCTCCTCAATAATCCCCTGCTGCTGCTGCTGCTGCTGGGACGAAATTAAATAAGGAGGAACTAGATTATATTGGATTTATAATCGGAACTAAGATGCCCCGCACAGGTTGTGACCACCTAAAACGAATCCTAATCTATCTCTTGGAAAGGTGTCAAGATAATATTAAACTTGAGAGCAAAGGGAAAGTGATTATAATTCGAGTCAAGAGCTATAATCTACTTGATTTAATCTATGACATGGCTACAAATCGTAAAGGGCTATTATCATTTGACACTCATATTTAAAGCCTTCCAAATACATTAAACTTTCCCAAAATTCTTATTAGCAGCAGACGAATTCTAAAAAAAATAAATGAACATGCATCATCATCATCATCAACAATATTGACACCATTAAACAATGAACAAGAAGAAGATTTTAAATCAATTTTGGAAAAAACTAGCACACCACTAATAGCTAGACAAAAGCGAAGACGTATCAATTCAACATCACTATCACCACCAACAGCCAGTACACAAAAGGGTAGTGGACGTTACACAACGTGTTTACGTTCAAAATGGTCGAAGTTCTGACAGATGTTTATGAAAATATTTGTGAGGCGGGGAGCTTAAGGTCACCCAACACTCTTTCTAAAGTCACTGGTGTTCGAACAAAAAGTTCACAAGACTACCTACAAAATAAACCCATTAAGACTCTGCATAGAAATCATAGATTTTGTGCCAATCACTAGCGAAAACTAAAGCCTTTTACCCATTGTAGGCAATACAAGCAGAGATCTTAACTCTAGATGAGATTAAACGACGTCACAATAGACCATACAAGTACATTCTATTTGCACTCAGTGTTTTTAATCGCTATGCGTAAGAAATTTTATTGCGATCAAAAAGAGGCGTTGAAGTTGCTCAGGCAATTGAAATTATTCTCAAACAGGATTCATATAAAAATTCAAACAGATCGCAGTAGTGAATTTGTTAATCCCCATGTTGCAAAAGTACTAGAGAAATATAGTTCACTGCTATATCATAGTCACTGTCCTATAAAGGCTGCATTGGCCGAACGATTGATAAGAACTGTTCGGCTTTTAATTTCAAGATATTGTACATTGAAAAATACATCGACTTTTATTCATGATCTAGATAAAATCATGTTGATTTATAATCAACGACCTCATCGATCATTGTCCAACTCTACGCCAACGGAAGTTAATCATTCTGATCATGATACAATTGACATCTTTTTCAAACAGTATTCCAATAAATCAATTGTCAAGATGAAAAATAAATTCAATGTTGGTGATACTGTTCGAATTAATAGAACAACTAATGTTTTTGAAACGGGGAATTACTTGTGGTCCACCGAACTTTTTGAAGTGGCAAAAATCTTAGAAACAAGACCCATAGCATATCGCCTGCTTGATACCAAAGATGAAGAGATTTTCGGCGGGTTTTATGACTTTGAATTGCAAATAGTTAAAAATATTAGTGAAATCTATCAAATTAAAAAAATATTAAAGACACGTACTCGCAAGGGTAAGAAACAATTACTTGTTCGGTGGCTAGGATACAACTCTGATTTTGATTCTTGGATCGGTGTTGAAGATATTGACAATGCCCAATGATTTCTATGTAACATTCATGTCCAACGTTTCCGATCCTCTCTACAACGACTTGAATACGACAAGTGATTTTTGGACAAAACTCTCCCCCGCCATCAATTTCGACGGTGCATATGAAGTGGCTCTTGTCGACTGTATTCTCAAAAATACCTATGACATCCTGAGAAATGATCGTGTGTATGATATAAAAGATATACCATTCGATTGGACTATGAAAGGGTTGAACTATGTCGACTATTAATGGGTTGAAGCACTTAAATCTAGTGAATATCCACATGCTAAATTGAAATATATTGAATACGATAATATGACAGATTTGTGTCGTACAATCAATAGAAAAATCTCATATCGTAGGAATGGTAAATTCCATTTTAATTATTCATTGGAACATGATAGGATTTACATTACCTCACCTCTTGACACTGAAATAATTATTCTCAATGATAATCTGAGAGATGTTCTTGGCTTTAAACAGAATATGATCAATGGTGAAAATGCTGGCACCGTTTACGGGATGAATCAAGTTATTTTTGCTGATTATCAACCTGGTTTTGCACCGGACTCTTGCAAATTTCTCTATGCATCCTTTGTGGAGACGTCGAGAGTCGGTTAATTCAAATTTCCCCCTCCTACATGTTCTTGAACGAAAAAAAACCCATGAATCTGTTCATCACTATAATATAAAACATCTTCAGTATGTTTCTGTAAACACTTCGTATTTGGAACTCTGTCAGTTAAAACTAAGAAGTGAATTGGGTGATCCTCTAGCAATAACAAAAGGCTTAGCACTGATTACATGTCATTTTCGACCCATTGTCAACGACAGCACAATCACATAAAATGAACAATAGGAGAATTCCATTTGTCTGTCCCGATATCGATTTCTATTTTGGTGCTTTGAGTCCACGTCAAATAGCCAATGGATTGGACTACTACAAGGGGTGTACTACAATGTCTGGCTATGGTCTTGGTAGCTGGTTTGCTAGGTTCTTTCGTTCTGCACTACCCCTTGCCAGAAAATATCTTGTTCCTGCTGCATCGAATTTTGCTGCCTCCACACTACAGGACTGGGGGTCGGGCAAGAATTTCAAGGAGAGTGTTAAGGAAAATATTAGATCTTCAGCAACTCCAAATGCCGGCGATGGTCTCTCCTATGAAAACTGTATTCTACACAACCTATTCAAACAAATTAATGTATTTATTAATGGAACATTGGTGAGTGCTAGCAATAATTTATCAAACTATGCAAGCTACATACAATTTATGATGATGATACCAAAGGCTTACAAGGAGTTGAGATGACAATCATTAGGCTATGAATATCGATCAGGTGTTGATGCTGACGGTGAGTTGACTACTGCAGTGACCCATGAGTATCATCTAGTTGGAAAATTAAATAATGATATATTCAATATATCCCAATGGCTACCCCCCAATGTCAAGATTGATATAAAGTTACAGATGGCACCATCGAATTTCATTTTGAGAAAAACACTTCCTGCCGAACCGGATGCAAATGTCATTATCACATCAGCAATTCTCCACATCCGAAAACAACAGGTTATGAGCTCTGTTGCATTGGCAGTGGAAAAGCTAAGAGACAATGGTAACAACATTAAACTTCTTTTCCCACATACAATCACCAATCAACGTCACATAGACACAGGATCTCGTAGCTATACCCATTCATGATTTATCAATGGATAAATGAAATCAAAATTGTCCTTTGCCTTTGTGAAGAGTGTCAGTTCTGTTTGATCCTTGACTGAATCCCCCAATGATTTTAATTTTTCTGTACATATAGACTTTAGTTCAGCTTTAATGGTATTAGAATATAAACTATATCATTTTACAAAAAATCTTATAGAACTCTGTACGAGTTTACCATGCAATACCTAGATCCTGACTCTCATCTATTTGAAAATGGACTACCCAGTTCAATGTTTTCAAAAAATCATTGTGTTATTGTATTGGATTTGTCTGGCCCACAGGATATGAGCTTTGTACGAACAGGAACTGAACTTCTAGAGTGTAAATTTGCCAATGTTCTGACTGAGAGTATCACGCTAATATCACTGAGTCAATTTGAAACCTATTGGGAAATCACACCCGACGGCAGTGTTCTACTAGACCTAGCACCATGAACACAAACCAAATAATCAACGTATTTAGTATGGATCCATACATGTCCCAGTACAAGTCCAAAATATTTGTTTGTTCTTTATAGAAAGGCAATGTGATCTTGCAAAAATAATACCTGTTTAAAGGTATTCTTTCGAAAATTCGTCGTATATATGGAGAGATATGACCAGTCAAGTTTATAAGTATAAATTCAAGAACATTCCTTTTGCGATTGGAAGAAAAAAAAGATTTTGCCCCCTTAATTAAAAATTCAGCTTACACATAGGCAATGTCAAAGAAGAAATTTACAACTGAAGACATTGGATGAACCCAGTTATTGAACTCTCTCCGACAAATCTAGTGAATGAACCGGAATTTATTATTTTCTTCTGTATAAATATGTTAGTTTTAATTTCGATACTTTAGTGTTTCTAATGATGACGACAGCTGTATACGTGGTCGATCTATTCAGACTTTTATGTCTGTTTTTACTGTCTAATAAATGGATTTATCGACATTTGAACGTTTATTTGTTCGTCATAGAAAGGCAGTCTGGTCTTGGAAAAAAAATTTAACTAATTGAAGGTATTATAGGCTGCGCCATAGCACTGCCTATAATACCTTCATACCTTGTCGTAGAAACTTCGAAAAGGGCTCATTCGACTGGAAATTGGAATGGCTAGTGCCCTTTTTAATAGTCGAAAGTGATTGGAAGTCAACTAACACCCCTTCCACTCCCACCATTTCCCCAAACACATCCAATCAAAATTTTGAGATAGACATTTTGTTCAGCGTAGCTGATTTCCAGATATAAATTTTGCTTTTGAGGAGGACACTCCCCCCAGAGCCATCAGGGTATATTATAGAAAGCTTTGTCGTAGAAACTTCAAAAAGGGCTCATTCGATTGGAAACTTAAATGGCTAGTGCCCTTTTTAACAGTCGAAAGGGATTTTAGGCCAAGTAACCCCCCTCGCACGCCCACATTTTCCCCAAACACGTTCAATACAAATTTTGAGATAGCCATTTTGTTCAAAGTATTTTAAAATTCAGGAAATTTGGTCTTTGAGGATGACAACCAACCCCCCCCCCACAGCCCTTAGGGCAAGGATTGTAAGTTAGGCTCTGGGGTAATTTAAGGTTCTTATAGATAGCGCTGTCGTAGAAACTTCAAAAAGGACTCGTTTGATTGGAAATTGAAATGGCTAGGGCCCTTTTCAGTAGTTGAAAGTGATTGGAAGGCTACGATTGGAACTAACACCCCTTGCATGCCTACTAATTCCCCAAACACATCCAATCAACATTTTGAGATAGCCAAGAAAGTTCTGGAAATTATATCTTTGAGGATGATACTCCCCCCACAGACCTCAGGGCAAGGGTTATAAGTTACGCCCTGGGGGAATACAAAGTTTATTGAAGGCTTTGTCGTAAAAACTTGAAAAAGGGCTCATTCGATTGGAAATTCAAAGTGCTAGTGCCCCTTTTTAATAGTCAAAAGTGATTGAGGCAACTAACACCCCTTTCATGCCCACCATTTCCTAAAACACCTCGAATCAAAATTTTTAGATAGCCATTTTGTTCAACGTAGTTAAAACATTCGGAAATTAGAGGTTTGAGGAGGACACTCCCCCCTCAGAGTCCTTGGGGCAAGAATTATAAGTTATGGCCTGAGGGCATGTAAGGTTTTTATTGGAAGCTTTTTCGTAAAAAATTGAAAAAGGGCTCATTCGATTGGAAATTCTATGGGCTAGTGCTCTTCTTAATAGTCGAAAGGGATTGGAGGGCAACTAACTCCCCTTTAACGCCCACCTTTTCCCCAAACATATCAAATCAAATTTTTAGATAGCCATTTTGTTCAACGTAGTTGAACATTCTGGAAATTAGGTCTTTCAGGGTAATAGCCCCCACACCCCTCCCACCCAAAACCCTCGGGGCCTGGGTTGTAAGTCATGCCCTAGGGGCATATAAAGTTTTTTTATAGAAAGAGTTGTCGTAGAAACTTCAAAAAGTTCTCATTCGATTGGAAATTGAAATTACTAGTGCACTTTTAATAGTCGAAAGTGATTGGAGGGCAACTAACCCCCTCTCACTCCCACCCACATGCAATTAATTTTGAGACACATGCAATTAAAATTTTGAGAAAGCCATTTTGTTTAATGTAGTTAAAAGTTCTGGAAATTATTTCTTTGAGGATGACAAAACCCCCACAGCACTCAGGGCAAGGGTTGTCAGTTATGCCCTGGGGACATATAAAGTTTTTATAGAAAGCGATGCTATAGAAACTTCAAAAAGGGCTCAATTGATTGGGAATTGAAAGGGCTAGTGTGATTTTTAATAGTCAAAAGTAATTGAAGGGCACTAACCCCCCTCTCATGCCTCCATTTCCCCAAACACAACCAACCAAAATTTTGAGAAATCCATTTTGTTCAACATAGTTGAAAAACCTAGAAATTAGGTCGTTGAGGATAATAACCTTCTTAGAGCCCTCAGGGCAAGGGTTGTAAGCTATGCCCTGAGATATATAAGGTTCTTATAGAAAGTTTTGTCGTAGAAACTTCAGAAAACGCTAATTTGATTGGAAATTGAAAGGGCTATTGCCCTTTTTAATAGTCAAAAGTGACTAGAGAGCAACAAACCCCCCTCTCAACCCCACCAATACCCCAAAAACATTCAATCAAATTTTAGAGATAACTATTTTGTTCAACGTAGTTGAAAGTTTCGGAAATTATGTATTTGAGGATGACAAACCCCCCAGAGCCCTCAGGTCAAAGGTTGTAAGTTATTCCCTGGGGATATATAAGGTTTTTATAGAAGGGTTGTCATAGAAACTTCAAAAGGGGCTCATTCAATTGAAAAATTAGAGGACTAATGCCCTTTTTTAATAGTCGAAAGTGATTGAAGGGTAACTAACACCTCTATCATGTACACCATTTTTCCAAACACATCCAATCAAAATTTTCAGATAGCCATATAGTACTATCTATCTATATAAATAATATAAATATATATATATACATATATATATATATATATATATATATATATATATATATATATATATATATATATATATATATATATATATATATATATATATATATATATATATATATATATATATATATATATATATATATATATATTTATATATTATAAATATTATAAATTTAAATTTTCTATTATAAATTTATATTTTAGTTATGCTGACTGTAACGATGAGCCATCAGGGCTAAGGTTGTAAGTTATGCCCTGGGGTTATATAATGTTTTATTGAAAGCTTTGTCTTAGAAGCTTGAAAAAGGGCTCATAAATTGAAAATTAAAAGAACTAGTGCCCTTTTTTAGAGTCGAAAGTGATTGGAGGGCAACTAGCCCCCTCTCACGCCCACCTTTCCCCCAAACACATCCAATCAAAATTTTGAGATAGTCATTTTGTTCAACGTAGATTAAAGTTTTGGAAATGAGATCTTCGAGGATGACACCCCCGCCGCAGCCCTCAGGACAAGGGTTGTAAGTTATGCCCTGGGGGCATATAAAGTTTTTATAGAAAGTGTTAGTAGTAATCAATGTTATACTTTGCTTGCTGCCCTAGGAATCTCTATGTTATTTGCGTACCGCCATAGCAATTTCTACATTATTCTATTGAAGCTCTTCACCTTTTCTAAGAGAGTGACTATCCCCATGCATATAGGTAATACTTCTACAGGGCATTACACCTTTTCAAAGAAAGTGAGAGCTATGCGTGTCAGAAAACCGGTGCGTCTTGTTTAGCAGTCAATATATATCAATTATTTTTTTGTATATATTCAAGTTTCAGATTAGAATTTTTTACAGTTTGAATAGTTCATTCATTCTAGCAGTATCAAATATTTTTGCAAAAATTTACATTGATATGGAATATTCTAAGCGACTTCTGGTGACAGTGGTCAAATATGGTTCTGAAGCATGGACGCTTCGAAAAGCGGATGAAGATTTGCTAGATGTTTTCCAGAGAAATTGCTTAAGGATTGTTCTGGGTACCCGGCTGACTGACCGTATTTCAAACAATAGGCTATACGAAAAATGTGGTTCAATACCGCTTTCTAGGTCTATAATGAAAGAAAGGTTGAGGTGGTTAGGGCATGTTGTGGGGATGAAGGATGACAGATTGCCGAAGATTGTTCTTTTCGGCCAACCATCTAGGGCTAAAAGGAAAACAGGTCGTCCCCGTCTGGGGTGGGAGGACGTCATAAAGAAACATTTAAAGGAAATGGGCAGGTGTAAAAATGGAGGCTTTGAATAGATTGGGGTGGAGGAGGAGCGTGCGTAGCTGTGTTGGCCTCAGGCGGCTTGGTGCTGCGGTGAGTTGCTAGTAGTAGTAGTAGTATTTTTTAAACTATTAATTGTATAAAGCATATTCCAGCCTAGGTAGTATACTAGGAGCCCAAGGCCCCCCCCCTTCCCTCATTCTGAATAAGTAAGGATTGAGCTAGCTAATTAAATTACGTCATTTTTTTCAACTTTTTGGAGTTTGATATTGAAGGAGTAGTACTCTCCCGTAAGCTAAATAGTTTGAAAACTGAAAATAATTTTTATTTTAGAACGCTGTTGATCAATCATCACAGCAAAAACGAGCAAAATTGAATGATATCACATCGATGCAAGCTGCAAGACCATCAGTCATCAGATATGCTAGCCCCAATACAAGTTCGATGGACCAGCCAGGGGCCTCTATGCAACCTGGCAGGAAATTCAAGTCAGCCTCATCTGATCAAGATGGAGGGAGCAATCCTCTTCATGCTTTACCAGGGACTTCGAATGTACAAGTGCAGCCAGAATTTGTAAGTGTATATAATTTTTTTTCTTTCCGTATTTTTCAAAAATAAGGCTAATTTTCTCAAGCGCATAACTTTTGATTAGTAAAGCTTAAATTTGTTTCTAAACTATTCTATAATAATGCTATTTCATTTTCTTTCATTAACCAAATTAGCAGTATATAAGAGAATGGTTATAACACTGAAGTAGCAAATAGCTTATCATACATTTCTATAAAACCTTACCTGTAACTTCTCTTTTAAGCAAGATGTTTTCTAATGCAAAAAATCCATTATTTCATTAAACAATCTCTATATAAACAAAAAAAAACTATTATTTCACTGTTGACATTTGAACAACCATTCTTAAACTGGGTTATCTTTTGCACAAAGCTTTGTGTGTATCCGGTTCTTATCAAATGTCCCATCAGGAAAGTTTAATATTAATCCGAAGGGTATAAATTGAATGTTAATCGATCGTTATAAAGTAGTTTTCAAATAACAGGACGTTTATCTTCGATAAAATATTAACACGGGATAAAGGTTTTTAATAGTTTCCAAATATGTCATCGCAGTGATGTCAAAAAATATTATTTGGACATTACCATTTTGGCCATTTCAAGCAATTATTTCGACGAAACAGTTAGTTACATTTTAAAAGATGTTTTCGAAAAGGATTTGAGGCTAAAACTTTAGGTTCGTGATAATACACAAGTTATATTTGAACGATTTTGTGAAGTCCTCCACCCCCCCAAACGGAAGGGCTCTGATCCTCCAATCCCAAAGGAAGCTCCAGGTCCTCAAAGGTCCTCCCCGGGGTTCTAAAAAGGATAATCCTGCCGTCATTCAGGTAAAAATAAAGCTAAAATGACCATAATTTTTTCAACTTTATGAAATAATGCTTATTTCACATAAAAAATAAAACCTTTTTTCTACAGATTAATGAAATAGCACTGCCGTTGGATGATGAAACATCGGAATTTACAGGACCAATTCTGTCACTGCCAATGGAGTTCAGAGACGAACCTACATTAGTTGTAGATAGTATGAAATGGCAAGGGGGTTTTCTTAACGATGTTTTTGGGGACATAGCTAGCCTAGACGACTTAAATTATGATATCGATATGACAGAGGACTCGGACTGGGTAGATAGATTTATGCGTGAGCATTTAGAGGGTGTTACTAGCGCACGTGAACCGGGTCCTCGTAAAGAAATTACGTCGCAGGACAATACAGGCTGGCTCGATCGATTGTCCCCAAACACCTTGGAATATCTACTAGGGGACCTCATGCCACCTCCAACCATTGCAGTTGAACAGACGGGGGATATTGACAATTCTATGTCACCCTCCACCATTCCGCTTAATGATACAGCAACAACAATGCAAATTGTTGGGCCTAGTTCGTCCAGGGACACTTTTAACGACAACTTTACTGTTAGTGAATTGGGTCCTGTAAAATTAGGCGCAGGACATGAAAATAGTGCTATGTCCTCGGAAATGCGTGCATTTTATTTGTTAGCATCTGATCTAGGTCACATGCAAACTTACAGGGTAGATTTTAACCCTCCCGAGGAAAACGCGATTGACGGGGGGCATTATTTTAACTGACCCTGTGAATGTTCTCCATAGCTACATCGACAGAATTCGAGCAAAAATTGAGATTCGCATTCCGAATTCGGAGAGTCAAGGGGGGGGGGGGGGTTAAAGCATCGATGAATCAAAAAGTGTATTTAAAAAAGGGGACAACTTGAGATATTTTTTATTTTAATTTTTAAACTGGCAACCAGACTTTTTACCCTGGTCTAAATGAATTTGAAGACTACTTTTTCAACTGGGTAAATAAACTAATATCAACTTTGGGAACTTTTAATGAGAGGGGAAGTGGGTCCACCATTTTATACATTGAACACATGGATCTGAATCTCAGTAGATTTAAAAAAAACTTTATTTTAAGGGGAGGGCGGCGTAGTCGACGAATAAAATGCCACCCAGATTTGTCGGCTACAGGAGGGGTTCAGAGTTTCTATTTTGACACAGGGCTGCAATGCTTTAAATATGCATTTTTAACAGCAGCCCATAAAACATTAAAAAATGAATCGTCAATGAAAAATCGACATCCTTGCTCGTAACGGTGGAAAAAATTTCCCTAAAGTAAATTTTGATTGTTTAGAGGGGAAGTATCCGGTGTCCTTGAAAGAAATAAGCATCTTCGAGAAAGCAAATGAAAATCTTGGGGTGGGGGGGTCGGTCTCCAGTAAGATTCAGACTGCTTAGATGGGTAGAAGAAAAGAACCAAAAAAGGGGTTTTGTGTACGGTGGGGACACGAACAATAAATAATTCAATAAATTGGGTTTGGATTATTTATAAACTTTCGAAATAGGTAAATTCTCATAGTCATTTTTTCCCCGGGACAGCAAAAAATTGATTTTTATCTCAAGGTGTGAAGAAAGGAGGACGTTTCTATTGCCCCATGTGCCTTTCCCCCTTTAGATCTGAGCGAACATTCTCGGATCACATGAACCATTGCAAAATTCATGGGAATCAAAGAATTGAAATGCCGGCAGAAGGCAAAGATACTTTACAATTAAAAAATTTCCAAAATTCCCTGCTACAAGTTGATAAAATGTCTTTGGATTGTGAAACAAGACTGATTGAGGTATCAGACCCATCAAAGCTAAATATAGTCAAAGAACAACAAAGAGTAGCATTGTCTTATGCGCACTCCCGTTACGATCCAAAAGTAAATTAAAACTGGAAGAGTTTTTGTTTTATCTAGACGATAAAGGCACCATTGACAAGCTATTGGTCTCTTTAATAAGAACAGAAGACCATACAAATTCACGATTGCATCACACCAACTACCCAATGACATTTTCAGATAAAGAGCAACTGGCATTAGAAAAGAGGACAATTTGCTGGGTTTGTAGGGATGCTCTTGCCCCAAAAGCCGCGGTGCAGGATAACAACCACCTTATTGATCCCAATTCAACGGAAAAAAGTAACTTTCGGGGGTGGGCTCACAATTCATGTAATTTAAAAGTTAAACAATAACTTTTTCTTCCTGTTTTTATACATAACTCTAACTATGATCTAAAGTATGTGCTACCAGCATTGGCGCATCTTCAAAGAAATGGAACAGTGGATGATGATGCATGGGTGATAGACAGCTTTTCCTACAAAATCATACCTAAATCATCGGAAAAGTTGTTTGTTTTGGAATTTATGTGGAAATTTTTTGAAGCCGACGTTGAGTACACGAATAAAATTCGCTTTTTTGATTCCTACAGTTTTTTCCCCAAATCATTGAGCGAATTAATTCAGGTGCAGAAAAACGATTACGGTTGCAATGCTTTCCCCCTTATCAAGCAACAATTTCCAAATGATTTATATGATTTGTTGACGGTCAAGGGCATCTACCCTTATGACTATTATTGCTTCTTGTCAACAGCTATCGTAGAATATAATCCATCGCTTGAATCATTTTATGTTAGTCTACCCGATCATAGGTACACCCCCGAGAACCAAAGATTTGCAGTTATATGGTTAAGCAAAGGAGTGTGTCAACACTGGTTTTTCCACTCGAAGGTTTCTATGTCAAGTGACTTGTTAACCCTGTTGGAAATTATGTGTAAAAATACGGACACAATCTATGAGGAATTTAATCTTGATTTGGGCTATTATTTTTCATCTCCTCATCTAGTGATGGACCTCATCCTAAAATTTAGTGGGGGAAAATTCGGGCTATTGACAGACATTTATGAACACCTGTTCATTGAAAGATCAATGAGGGGTAGTTTTGTTTTTCACGGGGATTGTATCTTGGAAACTGATCCAACTGGAGAAAAGACGGGGATAAAATTGGATGCAGTTTTCCTTGATTTGAATTCTTTCTACCCCTGAGTTATGTCCCATTATGCACTACCTTGCGGCGACTATAAAAGGCTCAATGACCCTCAAGCTCCCCATTTCCCCAACATTGACAGTGTTGAGGAGAATGGACCGGTTGGATGGTTTTTTGAAATTGATGGAGAGATACCAGTCGAGCTTCACGATTCAGTAAAGGATTTTGTTTTCCCGTGCATCAATAGACCTGTGACTAGGGACTCTTTGAGCCCCCGCCATAGGCGTTTAGTCGAGGTGGACGGATTGCATTGGTCACCTTCAAAACAAAAACTTATTGCTGATCTTCTGCCAAAAAAAACATAGTTTTACATCATGTAGCTTTAAAATGGATGTGCAACAATTGTTTAAACGTCACAAAGGTTCACAGAGCACTCCAGTTTGGTCAAAAACCCTATCTGAAAATGTTTGTTGACACTTTTGTCAACAAACGTTCTGCAGCGCAGACGAAAGCCGAAAAAGAAATTTATAAACTCATTTGGAATTCGGCTTTCGGCTGAATGTGTGAGAGTGTTCGCAAAAGGAATCGTTGTGACGTCGTGACCGACCCCAAACAATGTGCTCGAGTTATTGCCGATCCAAATTACACGTCCTTCACAGTTATTGGCCTGGACATGGTACAATTGAATAGGAAAAAATACACATTGTCTTGAATATAAATATTGTTACAGGCAGTGCGATATTAGAGATCTCTAAAAAGATCATGTTGAAGCTCTGCTACAATGTGGTTTTGGTAAAGTGGTCGGAAAAGGGGCAAGTAGAGGTCTCCTAGAGGGACACGGATTCTCTACTGTAAAAAGTAAAAAACCCAAATATAATTGCTTATTTTGTAACCGGAGAATTTATCTACACCTATAAGTACTATATTATTTGGAAGGCGAGATACCAATAGCTCTTGGACTGCTGGAGACCCCTTAAGCTTTAATTTTTTAAGTATGACACGTGACGTAGCTTTATGGATAATGGTGTGGTTTAAAGTCTGAGAGTGTACTTGATGAAGCTAAATGGCAAGGACCTCAAGTACCACTGCACATAATTATCTACACACTCTGAGGATACGAATTTCAACATGGACATTTATAGGAATTGTATTGTTGAAAATACAATTCCACGAGCCAAATTGCTGGCAATTCGTTCTCTCAACTACAGAAACTTTACTGTAAATGTAGAAAAAATTGCCATGAGTACCATCTCCGACAAGGTCTATGTTTGTCAAGACGGTGTGACCACTCTCCCCCTTGGACACTATTTAACTTCAGACCGGGCCGAATGTGTTATCCATAGGGAAAGTCTTGGTTTAAATAAAGTCCTGTAAATTATTTCCTAAAACCTTTGGGGGGGGGCCTCACGGCCTTTTTTTTGGGGGGGGGGGGGGGCTCGCGGCCCGGGGGGGGGGGCCGGCTGCCAGCGTGGGGGGTGCACCGCCACTATCAAAGTTATCTTTTTTTTACTTAGAGCAGTTTTTTTTTGTAAATGTTTCATTCAAAAAAAGTGATATTTTTTTTTCAAGTGCTTTTATCTAATGTTGTATTTTTTCTCTATAAATAAACAAAAAAAAAGTGAATTTATTTAAGTTTTTCTCTCCATGTGCCTATATAAATATTGTATTTTTATTATAAATAAATTTAAAAAAAGTGTATTTTTTTATGTTTAATGTGCTTTTTTTTCAATGTATTGTTAATTTTTTTTATGCATATAATAAAAAAAAATATGATTCTTTATTCTTCTTCTTCTTATTATTATTCTTGAACGGAGTAGTAGTAGGGAAATTATTTAGTCATTAGACAACTATAGTCTACGGTTAGTTGTCCAGGTGAACTGTTGAAGGGAACATGTATCACTTTAAAATACCATTCAGATTGTTTCTGTGTGGACTGTCAATGTCAGACGAAACAACACTCTTAACTAAAATAATTAAAAATTGCGATAAAATGTTTTCGGAAAAACCAAAAAAAATTTTCTATTGCTATAGTATTTGGCAGGAGTCATACGATAAAATAAAAGCAATTGCTGCCACCACCATGGGATTGGTGCAGATACAATTCATACAGAGACTTGATGTTTTCAGCATTATTGAACCAAACTCTTGGCTGATCATTGGCGATCTGGCTGAATCTATTGAACAATGGTCCCAGGAAATGCTGCAATTGTTCACTGTTCCCTCTCATCATGAACAGATTTCCGTTACTCTGGTTCTTCACAATCTCTTTCATCAGAGCAAATGTATGCGAACACTTGCTTTGAACTGCACCTACTATATCATCTACAGAGTTGTTCGTGATTCTAGCTCGCTAATAACCCTCAATAAGCAAATCTATCCAGGTGCCCCTAAATTTCTGCTCTCGGCATATAATCAGGCAACTAATAAACCCCACGGTTATATCCTATTGGATCTTAATCAAAATACACCCGAGAATCTGCGTGTAGTCACAGATATTTTCGACAATGAAATTACAGTATATCTCCCTGTGAACACTAAAAAGACCTATTAGTCGCTATCATGACACTGAAGAAACTACATGAAAATAGACATTTGTTTTCAGTTCTAAGCACTTCAAAACCTCCGCTTAGGAAAGTAATACTCAAACACGGTATTAACAATGATTTCATTAATCTAATATCCGAACTTTGTTTAAATTTGACCGAGGGTAATGTTAAAATGCCAGAAGTAGTTAAGCAACAGGCAAAGCAACATCGTTCCATTGTACTTACATTGGCCTCTAAAAAGAAAGGAAAGAATTTTAAAAGGAAGCGACTTCTTCAGGCGGGCGGTAGCTTTTTCACACTTTTACTGCCAGTAATTGCAGGACTTGTAAACATTTTTCTTTAGAGAATGGCAAAACCCTATAAATTGACTACAATAGAACTCGCCCTCTCACCCGTCAAACACTTTGAGAACAATCTGAGTAAATTCCTTGACAATGAAAATATTTGGGATGATAAAAAACTGCTTTTACTTCAAGATGCACTTCGCCGAGTGGACAAACACAAGTCCTATTGGTCGAAGCCCACTGCTGCTGGTATTGATCCCAAAAAAGAACCATCTTCTCAAGAGTCTGCTGCTGCTGCTACTGGAACACAATTAAAGAAGGAGGAATTGGATTCAATTTTATTGAAAATTGGAAATCTATTGCCCCACTAATATCGTGAAAAAATTACACGACTCCTAACCTATCTCTTGGAAAGTGGTCAAGATCATATTCAAGTTGAGAGCAATGGGGAAGGGATTATAATTCAGGGCAAGAGCTATAATCTACTTTATTTAATCTATGACATGGTTACAAATCGTAAAGGAATATTATCACTTGACGCTCATCTATACAACTTTCTAAATACATGAAACATCACCAAAAGTATTATTAGCAGTAAACAAACTCTAAAAAAAATAACTGAGCCAGCATCATCATCATCAACACCATTGACACCATTAAACAATGAAGAAGAAAAAGATTTTAAATACATGTAGGGAAAAACTAGCACACCGCTTAAAGCTCGACAAAATCGAAGAATTATTACGTCGCCTTCACCAACAGCCAGTATACAAAAGGGTAGCGGACATTACACAACGTGTTTACGTTCAAACTTGTTGAAGTTCTGAAAGGTGTTTATGAAAATATTGGTGAGGCGGGGAGTTTAAGTTCCCCCACCACTGTTTCCAAAGTCACTGGTGTTCGCACTAAAAGTGTACAAGACTATCTACAAAATGAATCAAGTTACACTCTGCACAAAAATCATAGACTTCGTTCCTATCAATAGCGAACAACTAAAGCCATCTAACCATTGCATATAATGCAAGCAGATATCCTGACTCTAGATGAGATTCAATGACGTCACAATACACCTTGCAAGTACTTTCTATTTGAAATCAGTGTTTTTAGTCACTATGCGTATGCAATTCCATTGCGATCAAAGAGAGGTGTTGAAGTTGCCCTGGCCATTGACAGTATTCTCGAAAAGGATTCATATAAAAAAATTCAAACGGATCGCGGTAGTGAATTTGTTAATCCCCTTGTTGCAAAAGTTCTAGAAAAATATAGTACACTGCTCTATCAGAGTCACCGTCCTATAAAGGCTGCATTGGCCGAACTATTGATAAGAACTATTCTACTTTTAATTTCAAGATATTGTACATTGGAAAATATATCGACTTTTATTCATGATCTAGATAAAATCATGTTGATTTATAATCAACGACCTCATCGATCATTATCCAACTCTACGCCAACGGAAGTTCATCATTCTGATCATGATACAATTGACACCTTTTTTAAACAGTATTCCAATGAATCAATTGTCAAGATGAAAAATAAATTCAATGTTGGTGATACTGTTTGAATTAATAGAACAACTAATGTTTTTGAAAAGGGGAATTACTTGTGGTCCACCGAACTTTTTGAAGTGGAAAAATTCTAGACACTAAGTCCATAGCTTATCGCCTGCCCGATAACAAAGATGAAGAGATTCTCGGCGGCTTTTATGACTATGAATTTCAAAAAGTTAAAAATAATAGTGAAATCTATCAAATTGAAAAGATATTAAAGACACGTACTCGCAGGGGTAAGAAACAATAACTTGTTTTGTGGCTAGGATACAACTGTGATTTTGATTATTGGATCGGTGTTGAAGATATTGA
Organism: Artemia sp. Qi Xiang Cuo; assembly: GCF_049724085.1. Classification (NCBI taxonomy): domain Eukaryota; kingdom Metazoa; phylum Arthropoda; class Branchiopoda; order Anostraca; family Artemiidae; genus Artemia; species Artemia sp. Qi Xiang Cuo. The sequence goes on from NC_142800.1 coordinate 67,008,553, forward strand.
CAATGCCTAATGGTTTCTATGTAACATTCATGTTCAACGTTTCCGATCTTCTCTACAGCGATTTGAATACGACAAGTGACTCTTGGACAAAACTCTCCCCCACCATCAAATTTCACGATGCATATGAAGCGGCTCTTGTCGACTGTATTCTCGAGCATACCTTTAACATCCTGAGAAAAGATCGTGTATATGATATAAAAGTTATACCCCTCGATTGGACTATGAAAGGGTTGAACTATGTTGACTACAAATTGGTTGAAGCACTTAAATCTAGTGAATATCCACATGCCAAATTGAAATATATTGAATACGATAATATGACAGATTTGTGTCGTACAATCAATAGAAAAATCTCATATCGTAGGAAAGGTAAATTCCATTTCAATTATTCATTGGAACATGATAGGATTTACATTAGCTCACCTCTTGACACTGAAATAATTATTCTCAATGATAATCTGAGAGATGTTCTTGGCTTTAAACAGAATATGATCAATGGGAAAAATGCTGGCAGCGTTTAAGGGATGAATCAAGTTATTTTTGCCGATTATCTACCTGGTTTTGCTCCGGACTCTTGCATATTTCTCTAGGCATCCTTTGTGGAAACATCGAGAGTCGGTAATTCAAATGTCCCCCTCCTACTTGTTCTTGAAAGAAAAACAACTCATGAACTTGTTCATCACTATAATATAAAGCATCTTAAGTATGTTCCTGTAAACACTTCGTATTTGGAACTCTGTCAGTTAACACTAAGAAGTGAATTGGGTGATCCTCTAGCAATAACAAAAGGCTTAGCAGTGATTACATGTAATTTTCGACCCATTGTCAACGACAGCACAATCACCTAAAATGAACAATAGGAGAATTCCATTTGTCTGTCCCGATATCGGTCGCTATATTGGTGCTTTGAGTCCACGTCAAATAGGCAATGGATTGGACTACTACAAGGGGCGTACTACAATGTCTGGCTACGGTCTTGGTAGCTGGTTTGCTAGGCTATTTCGTTCTGCACTACCCCTTGCCAGAAAATATCTTGTACCTGATGCATCAAATTTTGCTGCCTTCACACTACAGGACTGGGGGTCGGGCAAGAATTTCAAGGAGAGTGTTAAGGAAAATATTAGATCTTCAGCAAGAGCCGTTGGTGAGCAACTAAAATCTCGACAAAAAGGGGAGGGATTGAAAAGGATGCGTTCGCGTTATTCACTCATCAGTCCCCAACCAGGCGGGAAGCGACGGACATCAACAAGGTCTTTGAGGAATAAAACAAGGAAGACCAATACACAGAAGAAGAAGAAAAAGAAAAAGGGGTTTCGATCAAAGAAGAATTTTTTCTCTTAAGCTGACTCATCTCCCCCTCAAGAAATCATATCCATCAATCAGTTCCTCATTGAATCTATTCAATGCTGAAAATGTTGATGTCAGTGTCAAGTCTGGCTACTATAAACAAGATTATCCCCAAGCGCCCCTCTTAGAGAATATAAACTTTTAAATATGTTCTAATGAAGACTTTTTTATTAATTTGTCGTCAAAATTTATTGATTTAAATTTTATGGTGAAAAAGAAGTCAGATATGACAACTCCAAATGCCGGTAATGGTCTCTCCTATGAAAACTGTATTCTACACAACCTATTCAAACAAATTAATATATTTATTAATGGAACATTGGTGAGCACTAGCAATAATTTATCAAACTATGCAAGCTACATACAATTTATGATGATGACACAAAAGGCTTACAAGGAGTTGAGAGGACAATCATTATGCTATGAATATCGATCAGGTGTTGATACTGACGGTGAGTTGACTACTGCAGTGACCCAAGAGTATCATCTAGTTTGAAAATTAAATCATTATATATTCAATATATCCCAATGGCTACCCCCCAATGTCAAGATTGACATAAAGTTACCGATGTCACCATCGAATTTCATTTTGAGAAAAACACTTCCTGCAGCACCCGATGCAAATGTCATTATCAAATCGGCAATTCTCCACGCCCGAAAACAACAGGTTATGAGCTCTGTTGCATTGACAGTGGAAAATCTAAGAGCCACTGGTAACAACATTAAACTTCTTGTCCCCCATACGATCACCAATCAACGTCACATTGCCAGCGGCTCTCGTAGCTATACCGATTCATCATTTGTCAGTGGAGAAATCCCATCAAAATTGGCTTTGTCCTTTCGGAAGAGTGGTAGTGCTATCCGATCATGGACTGAATCCCCCAATGACTTAATTTTGGTCGGTCTCTCTAGTCACTTTTACAGATTGAATGGTATTCCACTGTAAGTTCTATAGTTTGACAAAAAATCATGGAGAATTCTGTACGACTTGACCATGTAATCTCTAGATCAGGACTCTCAACTATTTGAAAATGGAATAACCAGTTCGATGTTTTCAAAAAATCATGGTGTAATTGTTTTGGATTTGTCTGGCACACAGGATATGAGCTTAGTACGAACAGGGACTGTACGTTTAGAGTGTACATTTACTGATGTTCTGACTGAGAGTATCACGCTAATATCACTGAGTCAATTTGAAACATATTGGGAAATCACGCCCGACGGCAGTGTTCTACTAGACCTAGCACCATGAACACAAACCAAATAATCAATGTATTTAGTATGGATCCATACATGTCCCAGTACAAGTCCTATTGCATACCTTCGGACTTCATTGAAAAAATTCCACGTGTTAACAATACCCTTATTATTTTTAATAGCAGTCCGTTAACATTGAAGACTGGTCATTGACTATGCATCTTTCAAACAGCGAAGAACATTGAATTTTTTGATCCTCTTGGTCTATAGTATAAGTTATACACTCATTACATGAGCAACTTCATTGAAAGCAATGGGAAAACAATTATTAAAAATCAACGAAGAGTACAGGATTTAACGACTAAGACATGTGGCTGTCATGGACTACTTTTTTTCCTTTTCAGATGCCATGGCTATACCTACAAGCAATGTCTAAAAATCTACATTGATTTACCCCAATTAAACTAATTTATAGTGCAGAATATACTTGAAATCATATTTAATATGTATTTTAGTGCTCTAAGAACTAAATGTTCTAAAGATGTATGTGAAATTGTTCATTAATAAAAAAAAAATTATATACATGATAAAATGACTTTTCTACTCTTTAGATTTCATCCACTATTAGGTATTTGTCGACAACAACTAGTGCAGGTAGATTATCTGAATTCACAGCGTACTGATCCTGATGTACTGCAATGTCAGGGTCACATTTTCTACAGTAGAGCGTGACTTCACTCTTGTCATATCTCTTTGTATAGTCAATGATACTATTCTCATTCATTTTATAGAATTCACATGTTTCAATTTGCTTATTTGAAGCAATTTCATAAACAGTGTCCTCGAGTGTCGAATCGCATTCCGTCACAGCCAAATAAAAATCAGTGGGCTTATAATCATAACACCCATTGTCTTCACAACAATGACGTAGAAACCATATTCTTTTGTTGTTCCAACAGTTGAAACGTTGACCTGGTTCCTCCTCCCAGAACAAACTAAAACCACGACGATACCAATCTCGTAGCAATAAACTAAAATCACGGTTAGGATTCTTTCCAATCATACCGGGATGTGTATTCTCCCACTGTTTACATTTATCATAATGACAATTGGAGCATAGGTGTCCTCTAGGATGAGAGTCACACACCTCTTCAAGACAGGAATTACAACCTTTAATTTGTACAGCATATCCTCTATGCAATTTACACGGGTTGCATAATCTACACTTTTCATCATACTCATCCATCAGTGTGCAATTCTCACATGATGACCAGCTGCCCAGTGTGTACATACATAACGGACATGTATGAAACATTTTGTCATGTGTTGACACTCTCACTGCCACAATGAAACTGAGCTAGCAACAACAAAAATTGTCTGAGATGGAGAGAGAGAGAGAGGAGTAAATCATCCTTGAGCACCATCTTTCTCATGAAAAAAAAAGTCCTAAATTTCTAAACTAATGTTTAAAAGCATATCCACAATATCATTTTGCCGTGTCGTGATCAATATATCAATAAATTGTGTAAATGCATTTGGACCACGACATAGAAGTTTCATACAATAGTCTAATGATGGAGAATCAGTTTTCATTATATCGACACGCATTCCCTGAGAAAATATCTTCCTTTGAATAGACAGCTCTAGAAAATCGGCATCTAGAATCAAACGTTTGTCCATAAGAATTAGATTCCTCGGGAGTCGCTCTTTCTCGAATCTATCCATTGTTTAGAGTCCTAACTCTCTCACAACCAACTACGGACTAACTAGAATTTTTTTCTACTCTAAAAATATATGCTAGTCTACTATAGAAAAAAAAAATACCTTTGATTTAGAAACAATTTTATTGAACATAATAATAATAATAATAATAATGACTGATACATTTTGTTCTCATCAATATAGTTCGATAGGACATCTAATGCTGACCGAAGTGTATTTATATTGAGAATATTCACTTTTCCAGCAAAACATAGCTGCTCCTCCTGCTTAAATTTGCTTAATGATATCACGTATCTAGCATACATAGTGTCCCATTCAAGACATAGTCTACAACCAGTGGTTATTTCCACAGCCACATTGGGTATTCGTATATCATTGCTGCTGTTGTCAGCTCCATCATTAATCTTCAATAATGTAAATGCACCACTCATTTTTTCTCCACTAATATCCTCTCAATCTCTGAATTCAATTCTCTTACTAATATGAATTGTAGTGAAAACCATTTTTTTTATTTAATTCCCAACCACCAATCAAGTTATACTCACTCTCTTTGAAAAGGTGAAGAGCTTCTATAGAATAATGTTGAAATTGCTATGGCGGTACGCAAATAACATAGAGATTCCTAGGGCATCAAGCAAAGTATAACATTGATTACTACTAGTGTTGTCATGGAAACATCAAAAAGGGCTCATTTGATTGAAAATAGAAATGGCTAGTGCCCTTTTTAAAAGTCAAAAGTGATTGGAAGGCATCTAAAACCCCTTCCAAGCCACCCATTTCCCCAAACACATCCAATCAAAATTTAGAGAGTGCCATTTTGTTCAACGCAGTTGAAGTTCTGGAAATTATGTCTTTGAGCAGGACACTCTCCCCACAGTCTTCAGGGCAAGGGTTATAGGGTATGCTCTGGGGCATATAAGGTTCTCATTGAAAGCTTTGTCGTAGAAACTTGAAAAAGGGCTCATTCAATTGGACATTCAAAGGGCTAGTGCCCTTTTTACAAGTCGAAAATTATTGGAGGGCAACTAACCCCCCTCTCACGCCCACTTTTTCCCCAGGCACATCCAATAAAAATTTTTAGGTAGCCACTTTGTTTAATGTAGTTGAAAGTTAGGTGTATGAGGATGACTTGTCCCTCAGGACAAGGTTTGTAAGTTACGCCCTTGGGACATATAAGACTTTATAGAAATGGTTGTCTTAGAAACTTTAAAAAGGGCCCATTCGATTGGAAATTGAAATGGCTAGTGCCTTTTTAATAATTCAAAATGATTGGAGGGCAACTAACCCCTCTCACGCTCACCATTTCCGCAAACACACACAATAAAAATTTTGAGATAACAATTTTTTTCAAAATAGTTGAAAGCTCTGGAAATTATGTAATTGAGGATGACAAAACCCCAGAGCCCACCCGGGCAAAGGTTGTAAGTTATGCCCTGGGGACATATAAGGTTTTTATAGATAATAGCAATGTTGTAGAAACTCTAAAAAAGGCTCATTCTATAGGAAATTGAGAATGCTAGTTCCCTTTGTAATAGTCGAAAGTGATTGGAGGGTAACTAACCCCCTCTCACGTCCACCATTTCCCCAAAAACATCCAATCAAAATTTTGAGATATCAATTTTGTTGAACGTAGTTGAAAGTTTTGGATTTAAGGTCTTTGAGGATGACAGACCCCCGGTAGCCCTCATAGCTAAGGTTGTCAATTATGCCCTGGGGGCATATAATGTTCTTATAGAAAGCTTTGTCGTAAAAATTTCAAAAAGGGCTCATTCGATTGGAAATTGAAAGGGCTATTGCCCTTTCAATTTTTTTATGGAAGGGATGGTTTTTAACTTCAGAAGGGGCTCATTCTTTCTCTCGAAAAAGACTATGTAGATATAAAACGAACAGAAATTAATAAAAAAAACTTTTTGCACAAAATAAGTTTTTTTTTTAAAAAGTAAAGAACTCCATTAAACTAAAAACGAACAAAAATAGAATCAAATAATCTATCAATCATACAACTACCGCAAATCAGTATCAATAAATAAATGAAACCCAAAACAAACAGAAATTAATCTGAATATGGTTCTAAACCCTATGCTTTCTAAAAGCCAGAATATAACTTGTACTTTACTGAAAAAAAGTTTTTAAGTGTTTTCGCTTTTATAACTTTAAGAAATCAAAAATTAAGTAAGATTTTAAGAAATAAATATCAGCATATGTATATTAAACTGACATTGCACATTTTTTCAGTAAATTCATTTGAATGTTGTTACATAACCCTACATACTTAAGCGTTAGTATTTGAATAAGATGTAGAAACAATATATTTTCTGCATCAGTAGCAAGCTTAAAATCAAGCTTGCTACTGATTTCGTAGATCTCGCGATCACCCTCTCTTGGATTGCTATTAAATTTTCTTTTTTATTAATTCTTTTTTACAACCACACGCCTTGTGGTTGTCTCCACTGGTTGGCTTTTCCAATAAGTAATGATTTGCCATCTGCAGTCAATTGATTATATTTTAATAGCGTTTGCATCAGATTTTACGTTACTGCTTACATAATTTATAGTACAAACATAGTAAAATCACCAAAATTTGGTAATAAATCACTAAAGGTGGCAATTCTGGTGTAGATACTTTCGGTAACTAATTATTGTACGGTTAGCATAATTACGCTACTCCCAGTAATATTAATGAGGTTTTTGAAACCAAATTTGCAGAATGCTAATAAGGTAAAACGTTATACAGAATAGCGCACAGAAGTTAAGCTTTCTGAATTTATTTTGTGATCGTCTCCCGCTTACTCTGAATAACGCAGCAACTTTAAAAGCTAAAAACGAAATTCCATGTTATTGTTATTCTTTTCCTTATGTTATTATTTTGTTAATTATAAATACCAGAATAAATTCAGATAAGATTTAATCGACTTGGCATATTTAAATAGGGAGAAAGTTACCATCAATTGGTGACCTAGTTTCGTAACTTAACCTACTCTTTGGTGAACCTTAACATGATAGGTTTTTCGTTGTTATGATTGTTCATTAGTTTCAGAACTAAGATACAGTGAATAATTTGGAATCTTTTATTGAATTATTTGAGCATGACTTTGGACTTGTGTTAGGTTTAGGCTGAAAGAGCAAAATTATCTATGAACAAATTCTGCATGATAGGCTTTACTATGTTTAGCTAAACAGAATATTGAACCTCATCAACTTAGAAACTGATTTAAGCCCCACCTTGAAATAATTACTTAGATTTTCTGAAATACGTTCCATTGGACACCTAAATCCTGAACATGCAGACCAATACTATATCACTTTTTTTAGTGATTTTTTAGGTTGCCTAGTGATTTTTTTCCAGCTAGTGATTTTCGTTCTAAAACTAGTGATTTTTTCCTAAATTTAGTGACTTTTCACGATATAGCGTGCAGATTCATGATTCAGTCGAATATATCGTACAATACGCTAACTAATAAAAAAAAACACAATATAATGATTCACTACAGTTCCTAATATGTTCCGATTAGCATTTATGCAAATATACTGTCTTTGAAACTTACAATTCCCCACCATATGTCCATATCAGATATGACCCCAGAGCGTTATCATCAAGATAATAGGCGACCTAGTTAATCGCAAAATTGCAAAAATGTTCTATACTTCCTATTTTACAACATTTGGTCAGGTCGAATTTTTGTCTTCATATTTATGTTGTTTTTTTCTCTGTAATCTATCAGTTCTAAATCAGATTTTCTTCTGTTAAAATCTTTTAAAGTGGAGTGAATGGTAGATATGAATACACCCTCTACATATGCAAATAGAACAGAAATAGAGAAATTGAAAAATAAGAAAATAGATATACATTAAATATAATTGTCTAAATAAAATAAAGAAATCATTGAAAAAGAAAATAGGACTTTTTATAATAGGAATGTTTTTTTTATAATAGGATTTGTAATATAACTAGATAGATTAAATCGATTTTAGTTTGATGATTGAAGTCAATTGGGAGTAAAGGGGGGTATCTACTCAGGAAATGGTCTAATGATTGTAATTTCTACTTCTAATATCTAATCAAAACTCCAATAATTCTCCAAATTCTCTTATTTGTAATTGAAACGCCTAATAGGCGGAGATAATATCCTATTCTTTAAGTTTTTGGATTTATGTGCTAACATATCAAACAGTTTGTGGTAACGAACTGTAAGAACGGAGCTACAAGGCTCAATAGTAACCGATATCCTGTAAATGAAATTTTGATATCATTCAACATATCATCGACTTATTAAGTTGATTCTAAATATATAAGATTGCCTACGCTTAGTTTTACCCATAAAAGGCTAAGAAACTGTGAAAATGCTCCTGATTTGCGAAAGAGGGGGGAAACATCCAATAAAAGTGAAAGTATTTTAATTAAAACCAAACCATTAGATTCGGCATATCAGAGAACCCTACAGTGGAGGTTTCAAGCTCCTATCATAGGCAGCTGCCTAAGTAGAGAACGATGTTGGCACAATGTATTTTTTTTTTTTTTTACTTTTGACCAGGGCACTTTGGTGTTGTCGTAGAAATTTCGAAAAGGGCTGATTCGATTGGAAATTGGAGCTGCTTGTGCCCTTTTTAATAGTCGAAAGTGATTGGAAGGCAACTAACAACCCTTCTATGCCCACCGTTTCCCAAAACACATCCAATTAAAATTTTGAGATAGTCATTTTGTTCAGCGTAGTTGATTTCCAGATAGACATTATGTTTTTAAGGAGGACACTCCCCCACAACTCTCAAGGTAAGGGTTTTAAGCTATGCCCCGGGGGGCAAAAGATTTTTTACAGAAAGTGTTGTCGTAAAAAATTCAAAAAGTGCTCATTCAATTGGAAATTCAAAGGGTTAGTGACCTTTTTAATTGTCAAAAGTAATTGGAGGGCAACTAACCCCCCTCTCACGGCCACCTTTTCCCCAAACACATCCAATCAAAATTTTGAGATAACCATTCTGTTCAACGTATTTGAAAGTTCTGAAAATTAGGTCTTTGAGGAGAACAACCCCCCCCCCTCTCCCGCTTCAGAGCCCTCATGGCAAGGGGTATAAGTTATGCCCTGGGGGCAGATAAGGTTATCATAGAAAGCGTTGTCGTAGAAACTTCAAAATGGGCTCATTCGATTGGAAATTGAAAATGGCTAGTACCCTGTAATAGTCGAAAGTGATTGAAAGGCAACTAACACACCTTCCACGCCCACCATTTCCCCAAACACATCCAATCAAAATTTTGAGACAGCCATTTTGTTCAACGCAGTTGAAAGTTTTGGAAATAAGATTTTTGAGCAGGAAACTCCCCCCACAATTCTCAGGGCAAGGGTTAGTTATTCCCTGGGGGCATATAAGGTTTTTATTGAAAGCTTTGTCGTAGAAACTTCAAAAAGGGCTCAGTCGATTAGAATTCAAAGGACTAGTGCCCTTTTTAACAGTCGAAAGTGGTTGGAAGGCAACTAACACCCCTTCCACGCCCACCATTTCCCCAAACACATCCAATCAAAATTTCAGATAGCCATTGTAGATGAAAGTTTTGGAAATTATATCTTTGAGCAGGAAACTCCCCCCACGGTCTTCCGGGCAAGGGTTATAAGTTATGCCCTGGGGGCATATAAGGTTTTATTGAAAACTTTGGCATATTAACTTCAAAAAAGGCTCATTACATTGAAAATTCTAAGGGCTAGTGCTCTTTTTAATAGTCGAAAGTGATTGGAGGGCAACTAACCCCCCTCTCTCGCCCATCTTTTCCCCAAATACATTCAATGAAATTTTAAGACAGCCATTTTGTTCAACGTAGTTGAACGTAGTTCTTTAAGTATGACAACCCCCCGCCCCCCACAACCGTCGGGGCAAGGGTTGTTAGTTATGCCCTGGGGGTGTATAAGGTTTGTACAGAAAGCGTTGTCGTTGAATCTTCAAACAGGGCTTATTTGATTGGAAATTGAAATGGCTATTTCCCTTTTTAATAGTCGAAAGTAATTGGAGGGTAACTAACCCCCATCTCACGCCTACATTTCCCGAAACACATACAATCAAAATTTTGAGATAGTCATGTTTTTGAACGTAGTTGAAAGTTCTGGAAATTTGGTTATTGAGGAAGACAACCCCCTACAGCCCTCAGGGCAAGGGTTGTAAGTTATTCCCTAGGGGCTTATGAAGTTTTCATAGAAGGAGTTGTCGTAGAAACTTCAAAAAGGGCTTATTCAATTGGAAATTGAAAGGCTTGAGCCCTAAAAGGCTAAGATTTTTATTGAAAACTTTGGCATAGAAACTTCAAAAAGGTCTCATTACATTAAAAATTCGAAGGGCTAGTACCCTTTTTAATAGTCGAAAGTGATTGGAGGGCAACTAACCCCCCTCTTACGCCCACCATTTCCCCAAACAGATTCAATTAAAGTTTTGAGATAGCCATTTTGTTCAATATAGTTGAAAGTTCTGGGAATTATGTGTTTGAATATGATAAACCCCCGAGAGCCTTCTTTCTTTAAATGTAAAAGAAAATTCTTTTAAATGTTTTCTCTTTTATAACTTTAAGAAATCAAAAAGTAATTAAGATTTTAAGGAATAAATATCAGCATATTTATATTAAACTGACAGTGCAGACTTTTTTCAGTGAAGTACAAATTATATTCTGGCTCTTAGAAATTATAGGGTTTAAAACCCTACTCAGATTAATTCCTGTTCGGTTTGAGTTTGAGTTATTTTAATTTCTGTTTGTTTTAGGTTTTATTTATTTATTAATACTAATCTGTGGTAGTTGTATGCTTGGTAGATTATTTGATTAACTTTCGTTCATTTTTGGTTTAATGGAGTTCTTTACTTCTTTCGAAAACATCATTTTGTGCAAAATTTTTTTAATTAATCTGCAAAAATGTTGAATTTTATATTATTTGCCAGAAGAAAATGACGGCTGCGTGTTAATTTCTATTTTTTTCAGGGGTGATCGTACCGAACCAACGGTTCTACAACATATAGAGAGGGCTCATTTGAACGGAAATTAAAGTTTTTGGTGTCCTTTTATTTGACAAAATTGATCGGATGGCTAATAGCCCCCCTCTCAAGTCTCTTTTTCCCCTTTATTTGTTCGATTAGAAGCTTGAAATAGCCATTTTGTTTGGCATGATTAAAAAGTTCCAAAACTATACTGTTTGATTTAACATGACCCACGCAGCGATGAGGATAGGTCTTAGGACTAAAATATTAAAAATAAATATATTTAGGACGAAAGGATAATTTTCTAAGGATAATGTACGATCTATGAAAACCAGTTTCATAGCCACAAAGAGAAATAACGGGTGACCATAATGCAGTGGACTTGTATAGCTTGGGCTATATATTGGCACATTAGGGGGGTGGGGGTAAGATGAGGTTAAGTTACTTTATCCCCACGCCCCCCTAGTTTGCAACTATATAGCCAAATAGGGGAAGCAAGGATTTTGTTCCATTCTCTGCATAAAGATGCAAAAAGGCATTTCTCAAAATTTCAAAAGTAATTTTATCGTAAATAAAAATAAAAGATCAATCTAAAGGTATTTTTCCACATCTAGGGGGTAATTTTACCCCCCTAATAATTCTAGTGATTTCTGGTCAATAATCTAGTGATTTATGTTCTGATTTATTGATTTTTTCACGAATCTAGTGATTTTTTCTCACCGGGTGGTAACCGTGGCGCAATAGCACATAACGGTATTTCAGAAACCTCCATATTGACAAATAACCTTGTCAGGTAATATTAGGGTTTACCAAAAATAGGTTCAACCCTTCAAAAATTGCATAAGAACGGAATTACTCATGGAACTGTAATCTTCGATTTTAGATATTTCAATTGGTTAATAAATATAAGTTATAGGAAAATAAGTAGTCAAATTTAAATTCCCTCTTAACATAAAAAACAACAAAAATTATTAGATTATGCTGTGCAATCTGTTATCATATATTGTGAAATATTTGTCTTTAAAATAAATCTTGGAGGAAATAGTCTAAGGTCAGCCTAGACAGGACTTCTAAAACAAGACACTACTTAAAATTTTGCCATAAGCGGCCTTTATTTCTTCCCATGTTAAATCATTCATGATTATATTTCTGATCTCTTTTGATAGTAACTATTTGCTTTAAATACTAAATTGGCACTGTGGATTAGGAAGAATTTCTCCTATCAAAAGCAGCAGTTTATCTTAGGTTCTTGTTCAAAAATATCATTAAAAGCACAAAAACTCGAAACAAACGCAATCACAGTCTATGGCTGATCATCTGCCACTAGAGTTGTTAAAATACTTCTTTTTAAACAGGTAATGGTTCAAAAAATCACAGTTTTCCACGTTGCTTGACTTTTTCCCTGACTTGAGTCCATTTGCTAACCACAAGGTTCTTATACTCAGCATGGTTTCAGGCATTACGTAGTTGCCTCAGAAAAGGGTTGGATTTAAAGATTTTTCCCAGAAAGCAGCGTCCATTCAAATGTTGAATTGGCAGCCGTTATTAATATAAATATTAATGCATTCATGAAGTCATTTATACCGCAGGTCAAGTTTGTTATGACAAGAGAATTATTACATTTTTAAATAATAAGAATATACAAGAAGGTTTATCCTTCACCATAAGAAAATAAAAAAATTTCGCTTCTTTAATCTTATTTCAGTTAACTGGTAGGCATTTTATCGTCTAGTCACTGAAACAGATCAAAATCAGATCTATTGTTTATTGCCTGACACTCAATGTTACCGCCAGTCTTGAAGTACCACCTCGAAAAACTGTTTAGTAGTTCTGATGGGATCCACCACCTATCCACCCATGCAGCATTTCGAGAGAACATTTGCTTAACATGTATAAGATCGATGGTTTTTGCTTTCAGACGCTTTAATTTATTGAAGAGTAGGCCTGTCTGCTTTTGAATGCTAATACCAGAAAGATGGCAATAGGAAATGTCAACGGGTAATGTGTTACCAGGACTATTAGCAAGAAGTTGGTCTTCGTCGTCAACTAAAAGTTTTAAACTAGCATTTTCTTTGAGCACTATCATAGTGTCATGACAACGCACGCATAGGTTTCCAATAAGATCCCCAATATTGCTTATTCCATAGTTCAAACATTTCTCATTGTCAGCATTCAGTGTGACAATGATTTTATCATGTGTATACATTTTTTTGGAATATTTCATTTTTACTTTTTTACTTAAGTAAGATGTAGATGTTTATCCTTCCAATTTACAAATGATACTGATCACTTTAGACTGTGGGGTCTTCTGTTTCCAAACATGGAACACACTTCATACCACGTCTAAGGACTCAAAGCCTAGTTCAGCTGCTACTCGGCATTCAATCAGGTTTTTTCATAGGCATACCGTGATGTGTAGATCAGAATCGAATCGAGAATCAGAATCGAGCATGCGGGAAGGCGGAGTATGAATCTTGTGTAGTTTTAAATCTGTTTCACATTTTCTTAAGGGAGAGTATAGCCTTTGTCGATACTGTATATTCTGTCAAGTTCTGATACTGATCGAAAACTTATACTAGAAGTAGTGAATCCGGAGCTGACGCAGCCGGATTTGAAGTTGGGGTCAGAGGGGCATAGATGGAGCTGGACTGGGCTGAGCCGAAGCAAAACCCAGCAGAATTTGGTGTGGAACCATCGTTACCGGGGGTCTGAAACGGGGGAAGTGGAATAGATTATCGCCCTATTAAAAAAAAAATCGGAAATGTTTTAGGAATATTGATGGGTGTGCCAGATACCGTCACATGAGTAGTATTGATTATAATATAAGGTACGAGGGTGGTACCCATATAGCTATAACAGTTAAGAGCGGACAGTCCCACCATATAGCTATAACAGTTTCAAACGGACAGTACTCCCGCCATACAAGCAGACAGTGTAATGACCGGAATTCAACCACCGTGAAAATTTGTGTTCTGTTCAAAGTGCGTGACGTTTCCTTTGTATGAAATTGTGAAATTCTTTCTGTAATTTAATTTGTTTAATTAATTTACATAAATTAATTTATTATTAATTAATTTACATAATTACATTAATTTTTTTTTACATGTATTATTAATTAATTTACGATTTTTTACATTCTAAGTATCTTCCCATTGATTATTATGAAATTTTTGTTTGATGTAGGAATCGAACGTGAGACCCGTGATATCCTAAGGTAAAAGAACGACACGTTAGTCGACGGAACCAACAGGTCATTGATCATATTATGATTTTAGAAATACATCCAATGTATTGTTTCTTGGACAGTGGCCAACTACTGTTAAGCGTCACAATATCGTAACAATCTCATTCCATTGAACTGTAACAAGTTCAAGCTCATTCGATTTATCAATTGTATTTTTGATAAGTGTTGAAAGTGATCTTGTTTCGGTGCATTTTGATGGAATCATCATAAGAATATTCATACCACGATGATTTGAGATGCATACTAGACAAACAATTTCTTATGATACCTGGGCCCCAAGTCCTAGGGGTAGGACTTGGGGCCCAAGTATCATAAGAAATTGTTTGTCTAGTATGCATCTCAAATCATCGTGGTATGCATATTCTCACGATGATGCCATAAAAATGCCCCGAAACAAGGTCACTTTTAACACCTATCAAAAATCCATTTTATAAATTGAATGTGCTTGAACTTGTTCCAGTTCAATGGAATGAACCTGTTACGATAATGTGACGCTTAACATCAGTTGGGCAAGGTCCCAGAAACAATGCATTGGATGTATTTCTAAAATTATAATATGTTCAATGGCTTGTTGGTTCAGTCGATGAACGTGTCGTTCTTTTACCTTAGGAAATCACGGGTCTCACGTTCGATTCCTACATCAAACATAAATTTTATAAAAATCAATGGGAAGATACTTAGAATGTAAAAATCGTAAATTAATTAATAATACATGTATAAAAAAAATTAATGTAATTATTAAATTAATTAATAATAAATTAATTTATGTAAATTAATTAAACAAATTAAATTACAGAAAGAATTTCACAATTTCATACAATGGAGATGTCACGCACTTTGAACAGAGCACGAATTTTTACGGTGGTTGAATTCCAGTCATTACACTATCTGCTTGTATGGCGGGAGTACTGTCTGCTTGAAACTGGTATAGCTATATGGTGGGACTGTCCGCTCTTAACTGTTATAGCTATATGGGTACCACCCTCGTACCTTATATTATAATCAATACTACTCATGTGACGGTATCTGGCACACCCATCAATATTCCTAAAACATTTCCGATTTTTTTTTTAATAGGGCGATAATCTATTCCACTTCCCCCGTTTCAGACCCCCGGTAACGATGGTTCCACACCAAATTCTGCTGGGTTTTGCTTCGGCTCAGCCCAGTCCAGCTCCATCTATGCCCCTCTGACCCCAACTTCAAATCCGGCTGCATCAGCTCCAGATTCCTACTTCTAACCCCCCCAATTCGATTCCTCACATTCAACTCCAAGTTCCGCCAATTCCAGGATAGTGTATACAGCTGCCTCCGTGGTAATCTGTGACTGTCATTGACAATAGCTGGCTTAGTATGTTTTTGATCAGTATCAGAATTTGACAGAATATACAGTATCGACAAAGGCTATACTCTCCCTTAAGAAAATGTGAAACAGATTTAAAACTACACAAGATTCATACTCCGCCTTCCCGCATGCTCGATTCTGATCTACACATCACGGTATGCCTATGGAAAAACCCGATTGAATGCCGAGTAGCAGCTGAACTAGGCTTTGAGTCCTTAGACGTGGTATGAAGTGTGTTCCATGTTTGGAAACAGAAGACCCCACAGTCTAAAGTGATCAGTATCATTTGTAAATTGGAAGGATAAACATCTACATCTTACTTAAGTAAAAAAGTAAAAATGAAATATTCCAAAAAAATGTATACACATGATAAAATCATTGTCACACTGAATGCTGACAATGAGAAATGTTTGAACTATGGAATAAGCAATATTGGGGATCTTATTGGAAACCTATGCGTGCGTTGTCATGACACTATGATAGTGCTCAAAGAGAATGCTAGTCTAAGACTTTAATTAACGACGAAGGCTAAATTCTTCCTAATAGTCCTGGTAACACATTACCCGCTGATATATCCTATCGACATCTTTCTGGTATTAGCATTCAAAAGAAGACAGGCCTACTCTTCAATAAATTAAAGCGTC
Organism: Artemia sp. Qi Xiang Cuo; assembly: GCF_049724085.1. NCBI lineage: Eukaryota > Metazoa > Arthropoda > Branchiopoda > Anostraca > Artemiidae > Artemia > Artemia sp. Qi Xiang Cuo. The sequence goes on from NC_142800.1 coordinate 67,024,997, forward strand.
TGAAAGCAAAAACCATCGATCTTATACATGTTAAGCAAATGTTCTCTCGAAATGCTGCATGGGTGGATAGGTGGTGGATCCCATCAGAACTACTAAACAGTTTTTCGAGGTGGTACTTCAAGACTGGCGGTAACATTGAGTGTCAGGCAATAAACAATAGATCTGATTTTGATCTGTTTCAGTGACTAGACGATAAAATGCCTACCAGTTAACTGAAATAAGATTAAAGAAGCGAAATTTTTTTATTTTCTTATGGTGAAGGATAAACCTTCTTGTATATTCTTATTATTTAAAAATGTAATAATTCTCTTGTCATAACAAACTTGACCTGCGGTATAAATGACTTCATGAATGCATTAATATTTATATTAATAACGGCTGCCAATTCAACATTTGAATGGACGCTGCTTTCTGGGAAAAATCTTTAAATCCAACCCTTTTCTGAGGCAACTACGTAATGCCTGAAACCATGCTGAGTATAAGAACCTTGCGGTTAGCAAATGGACTCAAGTCAGGGAAAAAGTCAAGCAACGTGGAAAACTGTGATTTTTTGAACCATTACCTGTTTAAAAAGAAGTATTTTAACAACTCTAGTGGCAGATGATCAGCCATAGACTGTGATTGCGTTTGTTTCGAGTTTTTGTGCTTTTAATGATATTTTTGAACAAGAACCTAAGATAAACTGCTGCTTTTGATAGGAGAAATTCTTCCTAATCCACAGTGCCAATTTAGTATTTAAAGCAAATAGTTACTATCAAAAGAGATCAGAAATATAATCATGAATGATTTAACATGGGAAGAAATAAAGGCCGCTTATGGCAAAATTTTAAGTAGCGTCTTGTTTTAGAAGTCCTGTCTAGGCTGACCTTAGACTATTTCCTCAAGATTTATTTTAAAGACAAATATTTCACAATATATGATAACAGATTGCACAGCATAATCTAATAATTTTTGTTGTTTTTTATGTTAAGAGGGAATTTAAATTTGACTACTTATTTTCCTATAACTTATATTTATTAACCAATTGAAATATCTAAAATCGAAGATTACAGTTCCATGAGTAATTCCGTTCTTATGCAATTTTTGAAGGGTTGAACCTATTTTTGGTAAACCCTAATATTACCTGACAAGGTTATTTGTCAATATGGAGGTTTCTGAAATACCGTTATGCGCTATTGCGCCACGGTTGCCACCCGGTGAGAAAAAATCACTAGATTCTTGAAAAAAAAACTAAATCAGAACATAAATCCCTAGATTATTGACCAGAAGTCACTAGAATTATTAGGGGGTAAAATTAACCCCTAGATCTGGAAAAATAACTTTAGGTTGATCTTTTATTTTTATTTACGATAAAATTACTTTTGAAATTTTGAGAAATGCCTTTTTGCATCTTTATGCAGAGAATGGAACAAAATCCTTGCTTCCCCTATTTGGCTATATAGTTGCAAACTAGGGGGCGTGGGGATAAAATAACTTAACGTAACCTTACCCCCACCCCCCTAATGTGCAAATATATAGCCCAAGTTATACAAGTCCACTGCATTATGGTCACCCGTTATTTCTCTTTGTGGCTATGAAACTGGTTTTCATAGATCGTACATTATCCTTAGAAAATTATCCTTTCGTCCTAAATATATTTATTTTTAATATTTTCGTCCTAAGACCTATCCTCATCGCTGCGTGGGTCATGTTAAATCAAACAGTATAGTTTTGGAACTTTTTAATCATGCTAAACAAAATGGCTATTTCAAGCTTCTAATCGAACAAATAAAGGGGAAAAAGAGACTTGAGAGGGGGGCTATTAGCCATCCGATCAATTTTGTCAAATAAAAGGACACCAAAAACTTTAATTTCCGTTCAAATGAGCCCTCTCTATATGTTGTAGAACCGTTGGTTCGGTACGATCACCCCTGAAAAAAAAAGAAATTAACAAGCAACCGTGATTTTTCTTCCGGCAAATAATACAAAATTCAACATTTTTGCAGATTAATTAAAAAAATTTTGCACAAAATGATGTTTTCGAAAGAAGTAAAGAACTCCATTAAACCAAAAATGAACGAAAGTTAATCAAATAATCTACCAAGCATACAACTACCACAGATTAGTATTAATAAATAAATAAAACCTAAAACAAACAGAAATTAAAATAACTCAAACTCAAACCGAACAGGAATTAATCTGAGTAGGGTTTTAAACCCTATAATTTCTAAGAGCCAGAATATAATTTGTACTTCACTGAAAAAAGTCTGCACTGTCAGTTTAATATAAATATGCTGATATTTATTCCTTAAAATCTTAATTACTTTTTGATTTCTTAAAGTCATAAAAGAGAAAACATTTAAAAGAATTTTCTTTTACATTTAAAGAAAGAAGGCTCTCGGGGGTTTATCATATTCAAACACATAATTCCCAGAACTTTCAACTATATTGAACAAAATGGCTATCTCAAAACTTTAATTGAATCTGTTTGGGGAAATGGTGGGCGTAATGGTGGGTGTTAGTTGCCCTCCAATCACTTTCGACTATTAAAAAGGGTACTAGCCCTTCGAATTTTTAATGTAATGAGACCTTTTTGAAGTTTCTATGCCAAAGTTTTCAATAAAAATCTTAGCCTTTTAGGGCTCAAGCCTTTCAATTTCCAATTGAATAAGCCCTTTTTGAAGTTTCTACGACAACTCCTTCTATGAAAACTTCATAAGCCCCTAGGGAATAACTTACAACCCTTGCCCTGAGGGCTGTAGGGGGTTGTCTTCCTCAATAACCAAATTTCCAGAACTTTCAACTACGTTCAAAAAAATGACTATCTCAAAATTTTGATTGTAGGTGTTTCGGGACATGTAGGCGTGAGATGGGGGTTAGTTACCCTCCAATTACTTTCGACTATTAAAAAGGGAACTAGCCATTTCAATTTCCAATCAAATAAGCCCTGTTTGAAGATTCAACGACAACGCTTTCTGTACAAACCTTATACACCCCCAGGGCATAACTAACAACCCTTGCCCCGACGGTTGTGGGGGGAGGGAGGTTGTCACACTTAAAGAACTACGTTCAACTACGTTGAACAATATGGCTGTCTTAAAATTTCATTGAATGTATTTGGAGAAAAGATGGGCGAGAGAGGGGGGTTAGTTGCCCTCCAATCACTTTCGACTATTAAAAAGAGCACTAGCCCTTAGAATTTTCAATGTAATGAGCCTTTTTTGAAGTTAATATGCCAAAGTTTTCAATAAAACCTTATATGCCCCCAGGGCATAACTTATAACCCTTGCCCGGAAGACCGTGGGGGGAGTTTCCTGCTCAAAGATATAATTTCCAAAACTTTCATCTACAAAGGCTCTCTGAACTTTTGATTGGATGTGTTTGGGGACATGGTGGGCGTGGAAGGGGTGTTAGTTGCCTTCCAACCACTTTCGACTATTAAAAAGTGCACTAGTTCTTTGAATTTCCACTCGAATGAGCCCTTTTTGATGTTTCTACGACAAAGCTTTCAATAAAAACCTTATATGCCCCCAGGGAATACCTTATAACCCTTGCCATGAGAATTGTGGGGGGAGTTTCCTGTTCCAAGATATAATGTCCAAAACTTTCAACTGCATTGAACAAAATGGCTCTCTCAAAATTTTGATTGGATGTGTTTTGGGAAATGGTGGGCGTGGAAGGTGTGTTAGTTGCCTTTCATTCACTTTCGACTATTACAGGGTACTAGCCATTTTCAATTTCCAATCGAATGAGCCCATTTTGAAGTTTCTACGACAACGCTTTCTATGATAACCTTATCTGCTCCCAGGGCATAACTAACACCCCTTCCACGCCCACCATTTCCCCAAACATTCCTGTCTAGTCCTGTCCTGTAAGCTTGAAATAGCCATTTTGTTTAGCATGATTAAAAAGTTCCAAAACTATACTGTTTGATTTAACATGACCCACGCAGCGATGAGGATAGGTCTTAGGACGAAAATATTAAAAATAAATATATTTAGGACGAAAGGATAATTTTCTAAGGATAATGTACGATCTACGAAAACCAGTTTCATAGCCACAAAGACAAACAATGTGTGACAATGCATTGAACTTGTATAGCTTGGGCTATATATTTGCACATTAGGGGGGTGGGGGTAAGATTAGGTTAAGTTACTTTATCCCCACGCCCCCCTAGTTTGCAACTATATAGCCAAATAGGGGAAGCAAGGATTTTGTTCCATTCTCTGCATAAAGATGCAAAAAGGCATTTCTCAAAATTTCAAAAGTAATTTTATCGTAAATAAAAATAAAAGATCAACCTAAAGGTATTTTTCCAGATCTAGGGGGTAATTTTACCCCCTAATAATTCTAGTGACTTGTGGTCAATAATCTAGTGATTTATGTTCTGATTTAGTTTTTTTTTCAAGAATCTAGTGATTTTTTCTCACCGGCTGGCAACCGTGTCGCAATAGCGCATAACGGTATTTCAGAAACCTCCATATTGACAAATAACCTTGTCAGGTAATATTAGGATTTACCAAAAATAGGTTCAACCCTTCAAAAATTGCATAAGAACGGAATTACTCATGGAACTGTAATCTTCGATTTTAGATATTTCAATTGGTTAATAAATATAAGTTATAGGAAAATAAGTAGTCAAATTTAAATTCCCTCTTAACATAAAAAACAACAAAAATTATTAGATTATGTTGTGCAATCTGTTATCATATATTGTGAAATATTTGTCTTTAAAATAAATCTTGGAAATAGTATAAGGTCAGCCTAGACAGGACTTCTAAAACAAGACGCTACTTAAAATTTTGCCATAAGCGGCCTTTATTTCTTCCCATGTTAAATCATTCATGATTATATTTCTGATCTCTTTTGATAGTAACTATTTGCTTTAAATACTAAATTGGCACTGTGGATTAGGAAGAATTTCTCCTATCAAAAGCAGCAGTTTATCTTAGGTTCTTGTTCAAAAATATCATTAAAAGCACAAAAACTCGAAACAAACGCAATCACAGTCTATGGCTGATCATCTGCCACTAGAGTTGTTAAAATACTTCTTTTTAAACAGGTAATGGTTCAAAAAATCACAGTTTTACACGTTGCTTGACTTTTTCCCTGACTTGAGTCCATTTGCTAACCGCAAGGTTCTTATACTCAGCATGGTTTCAGGCATTACGTAGTTGCCTCAGAAAAGGGTTGGATTTAAAGATTTTTCCCAGAAAGCAGCGTCCATTCAAATGTTGAATTGGCAGCCGTTATTAATATAAATATTAATGCATTCATGAAGTCATTTATACCGCAGGTCAAGTTTGTTATGACAAGAGAATTATTACATTTTTAAATAATAAGAATATACAAGAAGGTTTATCCTTCACCATAAGAAAATAAAAAAATTTCGCTTCTTTAATCTTATTTCAGTTAACTGGTAGGCATTTTATCGTCTAGTCACTGAAACAGATCAAAATCAGATCTATTGTTTATTGCCTGACACTCAATGTTACCGCCAGTCTTGAAGTACCACCTCGAAAAACTGTTTAGTAGTTCTGATGGGATCCACCACCTATCCACCCATGCAGCATTTCGAGAGAACATTTGCTTAACATGTATAAGATCGATGGTTTTTGCTTTCAGACGCTTTAATTTATTGAAGAGTAGGCCTGTCTTCTTTTGAATGCTAATACCAGAAAGATGTAGATAGGATATGTCAGCGGGTAATGTGTTACCAGGACTATTAGGAAGAATTTAGCCTTCGTCGTTAATTAAAGTCTTAGACTAGCATTCTCTTTGAGCACTATCATAGTGTCATGACAACGCACGCATAGGTTTCCAATAAGATCCCCAATATTGCTTATTCCATAGTTCAAACATTTCTCATTGTCAGCATTCAGTGTGACAATGATTTTATCATGTGTATACATTTTTTTGGAATATTTCATTTTTACTTTTTTACTTAAGTAAGATGTAGATGTTTATCCTTCCAATTTACAAATGATACTGATCACTTTAGACTGTGGGGTCTTCTGTTTCCAAACATGGAACACACTTCATACCACGTCTAAGGACTCAAAGCCTAGTTCAGCTGCTACTCGGCATTCAATCGGGTTTTTCCATAGGCATACCGTGATGTGTAGATCAGAATCGAGCATGCGGGAAGGCGGAGTATGAATCTTGTGTAGTTTTAAATCTGTTTCACATTTTCTTAAGGGAGAGTATAGCCTTTGTCGATACTGTATATTCTGTCAAATTCTGATACTGATCAAAAACTTATACTAAGCCAGCTATTGTCAATGACGAGCCACAGATTACCACGGAGGCAGCTGTATACACTATCCTGGAATTGGCGGAACTTGGAGTTGAATGTGAGGAATCGGAATTGGGGGGGGGGTTAGAAGTAGTGAATCTGGAGCTGACGCAGCCGGATTTGAAGTTGGGGTCAGAGGGGCATAGATGGAGCTGGACTGGGCTGAGCCGAAGCAAAACCCAGCCGAATTGGGTGTGGAACCATCGTTACCGGGGGTCTGAAACGGGGGAAGTGGAATAGATTATCGCCCTATTAAAAAAAAAAATCGGAAATGTTTTAGGAATATTGATGGGTGTGCCAGATACCGTCACATGAGTAGTATTGATTATAATATAAGGTACGAGGGTGGTACCCATATAGCTATAACAGTTAAGAGCGGACAGTCCCACCATATAGCTATAACAGTTTCAAGTGGACAGTACTCCCGCCATACAAGCAGACAGTGTAATGACCGGAATTCAACCACCGTGAAAATTTGTGTTCTGTTCAAAGTGCGTGACGTTTCCTTTGTATGAAATTGTGAAATTCTTTCTGTAATTTAATTTGTTTAATTAATTTACATAAATTAATTTATTATTAATTAATTTACATAATTACATTAATTTTTTTTTACATGTATTATTAATTAATTTACGATTTTTCACATTCTAAGTATCTTCCCATTGATTATTATAAAATTTATGTTTGATGTAGGAATCGAACGTGAGACCCGTGATTTCATAAGGTAAAAGAACGACACGTTAGTCGACTGAACCAACAAGCCATTGAACATATTAAGATTTTAGAAATACGTCCAATGTACTTTCTCTGGGACAATGCCCAACTGATTTTAAGCGTCACAATATCGTATCAATTTCATTCCATTAACTGGAACAAGTTCAAGCACATTCAATTTATAAAATAGATTTTTGATAGGTGTTAAAAGTGACCTGTTTCGGGGAATTATTAAGGCATTATCGTGAGAATATGCATACCAAGATGATTTAAGATGCATACTAGACAAACAATTTCTTATGATACTTGGGCCCCAAGTCCTACCCCTATCCCTCCACCCTCCCTCCAACCCCCCCCTCCACCCTCCCGCCAAACCCCAATGGATAGATTTGAGAAAGAGAAAATCATAGGGAATCTTGTGTTTATGGAAAAACGTTTGATTCTAGATGATTATTTTCTAGAGTTATCTGTTCAAAGGAGGATATATTCTCACGGAATGCTTGTCGATATAATGAAAACTGATTTTCCGTCATTAGACTATTGCATGAAGCTTTTACGTCGTGGTCCAAAGGCATTTACACAATTTATTGACATATTAATCGCAACAAGGCAAAATGATATTGTGGATTTGCTTTTAAACACAAACTAGCTTATAAATTTAAGACTATGATTTTTTCACGAGAAAGATTTTGTTCAAAGAGGGTTTACACCTCTCTCTCTTTCTCTCTCTGTCTCCCACTCAATTTTTTGATAGTAGCTCAGTTTAACTTCAACAGTGAAAGTGACAACGCATGAAAAAATTTTAAATTCAAGTTCGCTATACGTATATACATTGGGCAGTTGGTCATCATGTAAGAATTGCAAAATGATTTACGCGAACGATAAAGAGTGTAGATTTTGCAACCTGCGTATATTGTATAGGGGAAAGGCCATACAACTTAAATGTTGTAATTCATGTCTTGAAGGGGTGTTTGACTCTAATCCTAGAGGATAACTATGCTCTAATTGTCGCTAAGATAAACGTGATCTGTTGTAGAATACATATCCTGGATTTATTAGAAAGAACTCTACATGTGGTTTTAGTCTTTTGGTATGAGCCAGGTATCGTCGTTGCTTTAGATTGTTTTTGGGAGGAGAAAATAGATCAACGATAAGACCGTTGCAATAACAAACAAATTTGTTTTCTGAGTCATCATGTTGAAGACAATGGCTGATATGATTATAAGCCCAGTGAATTTTATTTGGCTATTACGAAATGTGATTCACCCCTTGAGGACACTGTATGTGACATTGCTTCAAGTAAGCAAATTGAAACACAGGAATTTTACAAAATGAATGAAAATAGTATCATTGACTATACAAAGAGATATGATAAGAGTGAAGTTACATTATACTGTAGAAAATGTGACCCTGACATTGCAGCACATCAGGATCAGTATACTGTGAATTCAAATAATCTACCTGCATTGGTTGTTCTCGACAAATACCTATACGTAGTCGAGGAAGAAAAGTAAAGAGTAGAAAAGTCGTTTTTTATCATATATATGCATTATTTTTATTATTAAACAATTCTACAAGCATTTTTAGAAAATTTTATTCGTTGGGCGCTGAGATCAATTTGAAACACACTTCAAGTATTTTTTTTCCCTTGAAGTTCATACAATCGAGGAAAGTCAACGTAAATGCTGAGAAACTAACTTTAAGTATAGCCATAACACAAACAAATGAAAAAGAACATTTCCTGGACTCCGCATGTCTTGGTTGTTAAATCATGCACATTGCTTCGGTCTCTTATCATAGTTTCGCAATTGCTTTGACTAAAGTTGTTGATGTGTGGAGTGTAGAATTTATATGATAGGCTAAGAGGATCAAAATTTATATTCTTCGCTGTTTGAAAGATGCATAGCTAATGACCAGTCTTCAAACTCGATGGACTGCTATTAACAATGATAATGTTTTGTTAACAGTATGAATATATTGAAGGAAATCTGAGGGTATTCAATAGGAATTGTACTGGGACATGTATAAATCCATATTAAATATGCTGATTATTTGAGTGGTGTTCATGGTGCCAAGTCTAAAAGAACAATGCCGTCGGGTGTGATTTCCCAATAGGTTTCAAATTGACTCAATGATATTAATGTGATACTTTCAGTCAAGGCATTGGCAAATGTGCACTTTAAACGTACATTTCCCGTTCGTACTATGCTCATATCCTGGGTACCAGTCAGATGCAATACAATTACACCATGATTTTTTGAAAACATTGAATCGGTAATACCATTTTCAAATAGTTGTAAATCATGATCTAGGGATTGCATGGTCAACTAATTTAGAGTTCTGTAGGATTTTTTATCAAAGGAAAAATTGTAGAGAGGAATTCCGTTTACTTTACAGACAAGAGAGGAAAGTCCAAATAATTCAAATTCATGTGGCGAGGTTGTCCACGATCCTATGGCACTGGCTCTCTTCACAAAAGCCAAAGCAAGTTTCGATGGAATTTCACCATTGATAAATGAAGAATCGGTGTAGGTACTTGATCCAGTGGCAATATGACGTTGATTGGCGATTGTGTGAGGAACGAGCAGTTTAGTGTTGTTACCATTGGCTCTTAGCTTTTCAATTGCCAAAGCAACAGAACTCATAACCTGTTGTTTTCGCACATGAAGTATTGCCGAAGTGAGATTGACATTAGCATCAGGTGCTGCACCAAGTGTTTTTCTCACAATGAAATTCGATGGGACTAGTTGTAACTTTGGGGGGGAACCATTGGGATATTTTTAATATCTCATGATTTAATTTTCCAACTAAATGATACTCCATGCTCACTGCAGCAGTTAACTCACCGTCAGTATGTACACCTGATCGATATTCATAGCCCATTCACTGTGCTCTAAAATTATTGCTAATGCTCACCAGTGTCCCATTAATGAATACATTAATTTGCTTGAACAAGTTGTGTAGGATATAGTTTTCATAGAACAGGCCATTGGCAGCAGTGGGAGTTGTATTGTCAGACTTTTTCCTCACCACAACTTTTAAATCAATAAATTTTGATGATTAATCAATGAAATAGTCTTCATTGGAAAATATCTGAAAATGTATATTTTCCCAGAAGGGTTGTTGAGGATGAAATTGTTCATTTAGCAATACTTGACACCGACATCAACATTTTCAGCATTAAATAGATTCAAGGAGGAGCTGGTTGATGGATGTTGTTTCTTGTGGGGGAGAGAGGTCATATTAAGAGAAGAAATCATTCTTTGATCTAAAAATCTTTTTTTTCTTCTTCTCTTCTTATTGGTCTTCTTCGTTTGATTCCTCAAAGTCGTTGTTGATTTACTTCGTTTACCGCCTGGGTAGAGACTGATGAGTGAGTGATGACCACGCACCCTTTTTAATCCCTTCTCATTTTGATGAAATTTTAATTGCTCATCAACGGCTCTTGCTGACGATCCAATATTTAACACTCTCCTTGAAATTTTTACCCGATCCCCAGTCCTGTAGTGTTTAGGCTGCAAAATTTGATGCAGCAGATACAAGGTATTTTTTGGCAAGGGGTAGTGCAGAACGAAATAGCCTAGAAAACGACCTACCAAGACCATAGCCAGACATTGTAGTACGCCACTTGTAATAGTCAAATCAAAGACCTATTTGACGTGGACTCAGAGCACCAACATAGCAGTCAATATCAGGACAGACAAAGCGATTACATTTTGACATCGTTTGACAATTTACTACATTTTAAGGTTTTCTTTCGTTTCAAAATGTATTTGTCAGTCACCATCTTTAATCATTCATAAACAATACTGAAGAAAACCAATTTCCAGTGTTTGTCGACATTAAATTATTAAGAAGGCTATTATTTCTTTGAAATACGCATTTACATTTTTAATTTTCATGTTTTTGATTTTATATTGATGAAGAATTTAAACACAACTTCAGCTAGTTATTTTTTTTTGTTCGACATAGACTAAAGGTCCAATACCTCAGTTAAACTAAGAGATTACATTTTGACATCGTTTGACAATTTACTAAGTTTTAAGGTTTTCTTTAGTTTCAAAATGTTTTTGTCAGTCACCACCTTTAATCATTCATAAACAATACTGAAGAAAACCAATTTCCACTGTTTATCAAAATTAAATTGTTAAGAAGGCTATTATTTCTTTGAAATACACATTTACATTATAATTTTCATGTTTTTGATTTTATATTGATGAAAAGTTTAAACATAGCTTCAACTAGCTATTTTTTTCGTTCGGCATTGTTGAATGCTCCTAATCATTTATGTTATGTATTATTTGGTAAAAATACAAGACTTAGTGTTTCGCTAAATGTAACTCTCCTAAATGTAAAAAGGAACAAAATGGGTGACAATTTATTGATTAAAATTTAGGAGGTAAGTTAGTTGTCTATTTTTTTTCCAATAGTGAAACTGTTTGTTTTTTTATCGTTATACACCTGATTAGCTTTAAACCGTAGAAAATCAATGTTAATTGTCAAAATGATCATAATAGGTTGTTAGTCTTTCACACCATTTAACTATTTATCTTGACATGACTTTTAGAATTAAAACAATTCGTATAAAGTCATGATGTAAATTGTATAATTCTATCACTTCCAATATGGATTCTGAAACATGTAACAGTCCAATTGTAAGTAGCTCTCTCTAGTATTAAATGATTGTCTTCTTTTTCTTTGAATATTCTCATTTATTTGACTGAAATTGCTTAATAATAATAAAATATAATATAATAGGCTTCCGATATCTAGGCTTCAGGAGATTCCAGCTAAATGTCTTCTTTTTTCATTGAATATTCTCATTTATTTGATTGAAATTTTTTAATAATAATAAAAAATATCATAATAAGCTTCCGAGATCTAGTAAAAAACTGGCCTATTATGCTGATTAAAAAACATTCATAAAAGAAACAAAATTTTCTAGTGCCACTTTTAAGTGAACAATATGGTTGGAGGGCAGCTAAGTCCCCCACGCTCCTTTTTTTCGTCAAAGTATCTGGATCAGCATTTTTAAGTAGCCACTTTGTTCAGCATAGCTGAAAGGTTTAATAACTATGTAAAGGAGAGTTACATTTAGCGAAACACTAAGTCTTGTATTTTTACCAAATAATACATAACAGAAATGATTAGGAGCATTCAACAATGCGGAACGAAAAATATAGCTAGTTGAAGCTATGTTTAAACTCTTCATCAATATAAAATCAAAAACATGAAAATTATAATGTAAATGTGTATTTCAAAGAAATAATAGCCTTCTTAACAATTTAATTTCGATAAACAGTGGAAATTGGTTTTCTTCAGTATTGTTTATGAATGATTAAAGGTGGTGACTGACAAAAACATTTTGAAACTAAAGAAAACCTTAAAATTTTGTAAATTGTCAAACGATGGCAAAATGTAATCTCTTAGTTTAACTGAGGTATTAGACCTTTCGTCTATGTCGAACAAAAAAAAAATAACTAGTTGAAGTTGTGTTTAAATTCTTCATCAATATAAAATCAAAAACATGAAAATTAAAAATGTAAATGCGTATTTCAAAGAAATAATAGCCTTCTTAATAATTTAATGTCGACAAACACTGGAAATTGGTTTTCTTCAGTATTGTTTGTGAATGATTAAAGATGGTGACTGACAAATACATTTTGAAACTAAAGAAAACCTTAAAATGTAGTAAATTGTCAAACGATGTCAAAATGTAATCGCTTTGTCTGTCCTGATATTGACTGCTATGTTGGTGCTCTGAGTCCGAGTCAAATAGGTCTTGGATTTGACTATTACAAGTGGCGTACTACAACGTCTGGCTATGGTCTTGGTAGGTCGTTTGCTAGGCTATTTCTTTCTGCACTACCCCTTGCCAAAAAATATCTAGTATCTGCTGCATCAAATTTTGCAGCCTAAACACTTCAGGACTGGGGATCGGGTAAAAATTTCAAGGAGAGTGTTAAATATTGGATCGTCAGCAAGAGCCGCAGGTGAGCAATTAAAATCTCAGCAAAATGGGAAGGGATTAAAAAGGGTGCGTGGTCATCATTTACTCATCAGTCTCTACCCAGGTGGGAAGCTAAGTATACCAACAACCACTTTGAGGAATAAAAGGAAGAAGACTAATAAAAAGAGAAGAAGAAAAAAAATATTTTTAGATCAAAGAATGATTTCTTCTCTTAATATGACCTCTCTCCCCCACAAGAAACAACATCCATCAACCAGCTCCTCCTTGAATCTATTTAATGCTGAAAATGTTGATGTCGGTGTCAAGTATTGCTACTATGAACAATTTCATTGTTTAATAATAAAATTGTTTAATAATAAAAATAATGCATATATATGATAAAAAACGACTTTTCTACTCTTTATATTTCTTCCTCGACTACGTATAGGTATTTGTCGAGAACAACCAATGCAGGTAGATTATCTGAATTCACAGTATACTGATCCTGATGTGCTGCAATGTCAGGGTCACATTTTCTACAGTATAATGTAACTTCACTCTTATCATATCTCTTTGTACAGTCAATGATACTATTTTCATTCATTTTGTAAAATTCCTGTGTTTCAATTTGCTTACTTGAAGCAATGTCACATACAGTGTCCTCAAGGGGTGAATCACATTTCGTAATAGCCAAATAAAATTCACTGGACTTATAATCATAGTAGCCATAGTCTTCACAACAATGACGTAAAAACCAAGTTCTTTTGTTATTCCAACAGTTGAATCGTAGACCTGGCTCCTACTCACAAAACAATCTAAAGCCAGGATGATACCAGTCTCTTAGCAATAAACTAAAATCACGTTTAGGATTCTTCCAAATCATACCAGGATATGTATTTTCCCACTGATTACATTTATCATAGTGGCAATTAGAGCATAGTTATCCTCTAGGATTAGAGTCACGCACCCCTTCAAGACATGAATTACAACCTTTAATTTGTACAGCATATCCCTTATGCAATTTACACGGGTTGCATAATCTGCTTTTTTCATCATACTCATCAATCATTGTACAATTCTCACATGATGACCAGCTACCCAGTGTAAACATGCATAGTGGACATGGATGTGTGCTTAAAAGCAAATCCACAATTTCATTTTGTCTTGTCGTGATTAATATGTCAATAAATTGTGTAAATGCCTTTGGACCACGACGTAAAAGCTTCATGCAATAGTCTAATGACGGAGAGTCAGTTTTCATTATATCAACAAGCATTCCGTGAGAAAATATCCTCCTTTGAACAGATAACTCTAGAAAATCATCATCTAGAATCAAACGTTTTTCCATAAACACAAGATTCCCTATGATTTTCTCTTTCTCAAATCTATCCATTTTCATAACACTCTCACAAGTAACTTCAGACTAACCATGATTCCTTTTTCTACTTTAAAAATATACACTAACCTAACCTAAAGAAAATAAGAAACAATTTTATTGAATATAATTACAACAATAAAAATCACTGATTCAATTTTTTTTCCTGGATATATTTCACTAGTGTATCTAATGCAGTATGAAGTCTATTTATATGCGCAATGTTCAGTTTCGCTGCAAAGCATAATTGCTCCTCCAATTTAAATTCGGTCAATGATATCACACATCTTGCTTACATATCGTCCCATTCAAGGCTTAGTCTACATCCTCGTGTAATTTCCACTGCTATGTTTTGTACTCTCACCTTTGTATCATTGCTGCTACCTTCTCCACCATCAAGCTCCAATAGTGTAAACGTACCACACATTTCCTTTGCTAATATCGTTTCAAATAATTATAAACCGTTCTCTCTCTGAATTCAATTCTCTTACTAGTATGAACTATAATGAAAATCACTCCTTATATTGAATCCGATTACTATACTAATCAAGTTATTGTATATGGAGTACCCTATGTGTCCGCTCTCTCTGATTGGCCCAGAAAATAGGTGTTGCCTCAGAAATCAGTCTGGTCGCCTTATAAGATCTCATCCCTGAATATCTATGTCAAAAATATAACATGTTTGTTCGCTTTACAGGTCCATTATATAGAGGGTTTGTCCGTATTATACAACCTCCCGTCGCGTTGCGTACAGACACACTACTAGTTTTACACAGCGTAAACTTGAGTGAGTGGCAGGCACAGTGAAATTCAAAATGAACTTTGAAAATCAAGAGAATGTAACTGTGACAAGGTAAATCACGAGAAAACACTGCTGAAATAATCCAACTCTTGCATTTCAATGAAAGAAATTCAAAATGAACTTTGAAAAATCAAGAGTATGTAAAAATCCAAAATTAACTTCGAAAAATCAAGAGGATGTAACTGTTGACAAGGTGAACCAAGACTAAACACTACTGAAATATTCCAACTCTTGCATTTCAATGAAATAAATCTAAAATGAACTTTGAAAGATTAAGAGAATGTAACAGTGACAAGGTAAACCATAACAAGACATTACTGAAATATTCCAACTCTTGCATTTCAACGAAAGAAATTCAAAATGAACTTTGAAAAATCATCAGAATGTAAAAATCTAAAATGGACTTTGAAAAATCAAGAGAATGTAACTGTGACAAGGTAAACCACGACAAAAAACTTCTTAAATATTCCAACTATTGCATTTCAAAGATATAAATCCAAAATGATCTTTGAAAAAAAAATAGAATGTAACTGTGACAAGGTAAACCATGACAAAACACTACTGAAATATTCCAACTCTTGCATTTCAAGAATGAAATCCAAAATGAACTTTGAAAAATCAAGAGAATGTAACTTTGACAAGGTAAACCACAACAATCCACTACTGAAAAATTCCAACTCTTGCATTTCAATGAAAAAAATTCAAAATGAACTTTGAAAAATCATGAGAATGTAACTGTGACAAGGTAAACCACGACAAAACACTACTGAAATATTCCAACTCTTGCATTTCAATGAAAGAAATCCTAAAATGAACTTTGAAAAATCAAGAGAATGTAACTGTGACATGGTAAACCATGACATAACACTACTGAAATATTCCAACTCTTGCATTTCAACGAAAGAAATCCAAAATGAACTTTGAAAAATCATGAGAATGTAAGTGTGACAAGGTAAACCACGACAAAACACTACTGAAATATTCCAACTCTTGCATTTCAATGAAAGAAATTCAAAAATGAACTTCGAAAAATCAAAAGAATGTATCTATGACAAGGTAAACCAAGGTACAAGCAGACAGTACAATCACCAAAAAAATGGGGTGGGGGGGATGGGGGATGGGGGGTGGGGGGGGGTTGGTGGGAGGTTAGAGGGATAGGGGTAGGACTTGGGGCCCAAGTATCATAAGAAATTGTTTGTCTAGTATGCATCTCAAATCATCTTGGTATGCATATTCTCACGATGATGCCATAAAAATGCCCCGAAACAAGGTCACTTTTAACACCTATCAAAAATCCAATTGATAAATCAAATGTGCTTGAACTTGTTCCAGTTAACTGGAATGAACCTCTTACGATATTGTGACGATTCACATCAGTTGGGCAATGACCCAGAAACAATGCATTGGATGTATTTCTAAAATCATAATATGTTCAATGGTTTGTTGGTTCAGTCGATTAACATGTCGTTCTTTTACCTTAATAAATCACGGGTCTCCCGTTCGATTCCTTCATCAAACAAAATTTCATAAAAATCTATCGGAAGACACGTAGAATGTAAAAAATAGTAAATAAATTAATAATAAATGTAAAAAAATAATAAGTAATGTAATTATGTAAATTATTTAATAATAAATTAATTTATGTAAATTAATTAAACAAATTAAATTACAGAAAGAATTTCACAATTTCATACAAAGGAAACGTCACGCACTTTGAACAGAGCACGAATTTTTACGGTGGTTGAATTCCGGTCATTACACTGTCTGTTTGTATGGAGGGAGTACTGTCCGCTTGAAACTGTTATAGCTATATGGTGGGACTGTCCGCTCTTAACTGTTATAGCTATATGGGTACCACCCTCGTACCTTATATTATATCAATACTACTCACATGCTAGCCAATGAGTGTCATAGATTGGAAATTTCTATGGTGCGTGGCAATATAGAAATGAAATGGGAGTTTTCCAGTTCTCAAAATTAAAAACACTGGTAATTTTTAGTTTATAAAGTTATTTTTGTGGGGGGGGGGGGAGAAGCTTGAAAACCCCTAAGCGTGATAATGTGCACCAGAGGGGTGCCATTTGCCAGTTATAGATTTCCACGGAGGCAGCCGCATACAAAATTTTGGAATTACCGGAACTAGGAGTTATTCGTTGAATGGGAAATATAGAATCGGGGGTAGAAAACGCCTTAAACATCTTGAAGAAAAAACAACGTTTTGAAAGAAAATAAA
Source organism: Artemia sp. Qi Xiang Cuo (assembly GCF_049724085.1). NCBI lineage: Eukaryota > Metazoa > Arthropoda > Branchiopoda > Anostraca > Artemiidae > Artemia > Artemia sp. Qi Xiang Cuo. The sequence goes on from NC_142800.1 coordinate 67,042,345, forward strand.
TTACAAAAAGTATTATGTAACACCCCTCATGTGTGCCACCATTACGTAACACCTGCTTGTGCGCTGCCATTACGTAACATGCCACGTGTGCGCTGTCATTACTTAACGCCCACAAGTGCGCCGTCATTACGTAACACCCACGTGTGCGCCGTCATTAAGTTATTCTTGGTAATTCTACCATGTCATGTAAGATTGTGTTACCATAAATAAATATATCGAGTCACGCCCAATTGTACTACTTTAAACTCTAATTACTTAGCAACCGAATGTGAACATTGACTTAACTAACACCTGCTGACTATTTAAAACAGGGGTGCCGCAAGAATCTTGAGGGTGTATCTTCCCAATGTCAACATTCCTCAACACCTGCGTCTCTCAGTCCCATACTATGTGGGAGTACACGTGAGCTATAGTATTGCACCGGTATGTCCATTGTCGGAATCCCGGGTGTCGTTGGAATACAGGGGCGTGTCTTTCAGGGCGTTATCGGAATCCAGGGGCGTGTCTTTCAGGGTTGTTGTCGGAATCCAGGGTGTCGAGGGAAATCTTCGTATGGGTGTTGTGGAAGGTATTATGGCCTCACTGCTTGGATGGTCCTCTTTTTTTGTAACAACTACTAAATAAAGGAACTAAGTCGAATAGCACTTCTATCCATTTTTGCCCTCTCTTTGTGAGTTTCTCTTTGGCTATGAATGCACACATTGTATTTAGATCCACGCGAAGTTTCACAGGAAAATCTTTACCGTGCAAGTTTACAAGAAAATCAAGTGGAATCATCAACTGGTGACGATTATTGTAATATTTTATCTTTTCGTCTTGCTCCCATGAGCAGAAGTATCAGTTTTGGCGCTCTATTACCGTCATTGCCACTTGATCTTTTCTTTTCGCCACAAACAAACACTTCTCACTTGTTTTCACTACTAGGATCTCTTACACACATTGAACAATTTCAGATTAGGGTTTTCACTCCTATTTTTTTTATAAACAGTCTTAATCCTGTTTTAATCATTTGATCATGAGAAAATGTACTAATGAGCTGCTTAAAATCCAGGAAGTCCAAATAATACTTTTCGTTAAGTACTTTTTTTTTGTTATTGTTGTCTTGAAGTTTGAATTATCGTGTGACTTTATTTTTGCTCATCATTGGTCTTAATATAGCTTTTTACTTTTCTTTAATATGTCTGTTTTGGAAACGTTTTTATTAAATATTTGAACAAAAATTAGAAAAAAATCACAAGAGGATTGTAAAATTTACAGTGATGTTTATGACAATGAGTTCTCTTCATCTTAGATACCTTGATTTTGTTTTTATATCCCTTTTTATGCCACTAAAATGTCATGGTTCTCTCTAATTTCTGTTTTTTCTCTCCATTTTTCCTCGATATTTATCACACCAGACGAGTGACTGTAAATCTTGATTCTGCTCTTGTCAAAAGATACGAATTGCATCACCTATCATATGAAAATGCAGTTCTTGACCAAAATTGCACTTTATTAATATTGTTTTCCAAAAGGCAGTAGATATGGGAAACATTTCAAAAATTTGTTTTCACAGTAAACTTTCCCAATTAAGATTAACGGAAATAGCAGTTACCATCTCTAAATTGACTTCAACTTCGAATTCTTACTCAACTGACAGTCTTTTTCAAAACAAAATTTTCAAATTTTGGTTACTATGGGCTAAAATTCGTCCTCTACTAGGTTGTATCTGGCAATGCAACCATGATTAAACCATACAATCATTAGACATAGATTAACAAATTTTTTTGGACCTGGGAGGTATAAATGAAAAATTCCAGTCATTTTTTTCTTGTTAAGTAAAAATCGTACGTTAAGGTAAGAATTGGAATTCGTTCCATTTGCTCAGTTTTGAGAATGCGTTTTTCTTCCATTAGCTTTTGAGTGCTTCGTGGTCTTAATCTAATTAAATTATTCACCCTTCATGTTTTGAAAACGTGTGGGAATGCTTGAAAAAGGATTCTTATGCTTAAAGACATAAAAAAGGGGAAACATCACAAAAAACTTTTCAGATTTCAGTAAAGTTTTATGCCAATGAGTAGCCTTCAGCTTAGATACCTTATTTCTATGTTTAAAATATTTCTTTAATGCAATAACAATTCCATGATTACCTCTAACTTCTTTTATTTTATTTTTTTTCTTTTATTCCTCATGGTTGGTCCCATCATCCCAGCGACCCTATCAATCTTGAATTTGATTGAATAATGCAATAATTAGATATGGGCAAACTTCTTTGTACCCAAAAGGCTTAAATAAGAATTCTAGTAAGTTTTCTTTTTTTGCTTTAGACAATAAAAATCTGGAATTCCTTCCATTTGTTCAGCTTTTTAGAATACGCTCTTCTTCCATTATCTGTTGAGTGCTTTGTGGTCTTAATTTAATTGAACCGTTCATCTCCTATGTTTTGGCAATGTTTTAAGGTTGACCTGATTTTGCATTTAACTTGAATGCATAATCCTTTATCAAGTTAGCGTAGAAAGGCCCATTTTTGGCCATTAGGAGAGGGATGTCTTTTCTAACTAGTTCTCTAAAATGTCAGCGGACCGACAGCCTGGAAAACCAAGAACTGCATCATTACTTTTATAGGGAAATGGAGCTAGAGCTTCTAAGAGGGGAAAAGTGTTTCCAAATTTACATTATTGCAACAATTTTGTAAAGAGAGTGACAAGCTTTTTATGTTGAAGCGATTTATAGTAGTGAAAGTGGCTAGTATCTATGGGATTAAAAATTATGGGGCCCAGTATGTTTTTTAAGTACATTTGCTTAAAATTCTATTCAAACAAAACGTTTGAGGCAGTTCAGTTGGAATCCCTGATTTTCTGTTCAGTTGGAGCTTGTTCAGTTGGAACTCCTAGTAAATATACGTGGTGTGTCAAGAAACTTGAACCTTTCACAATACAAAAATTTGAAAAGGATTTTTGCAATATCTAATAACTTAACTCATTGGTGTGACTTTACTCTAAAAACAACCCTTTGGTAGGTCATACCTGCTTTGCGGTCACAGCTACGAAGTAGGCTTAACTGTCACCTTTTCAGCACTCACTGAGAAACTTTGCGACTCTGGGCCCTGATAAAGTGATGAAGCTTTCTTTTATATTTGATTATCAACGTTGAAAAAGTCAATCGCCTACCAACAACTGGGCCATACCGATCATCTGGACCTTAGAAATGCAAGTTAAGGAAATAACCACGTCTAATACTTTTCTTGTAAATAGATCTAAAGTAGTTCTAAAATAGTTCTGATTTTCTCTTAATCTATGAATTTTGTCAAAATGGATTTGATTGATTCAATTTAATAAGTTGCAAACATCAAAGAAGGGAAAGAAAAAATAGCATGAGAAACAGGCTAATTGGCTTTTTAGGGAGATATTCAATTTCTTTTCTGTATTTCCTTTTAATTTTCAGATGACATTGGTTCTTTGTATAATTATCCTGTTTCATTATTATGTGTAGGTCTATGTAGCCTAGTTTGTCAAAATGGAGAAGTCCCTATAAAAGTGGAAAAATTGCTTCGTAGTTCTTCTTACAGTTGAAGGTTTTGCTTTGAATATGTAGGAAAGCCAGGGGTGATAATTAGAAAGAACGGGGGGAAATTTCCCCTAGGTTTTGAAAAAAAAAAATTTGTGCGTTTTTATTGGAACAAATAAAAAAAATAGATTTCGACAATATGTTGTTTTTGTATATTCTTTAGTAAAAACTTAAAAATTCTTTGTTCCAAAAATTTCGTTAATGGATGTCTTTGTGGAGATAAAGATTTTTTTTTAAATCGAACAGTTCGTGCTAACGAACTGTAAGTAAGGAGCGACCCGGCTCAATGGTAACCGTAACTCTAGAAAATGGGTGTTTGATACCAATAGATACATCAAAAGAATCAGATTTCAATGCTGAATTCAAATATATAACTTTCATCAAGTTTACTTCTATCCATCAGAAGTTACGCGCCTGAGAAAATTTGGCTGAGTTTTGAAAAAAGGGGGAAAGACCCCCTAAAAGTTCTAGAACATTAATGAAAATCACACCATCATATTCAGCGTCTCAGAGGACCCTATTGTAGAGGTTTCATGCTCCTATCTACAAAAATGTGGAATTTTGCATTTTTTTTTGCCAGAAGAAAGATCACGGATGCGTGTTTATTTGTTTTTTTTTCCCAGGGGTGATTGTATTGACCCAGTGGTCCTAGAATATTGTGGGAGGACTCATTGGAACGGAAATTAAAAGTTCTAGTTCCTTTTTTAAGTAACCAAAAAATGGAGGGCAACTAGGCCCCCTCCCACGCTCATTTTTTTCCCAAAGTCACCTGATCAAAATTTTGAGATAGCCATTTTGTTCAGCAGGGTTGGAAATATGATAAGTATGTCCTTTAGGATGACTTAATCTCCCGAAGTCCCCGGGGGGATGGCTGAAAGTTATGAACTTTACCCAATGTTAACATAAAGTATTGGTTATTAGGAGGTAAACAGACATTTTTAGGGAGGATTTTTTCTGGTAGTAGGGGGGTGGGTGGGTTGGGGGAATATGTGGGATGATCTTTCCCTGAAGGAAGTTATCATGGGGGAAGGGAGATTGCTATGAAGGGGGCACCGGATTTCCCAGCATTATTAAAAGAAAAGATCAGAAATTAAATATAAAAAAAAAAGTTTTCCAACTGAAAATAAGGAGTAAAATCAAAACTTAAAACGAACAGAAAATGTTACGTATATGATTGGGTTCATCCTCTAGTCAATACATCGCTCTTTAAGCCAAAGATTTTTTAGTACTTTCATAAGAGCTATTTATTCTAAATAACGGTCTTTTTGATTAAGGGGTCGTTTTTAAAGAATTGGAAAAAAATAAAACAACTTTTTTTTAACTGAAAGTAAGGAACGGCGTTAAAACTTAAAAGAGCCTCGCTCTTTACGCTTAAGTTTGACTCTCTCATAACTCTTATTTATTTTTTAGAACAGTAAAACACTTTATCTTACGGAGCGAGGCTGTGAGGCGGGGGCCGCCCCTTTCATATACGGAATAATTTCTGATCGTTTTAAGTTATGATGTCGTTCCTTACTTTAAGCTAATAAAAACTTTTTTTCATTTAATCACACGCAGGAGCGAAAAATCACCTTGACCATTATTACGCTATGGGAAGCGAACTAAAACTTAAAAAAAAACACGGTTCAATGTTGGTTTTAAAAATAAAGATTATTTGTTCCGTAGGTGTACAGGTCTCAGGCTCCCCCCCTTACAATTCCAATATTTAGAGATTTGTTTGAATTTCTTTTGATTTTCTTATATTTCTTATTTATTTCTATCAAATGTGTTAACTTTTTTCGAATTATATCTTCTAGATTCCAATTAATTTTCAAAATTTAACTATAATCCGTCAAATCAAAGTTTCTTCTCAACTACCTAGAAGGCTAAAATTATGTTCAAATTACGGAGGTAGGAAGTAAATTGCTTTTGCGTATCAACTGGCTCATCATTTCTGTAATACCTTGATATATAAGGGGGACTAGGGCCACAAGGTTTCTGCCCCCTCCCATTATTGCAGTTGAAAGTTGGATTTTTAGAATAAAGGAAACCATTTTGTTTGTATTCTAGAGACCATGCAATAATCTTTGAGAAATATATAAGTAACCATATCCCAATCTTAGAATTTAAAGAAATTTTAATTTCCCCTGTAATCAGGCTTAGATTTACCAATAGGACCACTGTGTCCTGGTCTAGGGGCGCACATTGCCAGGTGAATAGGCACGTTGCCTATTCAAATAAAAGTGATTTTAAAACAACACAGGAATTCCGTGCCACTTCTAAACTGTCAGATGTATCCCAAGAATAGTAGCTGAGAGTTCGGTATCACCTCTCTCTTTCATTACTTTTGGCCCCCAAATTTTCTGAGATTTCCCCCTCTCCCCCCAAAAATATAAGAAGAAAGACAAAAATTCTTGGGCCAAGAAGCGTCAAAGCTTTAAATCCGGCATGTAGTTTCTTATATTGTTCATATAATTTACCTATTCTGGTATATTTTCAAAAATGAAATCTAATAAAACTAGTGCTATCTGCAAAATTGTAACTTCTTCTCAGCCACCTACAATAAATCATGATTGGATTTCAAGGGTATCAAGATGTTGATGGTACAGCTTCCATCACCATCAGATTACCTTGGATGGGGTGGGGGGCTCTTTACTTCTTTTTCTTAATATTATACAAATCTACCAATGCTAATAACTTTTTATTAGTTTGAGCTAGTTTTTTTTAGGTGCTTGGGATCTGCATAAAATTAAGATTCTTTTTATGCACATACTGTTGCCGAACATGCGTTATTCAGAGTTTGGGTTACAATTGCACAGGTTGCTCTGTCTTCAGAACTTTCCTTGTTCCTGAAGATGGGGGGGGGGAGAATAATTCACTTAAGTTTTTGGATATGTGATGGCAATGGTGCAATTTTTATTTCGATCCTTATACCACTTTGTGGGGTTTCATACTATTTGTGAATTTCCCTCAAGTATGTTTTCGCAACTAGTTTTTATCAATAAAATTAATCGAAATAGTAGTTACTGAAATAAAGTACAATATGTTATGCATAATGGGCTGATTGTAATGGAATTTTGAAGCTATAGAAATCACGTAGACAGGAATTATTTTCAGAAGGGGGGATTGATATTAAAAACAAGTTTAATGGTAAGTGCCATGAAGTACTTAATTTAGGATTTTGAAAGAAGGATAGGCCCCAATGCGCTCCCTCTCCTTGCATACATCCTTGTACCTTAGCCTGCTTTTTATGCAATTAAAAACGTCTAGATGTGGTGAAATTTTGCCATTTCGTGCCCAGAACAACAATTGTGGCCCGAGCAAGGCCAAAATACTATCAAGCGAGAATCCAGAGAGATATAATCCGTTTAATTCAATCAAACAACTAATTATATAACTCCCTCCAGTTTTCGAGGTCCTACTGCCTTTCAATGGGGGATTTCTCCCAATGTGTGTTTGCAATTTACTCAAAAAGAAGGGTTATTTATACCAGTTTACCAGTAATATTGTATTGGTCAGTTGTGCATTAGCTACCAGGCTAGAGGTAAATAGTTCCTCTTGTTTAGGGGATGGGAATCAAAGCTTCAAAAATGTATTTTTTGGCCTAAACTTCAAAGATTTCCAAGAGAGGTCCTTCAGATTAATTCATTCCATAGAACACGATTTACAGTAGGAAAGTGGAATTAATGTGCCCGTAATTTTATAGTAATGAAAAGATTAATGTGACTCGATACCAACAAGTAATTTTGTAAGCCTTGGGGTTGGATGACTGTCTCAAAGACAAATGTCCCATTAGCGAATTCTTCCAGGGGACCAGCCACCATCGAGAGATATTGATATTCTATGAAAACTGATATTCCCTGTCTCGGCAAGGTTTTCAATTAAAGCTGATAGCACCACACGGTGCTCCCAAAGCTGCCACATTGCTAAGATGATATTCCCTTGGAGTTTATTTCTTATCTTTTTCTTATAAGGTACAGTAATCTAGAAAATTTTTAGGGACTGCCCACAGCTGAGCTTAAGAAAAATTGTTTCGTTTCATCGAAAAAAATAACCCTTTCTAATAATGTAGGTTTCCTTAAAACTGAACATCTTTTTCTGGGTATTAGACAACCCCCCAGAAAATTCCATCTCGCAGAAAGCTCCTCCCCAAAGGAAAACTATCCCCAGAAATAACCCCCACGGAAAACTCCCCCGCATGCAAATTTGAGCAGCCACAGAGGAAGCACAAAATGGGTACTCTTCCTTGAATTGCTGATCAGAAGTCATAAAAGGTAACAAAATGACCAAATGTCGCAAGCCCTTTTCAGTAACAAAATTGAAAAAACAAATGAATGGAATCAAACAGATCATCACATTTTCTGAGCAACAATGCGAAAATGGACGGAACTCTTTATTTTAAATAAGCAAGCAATAGTTTAAGTAAACAAGACTAAAAAAAGCGAAGATAAGAAAATCGCGAAAGGGGTTTTTATGAGGCCAATCGAAATGCTGGAATAAACAAGACGGATATTTCGTAAGGACAACCGCTTCCCTTCTTCATCACAGTTATTAAAGAAAAAGTTTTCTTCTATTGAGAGTAAGGTGCAACATTAAAAATTTAAAACGAACAAAAATTATTCCCTATACGAGGGGCTACCCCCTCCTCAATTCCCTACTCAACACGCTATGGTTTTTAAATACTTTTAAAAAAAGGTTCTGATTTTAAGTACATAGCCCTAGTTTATCCTCGTAATCGTTCTTAGAGAGTTGGGACAAAAAGTTAGTAGTGGGGCCTGTATTGATTCAAGCGGCGCAATAGCAGAAGTTTCAAGCGGCCCAATACAAAATTAACATGGGATTTCTACTGGCTCATTGCAAGTGGAATTCCAAACCCATCGCACCTGTTTCTAGATAAAATTTCCGGGTGTTTCAGCTACTTGGAATATGGTCCGTATAATAGTAAAGTTTTAATAATAAGGGAAGTTCCTAACCCCTTGCACCTGGTTCTAGGCAAAATCCCCGTCCTTGGCAAGAGTTCAATGGTTAGGTTAGTTGAATTTATACGACAAGTACTCTGACGTCACGGTGCACACCCGTGTTTTAAGCGCATGTTACACCACGCGACACACCCTCGCCCTTAAAGGGCCCAGATAAGCGGAGCTACCAGCCCCTCGCACCTACACAAGACAGTCATCTGTTCTATTAAAGGGAACACAGTTGGCAAGACTCCGTGACACACCCCTCTGGACTCCACTGACGTCATACGACTTACCCCGCTTCAAACGGACAGGTCCAATATGCTTGACGCAATTTTGCGTAACCCTAATACAGGAACCCATGGGGGAATCCCCGCTTATAGCTCAAACCTTACGTAATTATTATGCAACACTGTCAACTGATACTTTTTCACCCGAAATCCCCAAAGCGCTTCTTTCATTAACGTAATGGCGGTACATACTTTATGTAAGGTCACGTAATTATTGTGCGACACTGTCAGGTAATACTTTTTTCGCCCCAAAGTGTCAAGAGATTTTCTTTTTTCGGCGTTTCATTTTCGCTCGAAACACCTTTAATATTTTATCTATAGTTCTTGACCCCGCCAGGACTCGAAAGGTCATTCCCTAAGAATGGTAGAGCGCCCCAGGCAAGTCGTCCATGAAACCATTCAAAGTATTTTGTATCAGGAACCGCAATCAAAAATAACCTATTGCATGACACCTAAGATTCCCCATTCCTTTGCACTCGTTAGAATTATGCATTACTCTCCCAATCTGACACTCCCTAGGAGACATTTGCTCTCAAGATATTAATAACGATAAAACGAAAATGTATGGTTTATTTACGTGGGTTATTAGATTTCACACTATCGCGACAATACGCCCCCCCCCCCAATCCTGACAAGACTTTCAAAAGGCATTTCCTAATAAAAATTATGGTTCTAATCCCTTGATTCAAATTTTTTTTGCAACCCAAGCCAATCATAATGCCCCGCAAAATACTCTACAACACCATGGTATTTCACCCATGTGAAACCACCCCCCTCCCCTGGGTGAACTGTTATTAGTGAGAATTCCCATTTTTTAGCACACGTTAGAATGATGCATTACTCTCCCAATTTGATAGACTCCGGGAGACATTTGTTTTCAAGATATTAATATAGGAAAATGCGTGTCTTACTCGTACTAAAGACTACATCTTAAAAACACAGACATTGTAAATAAAAACAAATTTATATGCATTAAAGCATAATAAACACAGATACAACACACGACAAAAAATAAAAGATGAAAATGTCACATTATCATATACGCAAAAAGAACCATCTATTATAGAAAAATGGGGCTTCTAGCCTGCAACCCCGAAGGGTAGGGGAGGGGGAGTGATATTAGATGCAATTTAAGACATATTAATTGGTATTACTGAAAGAATTTTAACGAAATGCACCATTTCATTAAGTATGGTTAGATTTAACTCCCCTTATAGCAAAAAATTCATTTAACACCTACCGAGTTATCTTTAAGCTCTAGAGTATACTAGTCAATGACAATACATACCCCACATTGGAAAATTAGAATGATATTAAGCAACCCATGACATAGCTACATCTCCCCCAAGAAATCTTTCAGCCATTCACTAATAAAAATTATGGTTTTAATTTCCGTGATTCAAGTTTTTGCAACTCAAGCCTATCATGATGCCCCGCAAAACACTCCACACTGCCATGGCATTTCACCAATTTGACACCAGCCCCCCCCCCCCCGCCGGGTGAGGTGATATTAGATGCAAATTTAAGACATATTTAGAGCTTTTAAGGAAATACCCCTTTTTCATTAAGATAAATTTATGAACATTTCCCAATTTCCTAACAAAAGGTTCAACCCTCCTAGTAGCATTCATTTTAAGAGGGTGCCTTGATAACAGATTTAGTTTTTAGGCTTTATTGTGGCTTTAAAAGGATAAAGAATAACATGCCTAATTTAAGTAGATATGAGGGGGAGGACTCCAAGGGAGGGGGAACCCTCTGTTGGGGAGGAGATTCAAGCGTTTATTTACTGTTATCCTGCCTTCCTCCACTAAGGTACCAATCTTCTCGCTGGTCACCTCAGAGGAAGTGTTCAGTCCCCCTAAACGGTTTCTGTTGGCCCAGGGTACATATTTCACCAAAATATCAAAACACGCAAAGGAGGGAAAATTCTATTTTGAGAAATTCTTGTTCCCATCCTCTCCGCACGCTGTGGGGGGGGGGAGTTTGGTCTGTGTCTAATCTTTTTTGGGGGAACGGAATCCGGTCATCCTAGGCGCAGTGGGGGAGTTTGGTCTATGTCTGCTCATTCCTGGGACGGAATCCGGGCTTTGGCTAGGCGATAAAAGAGGCTAAAAACGGTCTTTCTTGAGAAAATTTAAAGGTAGTAATAATAGGGGAACTATTGTTGAGTTTCTACGGCAACCCTCTAACGTCAAAGCATCCCTGTTTCTCTGGTAAGGTGACTTTATGGTATTTTGGTGATGTAGTCGTAAATGACTTTATTCTCCCTTTTTAGGGGAGAAAAACTATGGCTCTAAGGTAATTAAACTTTGGTAGCGTGCCTTAGGCTATGACCGAACTGATGAGGCGTACCAGCTGGGTATGTTCGAGGGGCTAAAGGTAGATTGTAGAGAGGTTGGCTATAACACAATACTTTTGTTCAATTAACGTATAATAATACCAGATATATCTTTTCTACTGGGACTGGCTGTCCCAAGTAGACCACAAGTCTTGGAAAACTACAATAATATATAATAAGATACTTAGACACTTACAATAATTCGACAATATTCCAAGGTATTTATAAGACAACAGACCAGAGGTTAGTCCGGCATAAAGTTAGTATCAGTCTGCCCCTTCCTATAAAATGTATCTTTTATATATTTTTTATCAACCACACCTTCCTTTACCCAACCGACGCAATAGCTAGGAAGTGGTGATTTCTCAATTTCCCGTTAAGCAGAAACTTTGGCAGGATATGTTCCTTATCTTAATAAAAAGTGGTATTTATAAACTTTGTATTTGCGTCTTAATATATTTTTACTAAATTCCAAATTGACTAAATTAGAAACTTTACCACAATACTCCCCATTTAAAGAAGAGGTGTCCATAACTCTCAATACTTTACTTTTAAAAACAACTTAATTTTGTTTACAGCTATTATGCTGCCATCTTTGAGTCATTATGTGCATATACACTCAATGGGTTTCCTTAAGGTCATGTTTCTGGTCCAATATAGGCCTTGTTCTTTTTTTAGTCGAAGGATTTCAATTTGAAATTTATTCTTGTTTCTCTTTTTCTCTGTCTCTAGGAGTGAAAAATACTCTTTTTACTCTTTTCATATGCATCTTCTGTTTTAGCTTGACCCCAAGTGGCTTAAGCATTATATTAGCGGTTCTGCCTAAATTACATTTAAAGTTATATTAAAAATGTTTAGAAATTATTTCAGTTTAAATTTAATTCCCATTATAATTTAATTTGTCTGTGTGATGTGGTTGATATGCTGTTTATTTTTGATTTTAGAAATGCCTTGGATAAAATACACATGACATTTTTGGTTTTTAAATTTTCACATATTTTTCCAGCACAAAGCATTTTCACATAAATATGAGCCATTTGGGCTATGTAGCACATTCTCTAGGCCTAAATTAAGTTCTGATTTTATCTCACTTTCTGATGAACTGGTAGTAAAGTCTGTAATACTGCATACAGTTTCCAAAATATCAGTTGATCAGGTATGGTTTGGTTTCTTATGGTATGGGATGTTAGTATCAGGATACATTTGAACTGGCTTCGAAATTTGTTACTTTCCAAAAATGCGTCAAAAAATGATTGAGAAATGGATCCGAAAGGATGTTACAAAGAATTTGATTTCCAAAATAAGCTAAGGCTGTATCTAAAATAAATATTCACATTAAAATATACATAAAGCATAATTTGTTACATATATAGTTAAAAGAAACACTCAAAATTTGAATATATCACTGCATTCTTTTTTTAAATGAAAGTTAATTACTTTTAATTACTTTCTCCTCTTTTTACACTATATATATAATTATTAATCACTGAACATATTGTTTCACAATAAAAATATATTTATACGTTAACTCGAAGTCAAATATTTACATATAGCGTTAAATCACTAGTCAAAACTTAAAGTAAATAAAAATATATTACATATATATAAGCATTGTGTAATAACTTGAACAAGTATTTTTTTTAAGTCGTAAAACTAGATAGGATATTTAACTACTGGTTAAAACTACTGGTTAACTACTGGTTCAAGTCTTTAAAAAATAAAACAAAGTATAGACTAGGATTGGAATTAATTCCAATTAGTGTTTTGTTAATTACTTATAAAGTATTAATGTAGACTACTTCTTGAATGAGATAAAAATAAAAAAAAACACAAATACTCAACATATTAATTCACTATATTACACGGATAGTTTAGGTTATATATACATATATAACAGAAGTTATGTTGATACATAACTTAATTGTTAAAAACAAATAATAATTATGTACCCTAATAATTTATTTAATCACTGCAATATTTTTTTTTACAGCTTTAAAATAAGTCCGTCAAGACTTTTATCTGACGAGTCTTAACTGCAATTTAGAATATATAAAAAAAATCAACCCTAACTAAGAGATATATACACTATAATTGAGAACTGTGATTAGCCTTTCTTAAAGGGGTTGGAAATAGTTCAAATATCATGATTTGCTATTAAAGCTTATATATTTACAATTTTTTTATATGATAACAATTCCATATTTATAAAGAGTTTTCAAAATATCTTTATAACTGTATATATTTTCTCAACAACATTTGTTACCACTATATAACTTTTCCAAATACGATAATATTTTTTGAGCGTTTTCATTCTTTTCGAATTTTAGGTACTTGAGACAGTTTTATAACGTGTTTGCCTGTAATCTCTATTTTTTCAGCTTTGATGTTCTTTTGGTATAAGGCTCCATTTACAGCTTAGGTCTGATAAGCTAAAAATTTTTGTGTTCACCTTATACCTGTTAGCCATTATCAATTGACTCGTGCCTGTACTCTGAAGGTTTGCTTACCAGGGCTGCCTTCTGGTAGCTTTTTATAACGTTTCCAGGTCCTCTTGTCATCAGCTACAGCTAAAAGGACTATTATGAACCTGCACACACAATAATTAATTATTTATAGTATTGCCACACTTTTTTTGAATTGTAGCCACAGTTTTCTCTTCAGCTATTCTGTTATCAAACAAAGTGGCCACTTTACAAAAATATACCTTGCCTTCACAGCAAACGGTTATTAATTAATTCTTTTTTGACATACAAGTGCTAATGACTATTTTCACTTTAACTTCCCAGCTTTTAGGGGTCTTGTCTTAGGTTTCGACTTAAACTTTGGTTCTTAAGGTTATCATGTGCGTTAGGTTTAATTTTCTTTGTCATGCTATTTATTCTTTTCGAACACGACTCCGATATAAAAGAGTAAAAATTTTTCCAGTCTACTTGGAGCATTTCCCCAATATTTCTATCAATCTCGGCCCGAGTTAATCACTATAACGGTGGCCCTGTAGTATTAATGCTACTTATTTTGTACCCATCTAGTACAATTTTCATACTAGTCTCGTTCGGTCAGTTCAATATGTGCGTATAACAGAGCTTAACTGACTCCATTCAGTTTCTTTTCCTTTAATTTTGTCAGGCTTTATATTCAACTTGAACCATACTCTCTTTTTTTTCTTTTTTTTTATTATTTACTTTAATGAAGCCTAAGGGTTTTTTAAAAAGTATAATAGGTCTTTTTTTAAGCCTATATTTATATGTTTCATGTTTTATTCAATAACTTTTAGAAGTTTTTATGCTAATTGCCCTTCTACGGTCAAATTCATTATCTCCTTATTTTTAAGAGGTGGGGGGGGGGTTAATTTTTGCAACCTGTATTTTTTGACATTATTCAAATTATCTGTCCAAAAGTGTTTGTGTTAGAAAAGTACCGTATTTTTTCAGCTGATTTTTAGAACATTTTTGATTAAGTTTTTCCCTGCATTTGCTAGTTTTCCTTTCTTCATAAGAATGTACATTTTTACGATATCCTGATTTCCACGAAATTGTGTGGTTTTCATCGCAGAAGCATATTCCTTGTCTATGGTATTTCACCAAAAAAAATAGTGCCTAGTACGTGCCAAAATTTGTTTAGAGATATGGGTTATCAGTACCCCTGCGGTTTCCCTGTAATCTCTTATATTATTCGCGTCTGGTATTTATCCTTAGTTTAATTTTTGCCTTAGTTTTATATAGTCATTGAGTGCAATTTGTCCATTTCGTGATATTTTGACTATTACCCTGTTCTAAAGGTTTATGGGTTTAGTGCCCGAGTAAAGTTTCTCACATGCTATTTATTTTCCTTAGCATGTGGAACTTTACCCAAACATTCAGCTCAAACCTTCTCTAGTTTGACCTTTATTTAGGAGATATTTTAGGTTAGCTTGGTGGATCCCCCCCCCCAATGACAAGACGTTTAGCAGCTTTTTTTAAATGCTAATGGTCCTGTCATTTGGTGTCTCTCACTGGCAATTTCCTCGCCCTGATTACTATTAATGGTGTGTCGTGAATTTATTTAATATGTGAAATTATTTATACCCGAGAAAACTTTGTCTTATACTGTGCTATATTTTTTAAATTGTGATACATTTTCTCTAAGGCTTCTTGTTTATATACTGTCCTTATTTGGTAAGTATTCATTTTTTATATTATATATTTATAATGAGATTGCAGCTAGCTTGTGCATGTAGTCAACTTAATGTAAACTCTTGATGTTTTTCCCATTATAATAATTTTAAAATTCTTCAAAAACAATTTTTTTTCAAATTCGACTGAAATTGTCACCTCAGAGAGTCAAAGGTTAGTAGATGCTCGCATTGACTTAACAACGAGAGACCAGCAGTGATTGAACTCACTCTAAATTTACTAGATTCAAATGGACCTATTTCAGAAGACTACCCTCCTTCGTTTTTTTTTCTAATTATCCTCCAAAATATTTTTTTTATATACATATCAAAAGAATCGCCTTTTAATGCTGATTATAAATATGTATAAGTCAATTAGTTTCACTACACCCATTTAAAACTTACGTGGCCTTACTTAATTTCTTTTATGAAACGTAATTCTTTTTAACAAGTCTTGTCAGTACACCATTTGCGAAGTTTTATTTCGTCTCAGAGACAAAATTTTTGCAGAAAGCTATGATGTCACTTTAGATCTGAGCTTATTTCTTTTCTGGGAACTTACGAGTCTTTAGGCTAATTTTTTTAGTTTCTTTTCTACGTGACAGTAATAATTTTATGAAGGAAACTTTGATGTTATTTACATACCGATTAAAGGAAGAAAAATATAGATTTTTCTTTAGAGGCACGTTACTCGTTTTATTTTTATTTATTTTTTTTCCGTTATCATTATTTTATTCAAATATTAATCGGCTGGGGGCCACGCTTGTCCTCCCTTTCTCCGTTTCTAGGTCTGAATTTTGGACTCCAAATTTTTGTTTCTCTTCTTTATAATATTTGCAAGTTTTTCCGTGGTCTCTATAGTATGGTTTACAAGGCTTTGAATTCGAGCGCGGTTTTGTTGCCTCGTCGAAAATCTTTAATTTTTGTTTCTCATGATGTTTTACCTTTTTCAAAAGTGATTTAGCTACTTGTGCTGCTGATGAAGGAAATTGTTGCTGTCCTTCTGCTTTCTTTACTTTTATCCATAATTTCTCTCGTAAGGAGGGTTTTCTTAACGATGGCCCAGGTTTAGTTATATCTGTTCCTGTAGAAAAATTATCGGTATCACATTCTGTTAGCTCGTGTCTGGTAGATGGCGTTTGTTCCATAAGCTATTTTTGTGTTAAGACTGTAGGCGAGTCTAGTGTATGAAGATACGATAATGCTTTGCTTCCTTGCAATTTTTCTTCATCTTTAGGTATAACCTCTGGTTTATCATTTTTTAAACCCTAAGGCTGTATTTGAGGCTCTTCATTGCTATTATCTGATGAGCATCGAATATTTCCCTTTTTCTCTTGTTTGTTGTGGATCGTTTGTAGCCAACACTGGGCTATATACTCCTTCCACTCCTCCCAACCTTTGTGGTTGTTAAAAAGTTCATAAAATTCATATGGTCTTCTGATATATACTGGTGACATTGTCTTCCCTATTTCTTCGTCTGAAGGAATAGGCTCTGATTTCCAAGGTTTTGAAAAATATCCTTTTTTCATTCTATTATGGTGTACTACTTCTTCCTTTTCATTATACTGATGCTTTAGAACATATGTTAAGTTATTTGGTAGAATTTTTACAATTCTGTACGGCCCATCCAATTTCGGTTTTAACTTTTTTGTCCCTTCCAGGTTGGTTTTGTATACATAAACCAAGTCTCCTAAACAGTAATTTATTTTATTTTTGCATCTTTACTCATACTTTTCTTTTTGTTCTGTTTTCGCATCTTCCAGATTATCTTTAACTTGTTCTATAGCTTTTTTCATGTGCATTATCATCTCCTGCTCACATTTGTCTTACTTATAATATATACTATCATTTTTATTTCATCTAAACAAATCCTGGGATCTCTTAGATGTTTAAAAAAAAATGGCGTTTCTTTTAAGGAACGTGAAAAAGCCGTAATTGCTGCAAAGACTACAAATGGTAAATGTTCATCCCAATTTTCATTTTCCTCTCTTGCATGTATCCCCAGCATGTAAGCTAATTCCCTATGTTTGCGTTTAACTTTTCAATTAGCTGCTGCCACATAAGACGATGTAAACCATCGTTTCAAACCCAATAGTTCCGTGATTTCGTCTAATAATTTGGCTCTAAAACATGGCCCATTGTCGTTAAGTAAAACTCTAGGAAAAATTCCGATTTCCAAAAATAGGCGATTGACCAAAACTTTCGCAATAGTTTTTATCTTTTTGTCTTGAATTGGAAAAGCGTATAAGTATGAGTTAAAATGGTCAACTACGGTTAGTACACACCTGTTTCCTTTCCTGGAAACTGGAAAACTTCCTACTGTTCCCCACTCCAGCCTCCCGACCTCCTAGGTGGGAATCAGGGCTTGATAAGCACGAGTGCTCCCAAGCTGTGGTTGGGGCCTTGGAGCGAGGATTCACGCCCCCGTCCCTAGTGATCCGGGAGGAGAGCCCTAAGTTGCGCCTCACAGTGGTGGAGTGGTGTAACATTCTATTAGTAGCCTAGCCCGGAAAATAGAATGGCTAACGCAACGGGGCGCCAAGGGTCTGGGGAGCCTTTGGTCAAGTCAATTCCCATGAGACATCAATGGATATTGAAGATCAAATGCAGAGAGAAACTACTATTACGGCGTTCGCGGTAGCCGACGCGGACCAGGTCAGGGTGGTACCTGACCCGACAAGTATGCAAGCCGCCCGATCAAGAAAACATCTGAATATTGGCGCGTGGAATGTCCGCAGCTGCAAGCTGGAATCCACGCAACTGCTCCTTGCAAGGGAGCTGCAGAAGTATAAAATCAACGTTTGTTGTCTGTCAGAAACGAGACTTAATGATGTTCTGTCCAAAAAGTTGACCGTTTCCGAATCTGACTCATTCCAGTTCTACAACTCGGGTCCCAAAAATGGTTCCGGCCAGCAAGGAGTTGGGTTCCTAATAGACGGTCCTACTGCCTCATGCGTCACCTCTTGGGAGCCAGCGTCACCAAGGATCGCCATGATCAGACTGAGAGGCCACATTAGCCACCTAACCATAATCACCGTGTACGCTCCGATAAGGGACAGTAGTGACGCGGTCAAAGATGCCTTTTATTATGACCTACAAAGAATCATCGACAATACACCAAGACGTGACATGCTCTTTGTAGCTGGAGACTGGAACACCCGGCTTGGCAGAGTAGACCCCGACACAGCAGCAGTTATTGGCCGCCACACCGTTGGTGACAGATGCATCAATGGAGAAAGGCTCTTACAGCTAGCTAGATACAACAACCTATGCGTCACAAACACTCTCTTTGAGCACAAGAGACTCCACCTCGTTACATGGCGTTCGAACGATGGCGTAACAATAGCCCAGATCGACCACATCTTAGTCAGTAGAAGATGAAGGAGCTCCTGCACAGATGCCCGGGTATACAGAGGAGCAGACACAGGATCTTTAAATGGATCCGACCACTATCTCCTCACTTGCAAAGTCCGTCACCGCCTTAGTAAGCAAAATCGACAGAAGGCAGGGAAGCGCTTCGATGTTTCGAAGCTAGGATGCCCGGAAATCAAAGCCGACTTCGAGTTAAAGCTAAGCAACCGGTTCGAAGCCTTGAATCGTCTCTCACTCGTCGATGAAGAATGGGCGCAGATAAAATTGCGACACAGGACGTAGCTGAGGAGGTGCTTGGCCACACAAACGAAAACAGCGAGCCTGGATCTCTGACCACACCATAGAACTAGTTGAGAAGAAGCAACCCCTCGTGGGAGGTGCAAAAGAACCCTTAAAAATAGCCCACAAAGCAGTTAAACAGTCACTGAAATGGGACAGAGAACAGCACTGGTCAGATCTTGCGAATGAGTTGGAACAAGCGTCCAGGAGCCAAAACAGCGGGAAAATGTTCAAACTCCTGAAAGAAGCGACAGGAAAAGCTCCTGTAACGGGTTGACACACTGAAAGACAAGTCCGGAGAAATCATCCGAACAGAAGAAGGACGCATGGAACGTTGGCGAGAGCATTTTTCTGAGCTACTGAACCCTGTCAAACCCCTGTGCAATATACCTGCCTTCTCGAGTGTTGCTAGAGAGCCCTGCGCAGAAAACCTCGATCCGCCAAGTATTGCAGACGTACAAAAAGCGCTGAAGTGCATGAAAAACAATAAAACTCCTCGAGAGGATGGGATCCCGTCTGAAATGTTCAAATCCTCACCAACTCTACTATGCCACCTAACCGACCTGTTTGTCCAGGTATGGACGACGAAGACCTTCCCAAAAGACTGGAAAGTATAAGTCCTCATTCCGCTATATAAAAAAGGAGATAAGGCCATTTGCGGAAACTCTAGATGTATCTCCCTGATCGACCAAACCATGAAGATCTTCTGCGTCATTCTTTTGAATCGATTCAAAGACGCACGTGACAAGTTAACCCGTCCTGAACAAGCAGGCTTCAGACCAGGCAGAGGCTGTCCAGAACAGATATTGACGATTCGCCTCATCCTTCAGCAGTACAGCAGGTTTCATCTACCCCTTCTCATCGCCTTGATTGACTTTGCAGCTGCCTTCGACTCTCTCATCAGAGAGGAGCTATGGAGAATTATGGCTGAAGACAGTGCGCCACAGGAGCTCATTGAGATACTCCGAAGTGCGTATAAGGACACTGAGACTTGCGTCCGTGTTTCCGGCAACGACACTACTAAGTTTCCAGTGGAGTTTGGCGTAAAGAAGGGATGCCCCCTTTCACCTATATTATTTAACTACGCGGTAGACTGGATCATGAATAATGCAATGAGAAACCACAGTGGAATAGTCTTCGGACAAATAGCTGGTTTCCTCCAGTCCCTGACAGATCTGGACTTCGCAGACGACGTTGCTGAGCTGGAAACTACCGCCGACAGCTTACAAGGCATGATCAACGATACCCCTGAGGTCTCAAAGCGCATCGGACCGGCCATTAGCGGCGCAAAGACTAAAGTATTGGCTCTCAAACAACCTGCTCCTTGCCAAGTTACCCTCAACGGTGAGCCAATAGAAAAGGTCGAGGATTTCAAGTATCTTGGCTCTACCATAACACCAGATGGCGGAGCTGAAAGGGATATCTCTGCCCGCATAGCAAAAGCCTGGGGAGTCTTTACTAGTCCGAAAAAAACATTATGGACCAGACGGGAGATCTCAACCAAAACAAAAGTCAGAATCTATGGTGCAACTGTTCGAGCAGTACTGCTGTATGCTTGCGAGATATGGCCGATGAAGACTGAAGACACGAGAAATTTGGACGTGTTCAACCACCGCTGCCTTCGTTACATCCTCCGCATTAAGAGATGGGACAGGATTTCCAATATAGAAGTAATGTACCGTGAGTAAAGTGTGATATATTGAAATACAAAAAATAAAATTCCTTTTTTCTAAAGATAATTCCGACAGAAATTAAACGTCCCCTAATTGAATTCAAATACCGTTTCCAAGAGTCTAAATTCTTAATCAGCAAAAAGAGAAATTGCATTTTAGCTTCAGTCAAACAATGACGCTAGACGGTTTTGAATTTCGCTAAGATCGTTGGTAATAAAAAAAAATGATAGATACAATGTTTTGCAGAAAGGTCTAAGTTATAAGAGCAGTGTGAACGTTTAAATAATCGAAATATTTAAAACAAAATTATTGGATAAATAGTCCGCACAATGTAGTGAGTTTGCGAACATAATTACAAAATAGCGGCCCCTCCACAGGACTTGGACCAATCGTGAAAAAAGCTAGTAATGCGCAGGAGTTTTATTTGTGTGATATAGTGAAACAAACTGTTTTTTCGTTTCAATAATGAATTGTCTCTATTGCTATCAACATTATCTTTGAGAGCCAATTTAACCTTGCCTTTATCATTGTCGTTTGAAGTGAATCATTGCTGTACACCTAAATATGTAAGTCATAATAAAACTATTGTTTTTCTACTTTTGTTTATTTTATATGTCTATATCTAGTCGCACGACAGGTAATTAGTTCGTATGTCTCCAAGGTACGTTCCCAGGGATCTGATTTCTACATAACATTAGAGGTAATTGATTTCCAGATAACTCAAGGAAAAAAGGTTACATTTATATAGCTACATATTTTATTTTCTCTCGTTCAGTGGGTGGCGCGGTCAACCATTAACATTACTCCCCATTACTGTGGCGCAGGCCTCGATGACACAATCTTTAGCGTTATAAGTGGCGCTATCGGAGAACTTATAAGGTGTAAGTTCACAGCTTCAAAGCATAACATTACATTGACACGATCAATCTTTATTACCACAATTAAGGACAGTCATAAATCTATATCGCTACAAATGGCACGGTCGGAAATTGGAGAAAATCATGCGAACTAATTAGGCTATAAATTTTGTAATTTAAATTTAATTATTGGAGAGGTACAGACATATAATAAAAAGTAATTAGGCCTATAACCGCTAAGCTATTATAAGAAAACCCTTTGAAATTTCTCATAGTAGATAATAGCTTCCCTCAAAATAGGTTAAGTGAAATAATAAATTTATTTTGAGTTATTTCAAACGCAAAAAAAATGTCAGAAGAACTAAACGATTAATTAATGGCGCAAAAGTTGGTCGCGAAAAATATAGAAATAGCGAAATCTATTCCACAATGCAATGGACAATCAGATATCGACGAATTTAACATCCAATTGGCCCAGTTTACAGAATTAACAAAAACAGAGCTAGAAACGTTAGTCGACATGCTTCTATTACGATTAAAAGGCCAGGCCTTAACCTTTCTAAAGCAAATTGAACATACTATAGGTGATGACGCCAGCTTGCCAATAAATACGGTGGATAAATTGTTAACTGCATTTAAAGATAGATTTATCGAAGCCAGTTCCACAAATAAATTAAAACACGGAATGAAATGCTTTGACCATTCACAAAACATAAGAGAATATCTTGATAATATACGCATTTCAGTAGAAACAAAATACGGAAAAGGTTCAGGAGAACTGTATGAAAAAGTCATACTAAATACCTTTTTTGCAAGGGCTCCCCCCAAAACTATATAGAATGGTAGTATCCAAAAATATTCAGACGTTGGATCTTGCAGTTCAGGATGTAGAGCGATTGATCGAAGTTGATACAATGGTGGCTAATCACAGTAAAGCAAAAATAAACGGCCTAGGCGACACAAACGCAAAACTGACCTTCAAGGGCGATCAGGCGTCTCCCAATTTCTTTTCAAGGGATAACTCCCCAGTACCACAAAGAAATAAAACGCAAGAACCCGCTAGGCAGAAAACAGTACGTTTTCAGCCCGTCAAACAATCTAATTATGAAAATAACCATACAATAATAAGATGCTATATTTGCAATCACCCTGGGCACATCGCGAGAGAGTGCCGTTATGTCCCCAATCGCACACCAAGAATTGCTGTCGGTAGTAGGCAAAATTATGGCAATCATTTGTTCGGAAGAACAAATTTTAGCGCCAGAGGTGCACTAGGCTATAACCAGGGAAGATTGCGACAATCAGAACCTTACAACGCGTACCAACCAAATTTCTAAAATCCTCCCCCCAATAGACAAATTAATTACCGATTGGAAAACCCAAATACTCGCCAAAGCCAATATAATGCGAGAATGGTAAATAGAAATCCCGAAAATCTGCCGACGGGAAATACAAATTTTTCAAGCCGACAGCAAATAGTTAATTGGCCGACGGGAAATGAAAACTTTTCAAGCCGACGACATTGGCAGTCAGCGCCAGAAGCCGGCGCTGCCACAGCTAGAGATTCCACGAACATATCCGAATATCTATTGCAGGCACCAACGCATGATATAGATCCTCAGGGAAACGTTTCAGGCCCCTCAGAAATACCCCTCAGAGGGCACCTAGAATGTTTTATAGGTCCAAACTGATAGTAGTACCGTCCTGTAGTGATAGTAATAACAAGTTACCTATATTTAGTGATTTTTGTGAAGCAAATGTTTACTTTAAAGCTTTGATTGACTCTGGTGCTACTACGAACATCATAAACTCATGCGTATTTAATATGTTGCCTCCGCATATTAGGCGACAAAGAAATTTTAATAGTCCCAATTTAACTAGCGTAACAGGGAATAAATTGGATGCAAGAGGTTCAATTCGCTTAGACGTAAAAAGGGATAATAGAATTTTTCCGAGAAATTTTATAATATGCGATAACTTTCCGTATGAAGTCATTATGGGCACAATTTTTTTAAGGTCTAATAGAGTACTTTTATATGTGGCAAACGAAAGGCTTGTCTACCCAGCTAAGGTAGGAGAAGAAATTTCTACCTTAAGAAACTTTAACAGAGGTTACAAAGAGGACGTAACAGTAAATAAAATTTCTGGCGGTATAATGTCACAATCTTTTGAACCTTATGTCTCGCAAGGAGGACATGGCATAACCAAAAATTTGTTCAATTATTCTGAGAGACATCGCAGAGATGAAGTAAATTTAAATAATAAGTGGATTGAATCTGCGAAAATAAAAATAGGAGATATTCGACAGTATAGGTCAAACGAAATCAAGAAAATAGTGGAATTATGGAAAAACATTGTAAAACCCAACTTGACACCGCAAGATGCCGCAATGACGCAGCATAGCGCCAGTATGAATCTAATAGACAAGGAAAATAAAGAGAAATATTACGGATTTGCGATAAGGAAAACAGAAGTCCCACCCAAAACGATGCAAAGAATTCAAATATCAAAGATTATTGAACCAGTGGATAGCAAATCCGAAATATGGCTCGCGATCCCGTCAAATAAAATTCTCGAAAATCTGCTATGCGAAGAACAGATCATATCTTACGACAAAGGAAGAGGTTTTATTTGGGTAAGTAATAATCCCGAAAATGATACAATTACAATAAAAAAGGGGACATGTTTAGTTCAAATCCATGTTTTATCGGAGAATGATTTAGATAGGTGGGAAAATTCCAAAAGAAACCTAGTTAACGGCATTAAAACCTCAAATAACAAATACCCTTTAACTAAATTGCAATTCTTAAACAAATTTAATATGGACCATATTACAGACTTGGAACTTAAGAAAAAATTATGCGAATTATTATGGAATTTTAAAGATGTATTTTCCGCATGTGAATATTACATCGTACTGATACATTTTTATGAGCACTAAATTTTAACGACTGGTGGTCCTGTCGCGAGACAGCCACATCGTGCGCCGTATAAGCAAAAAGAATGGTTAAAAAATAATATTCATGAATTAGAAAAAAATTAAATTATACGCCCCAGTATAAGTCCGTATAGCGCACCAGTGATCTTGGTACCAAAAAAGAATGGTGACCTTAGACTTGTAATAGATTATAGAGCCCTTAACAAACAAGTAGTTAGTGATAAATTTCCTTTACCAAGAATAGATGAAATTCTTGGCTCAATTTCAAGCAAAAACAAAATTTTTACTTCTTTGGCCCTCACCCAAGGTTACCAGCAAGTGAAAATAGCCGAAAAAGATGTCCATAAAACTGAATTTTCAACGGCTGAATGTGGTTTATATGAATACTTAAGAGTTCCTTATGGACTTAAGACAAGTTCAAGCGCACTATGTAGACCATTATTGCATCTATTAAGAGGATTAAAGAATATCATTCATTTTGTTGATGATGTTATATTCATGGGAGAAAACGCTGGGCAACACTTAGCAACATTAGCTAAGGTGTTCGAGAAATTCAGAGAGGGCAATTTAAAATGCCGGCCTGAAAAAGTAAATTTATTTCAACCTAAGATTAAATTTTTAGGAGTAGTAGTAACGCAAGGAGAGATATTCCCAGACCCTGATAAAATAAAATGTGTTAAAACCTCAAACACCCAAGAACTATCAAAGAATTAAGAGGATTTTTAGGTCTTACTGGCTACTTTAGATAATTCGTACGCAATTACGCCCAAATTGCGAAACCCTTCATGGAATTAACTAAAGGGAGCTCCCAAAATGTTACCTGGTTCCAGAAAGCTCAAAATTCCCCAGACTATTTTAAAACCGCAATAATTTTTGAACAGATTTCGTTAAATCCTATTTTCTATACCGAACAATTTCGTGGTCACAACTGATGCAATTTTAAAAGTCATTGGTACTATTCCTTTACAAAAAATACTAGTAGAAACCCAATTCCTCTAGAGGGAACGCCTAAACAAAAAAAAATAGAAAAAGTTATATTCTATTCGAGTAGAACTTTGTCAAAAGGCGAAAGTAGTTATTCCGCCACAAACTTAGAATTATTATCTCTAATCCACCACTTGGACAAATTTAGACACTATTTACTTGGTAGAAAATTTATACTACGATCAGACCATAAAAGCTTGCAGTACCTGCGCACATTTAAAAACCCCACGGGAATTCTAGCTAGATGGATTATGAAAATCCAAGACCTACATTACGAATTTGAACATTTAAAAGGTAAACTATATGCAGCTTGTGACGTTTTCAGTAGATACCCAGAAAATATTCCGTCAGAATCTGAGGAAAATGAAGTTATCGCTATCAATACTAAGAGCAAACATAAATGTAAGAAAAAAAAAATCAAAAACACAGTAAAAGATAATAAGGTTAACTATTGTCCCTTGTCCTTAGAAAATATAAGAAGAAAGAAAAAAAAGGACGAAATATGTGTAGCACTTATTAATTATTTTGTGAATGATGATGCGTTACCAGATAAATTCAAAACACTTAGAAAAGAGATAGATAATTTTTACTATGATCTTGATGAAGAAATACTATGCAGAATCGCGACTGCTGAGGCAAATAGAAACCAAACATCAATAATACCTGTATTACCCCAAAACTTAATAACAATATTTTCATTCAGACATAGGTGGACATTTAGGAGTAACGAAAACTTTCCATAAATTAAAACAATATTTTTACGTGCCGTCGGGAATAACAAAACTTAAATAATTTGTAAGTACATGCAAAGCGTGTGACTTAAGAAAAAACCCCCAAGCTTATCCAAATCCTCCAATGGGAAGGGTACCGGTAGCAAGGTACCCCTTTGATATTGTGTCATTTGATTTATATGGAACCAGTGGAGGCTTACCTGTATCCAACAGAGGCCACGCTTGTATTCTTTCAGTTATAGACCATTTTTCTGGTTTTACTTTTGCAAAAGCATTAAAGAATCAAGGTGCTTATGCCCCAAGTAAAGCGTTAGCGAAATTATTTTTACAATTTGGTATTCCAAATAAAATTTTAAGTGACAACGGAAGCAATTTTGTTTCAAAAGTAACAAAAGACTTAATGAGTTTTCTTAACATAGAGAAAATGGTGACATCTCCATACCACCCACAAGCTAATGGTAAAATCGAAAATAGGCATAAAATTTTTTTAAATGTATTAAGCATTTATACAAAAGTCAACAGGAACGATTGGGATTAATTCGTACCTTATTTAACTAACGTAATCAATACTGCTTATTCAGAAACAACCAAAGACAATCAATTTTATTTAGTTTTTGGTCGTGATTTTAGAATCCCGTATGACGAGATTATTGAATCCCGGCAATATTAAAATAACTCGGAGGATTACAAACAAGAATTCATAAATAGGATGAGGAAAACTTATAAAATAGTTAGGTAAGAGTTGGAAAAATGTAAAATAAACCAAGAGCTAAGAAAGCAAACCCAAAGTCAAAGGGAACATAGATTTTAAGATAGGATATTGCGTTTACCTAAAGAACGAGACAAAAACGGAAGGCAAAAAACCTTCCAACAAATATTCTGGACCGTACAGAATAGTCAAAAAGTACGATAACGATTATACTTTAAAATGGAGAACCCCGATAGTGGAAGAACTTACAAAGTACATGTTAGCGGAATAAAAAAAGCCAAATTTCAAGAAAGATGGGTATCACGTCCCTCGTCTACTGATTCGTCATATGCAGACAATGAGCCCCCTAAATCAAGATTGGCAGAACTAAAACCCTTTAATTTCATGCAAGACTATTTCGAGGATGAGAGCGATGAGAAAAACTTTGAAGAATTTTTAGCTATGAAAAATTTAGTTATTCCTAAAGGAAAATTCCTAATACCAGAGAGAATAAAAACGCCAAAAGATCCAAAATGTTCGTCATCGGAGAGTGCGGGAGAATTAGATTATACGTATCTCCGAAAAACCAATTTTTTCCTGATAGAATTTCGACCCCTTGTCCCCCCCAAAAGATTTCAAGACGACATGGTTTCCCCTGCAACACCAATAGAAAGGCCCCTGTCATTGCAGGAAGAATTGAACAGAGCTGTAGAAACTCCGGGTATTACCGTAAAGAAAACTCCTCCCAGAGATTCAATTAAAACAAATCTGCGAGAAGCTATGGATTTAATAAATTTCCAAATAAAAACAAGTCAAAGTACATTGTCTAAGAAAAAAACTCCCAAGGATGACCAGCAAGGACAATACCATGATATAACTGTGTCCAAGGTCAAGCCTAAACAGTGCACTTCATTGAGGGAAATACTAGTGCAAAGAATGCCCCATCCCCCTGAAGACATGGCATTTAAACAGTGGAGGAACCCCGCAAAAACTCTTGATTCCTCTCAAAGCTCTCAAGAGTCTTTCAAATCTCCCGAGTTGAAAACTCGAAGCGAGAACTTAGAGAATAAAACTTCTACTTCCAGAGGAGTAGAAATTTACGAAGGAAGGGCAGGTGATACCTCAAAAAGTGCCATCTCTAAAATTTCTAATGTGGATTCGTCGGAAACCAGTTCCGAAGAGTCTGACGGCGAATCATACCATATAGTAGTCAAAGAAATAGGTAAATCAAAACCGACTTCAGCAGCTGCGCACGAAAAAGAAACAGTATTAAAAGGGCCGGAATTTTTGAAAAAAAAATAAAAAAAATTTGATATCATTTCGCTAGCAGAACATAAAAAGAAAAAACCGCAACAAACAGAACAAAAAGTAACGACACAGTCAGGTAGATTGGTTAAAAAACCCGATAGATGGAATTACACTTAATCAGTATAGGATTAAAAGATTTTAATGGATAGGTGTCATAAAGGAATAATAAATAAAAAACTTTTAGCTCACAAGTAAAAATCATAAAACTATAAAAATGCTGTAGAAAAATTTCGTTCAACACATATCATGGCTTCGCATGAATCAAAACCGTCTGATACCGTCTGTTCAACATATATAAATTCCTGAAAACAAATTCTAAGTAAAAAGTAACACTGCAGATGGTTAATTCGAATAATTTCCTTTGATACAAAAAGCTACATGTACCATTCCAGTACGATGTATCCAGTCCAACTGAAAGAAGCCGTGATAGGAAGTACTAAGGGAGAAATATTCATACACCTTAGAAATGATCTTTGGTTATTTTCTGTTCCAAGAGAAACTGTTCCAAGAGTCACAGGACGGAATTACTGTTACAAGATGGGGGTACGATAACCATAAAACAAGGATGTCGACTTGTAACTAAAGAGTCAACTGTTCGAACGCCATTAATTACCACGAGCGCAAATGTAATAAGTCCTAAAATAATCAATTTTAAGGCAATTAACCTGTCATACACTATTCCCAATATAGAGAGTGAGGAAATGAAAACCTCAATATTGTCCAAAATAGAAAAAAATAAAGGGACATTACCGCTTACAAAACAAGAGATGCATTAGACTCTCAGATTCCCCTATTTACAAACGAGGACCAGAGATTAAAGTTTGTGGATAATAGATACGGATTATTCTCAACCAATTTCTGGTGGAACATACTACTGTTCGTATGTTTCGTGTTCGCAATTTCCCTGACCATGAGATTCTTACTGACTTATAATTATGGAAAAATCCTGAGACTAAGAAGGCGAAAACTAAGATAAGAATACGGAGAAACGGCTGAAATGCAGAAGTTAAACCCGGAACACCATGAGAACGTCTAAGCCAAGAAAAAGGGAAGACATTAGAAAACGAGTGGGTATAGAGGTCTCCACTCGTCCTTGCTATGTCTTGTTTCCTCATTGTAAGTGTCGTTTACGTAAAACCATGCGGTTACGACGCTCCAACATGCGTTTCTTAAACAGCACGGACGTGCGTGAACAATGAAGGCATGAAATTTGTTGAAAACTGAGACCTCAAATTTAATAATGTAGCGTAACTTATATTTAAAGGATTGTTTTAAATCTAAGGGAGAATTAAATAAGTATTGAAGAATTGAATAAGCCTTGTATCGTCGTTTCCTTTCTCAAAACAAATTTGAAGACATCTCTGTTTCCCAATGGGAATTATATGTATATGAAACCAATATGATAATAATGTCGTTTTATTAAAACCAATGTTTATGTAGTAATATTAGTGTATCTTTTTATATTGTCTTGTAGGGTAATCTTTACGCTAAAATGCACCTAATCGTATAGTTTGTTATGTATTATGACTACTTGATTTTAAAGAACGTGTGATTCTGCCTCCCTATTTCTATTACAGGAAGTGGATTGACATATTGGAAATCGATCATTACAATGAGTTGTCCAGTGCAGATACAACTAGTAGCATCTATTTTCATCATACCTCAACCAACGAAGAGTACTCACCATAG
The DNA here is from genome assembly GCF_049724085.1 of Artemia sp. Qi Xiang Cuo. Lineage (NCBI taxonomy): Eukaryota > Metazoa > Arthropoda > Branchiopoda > Anostraca > Artemiidae > Artemia > Artemia sp. Qi Xiang Cuo. The sequence goes on from NC_142800.1 coordinate 67,072,125, forward strand.
AATCCAGTCAATTTTCGTCCTAGCTTCATTTATGAAGATTACAGTTACCTTTTGATCTTTGTTTTCTCAACCATAAACCACATTACGCATCAGGTAACACTAAATTTGAATCTCAGTGTCCAGTGCATTATTGAACTATATAATCACATAAGTCCTGAGAACCCCATCGACCAGTACAAGATATAAGTACCTAAATATTACCTATGATAATCCTTATGGACCGATGAACCATTTGACTGTATAGTTGTGATATTTGATGATCCCAAAAATTATTTATGTGTCGCAGATTCACGCATCGAATTCCTTTCGACCATCTCTCGGAATCCATCCTATCACCTCTATCAAATGCGAAAAGTTAATATCTCTGTTATCCCATAAATGTTACGAGATAATTTCTGAAAAATGGACCTGGAAATCAACCATTGAATTACAGAAACTAAAATTAACCCCATTGACTAACATCTTAGTGAAAATATACTCCTCCCGCAAGTTAAAGACAATATGTTGAAGGAGTCACTAAAGTTTGATGTCGACCCATTCCAAATCCAGACTTCAATTCCCCTGTGATTAATTAAGGAATCACTACAAAGGTTAATGGACGCAAGCCATGCACTAACAATTTTATAAGAGAACTGTGATCCCTAAGAACACGAATGAACAATTTTATACGAGAATTACATTCTTTATGTGCTTTAAAATATCCCAAAAATGATATGCTGAGAGGAAAATGAACGCAATCCCAGTGTTCAACCCCTTAATGATAAGGCACCCTATGAACTATCAAAAAACAGGTGAGAATGAACTCTGATAGCATATTTTTCACACCTGTAGTTGGAAGTATCATTTCCCATTTTAAAATTAGAGAAAGCTTGTCGTTTGAACACAATCATGCTCGAACTGTTCCATGAAGAAACTATGTTGTAAGTGCTTTAAAAATTTTGCCAAGACGAAAGGAGTGAGGGACAATAATTTACAACAGAAGGATTGAGTGCGCTAAAGAAACCCGAAGGTGATGAAATAGGTGTGAATTTACATACGTTACATCTTAATAACTTCGATAACTCAAATATTCCAATATCCTATCATTAATGTTGCGTAGCAAACATCCCCAGTGAAAGTGTTCTAATGTTACCAGTGAACGTGAAAACCCAATATTATGTGTTTTAAATCGTTCTTATATGTAGTGTTAGATGTTCAGATAGAGTTATGTGTAGCGTTTTTGTCCTATTTATTTAATGTAGCTTAGATAGGAAGCAGTGTGCCCTACAGTCATTAAAGTAAAAAAAAACTTGTAAAAGGTGAATTCTCAAAAAATCTTATGTAAAGGTAGAATAGCCTCAAACTTGTTGGAAACATAAAAATCATCAGTTTAAGATGTAGGAAAAAAAATCTTTAGTACAGTACATAGGCTAGAACCATAGATAATCTTAGTCCGGTAGATGAATTTTAGATAGGGATGTATAATAAAATAAGAAAAGTAATAGAGACAATTTTTAGCACTCCTGATTAAGCTTATATAAAAGTATAAAATAATACAATGTCAATTAAAATCACGCAAGACAAATAGTAAACAAATCGCGAATACTTCAATAACCCAAGGGCAAGCAAGTCCTAATGACGGGACGTCATTGAATAATGGGAAGGGTAATATGTACCGTGAGTAAAATGAGATATATTTTAAATAAAAAAAATAAAATTTTTTTTTCTAAAGATAATTCCGACAGAAATTAAACGTCCCCTAATTGAGTTCAAATACCGTTCCCAAGAGCCCAAATTCTTAATCAGCAAAACGCGAAATTGCATTTTAGCCTCAGTCAAACAATGACGCTAGACGGTTTTGAATTTCGCTAAGATCTTTGGTAATAAAAAAATGATAGATACAATGTTTCGCAGGAACTCTAAGTTATAAGAGAGTGTGAACGTTGAAATCATCGAAATATTTAAAACAAAATTATTGGATAAATAGTCCACATAATGTAGTGAGTTAGCGAGCATAATTACAAAATAGCGGCCCCCTCCACAGGACTTGGGCCAATCGTGAAAAAAGCTAGTAATGCGTAGGAGTTTTATTTGTGTGACACAGTAAAACAAACTGTTTTTTCGTTTCAATTATGGATTGTCTCTATTGCCATCAACATTATCTTTGAGAGCCAATTTATCCTTGCCTTTGTCGTTGTCATTTGAAGTGAACCACTGCTGTACACCTAAATATGTAAGTCATAATACAACTATTGCTTTTCTACTTGTGTTTATTTTATATGTCTATATCTAGTCGCACGACAGGTAATTAGTTCGTATGTCTCCAAGGTACGTTCCCAGGGATCTGATTTCTACATAACATTAGAGGTAATTGATTTCCAGATAACTCGAGGAAAAGAGGTTACATTTACATAGCTACATATTTTGTTTTCTCGCTTTCAGCGTGTAGCATGGTCACACATTAACATTACTCCCCATTTCTGTGGCGCAGGCCTGGATCGCACAATCTTTAGCGCTATAAGTGGCGCTATCGAAGAATTTATAAGGTGTAAGTTCACAGCTTCAAAGCATAACATTACATTGACACGATCAATCTTTATTACCGCAATCAACATACATATAGCCATAAAAGTTTATCGCTACAGTAAGGAGTCGCTGTGGCCAATCAGAAGAGCTATCGCTTATCATTAAAAGACGTCGCCTGAAGCTCCTCGGCCACACATTGCACCGTCCCGAAGGCACGATATGTCGAGACGTCCTTGTCTGCGAACCAGCCCCCTCCTGGAAACGTAAACCAGGAGGAAAAAAGAAGAACCTGTGGCAAAAATACAAGGAGGACCTGGAACCGTGGGGAGGATTCAGGAGAAACGGTCGGAGATGGGACAAAGACTGGCTGAAGATCGCCGGAGAAGCTGCAGCCGACAGGTCCAAGCGGTCGTCGGAAGGCATCCCAAGATCCTTTGGTGCCGGGCAGGACAGTTCATCGTCTGGTTCCCGCCGAAAGAAAAAGTAAGTTCCTCAAATTTCTATTAACATTAATTCTCCTACCCCTGAACGGGTAGGGTAGAGACCTAGTTCGGCCCTAGGGGTCTTTGGTGGTGACTTTTGTTTGGCAGACTCTTGGCAGCTTTGTATGAAAGCTTTTACTTTTTCGAAAATAAAAATTTCCTTTTATCCTCCCAATAGTATTCGCTTCTCCCATGTGACAGCCAATCGTTGCGCGTGCCTTTCTTAAAATTTCTCCTTCCAGTGATTCTGGAATTACTGAAATAATTTTTAAGTCATTTTTTCTATATTCTTGCGATGGTCTGTGATATCTTACCAAAAGATTTTTACTTTCATCAAAGAATGTTTAAAGTGCTCTGGCAGTTCCATTCCTTTTGATAAAAAGGATTTCATCGCTAAAAAAAATCATCTTTATCCTGATGATTCGAAATATTTTCATTAGATAGTATTTTTAGTTCTTCCGGTTCGTTCTGGATGGCTGTAATCAAATTTCCTTCCGTATCAAGATTTCGTGACAAATAGTCTGGTAAAATGTTCGTACGGCCCTTTATATATATTGAGGTATATGAATATGCTTGCAGACGTAGTATCCATCGTATCAGCCGTGCTGAAGTATTTTGCATCGTATGTAGCCAAATTAGTGATTTTTGGTCTACGTGTAAAATCAATTTTTTTTTCCAAGCAAAAATTGGCGAAAATATTCTGTAAAAACTACAACTACTATGCATTCCCTTTCAACTGTCGAATATTTTCTTTCTGCCTCCGACAGTGACCTGCTGGCGTATTGGACTATTGATTCTACTCCTTCCGAATTTATGTTTAATAATATGGCTCCAATACCGTACCCCGAAGCATCTGTTTGTAAACAGAAGTCTTGTGACAAATCTGGTAGTTTAAGTGTTGGTGCCTGTAATAATTGCCTTTTTATTTCATCTAGCGCTTGTTTTGCGTCCGCTGGACATTCAAATTTACCTGATTTATTTAAAAGGTTTGTCAAAGGTTGCGCTATTGTTGCATAATTTTTAATATATCTTCTGAAATAGCTTAACAAACCACAAACTGATCTGCAACTTTTTTGATCTTTAGGAGGCTGTAAATTTTCTATGACTGTAAATTTTTCTGGATTTGGTGAAATAGTACCTTGGTTTATTAGGTGTCCAAGAAAAACTAGTTTTGGCACTACTATTTTTAACTTTTCTGGTTTTAATTTTAAGCCTGATTTTTCAAAATTTTCCAGTATTTTTCTAAGTCCGACCAAATGGTCTTCCAGATTTTCATTAAACAAAATTACATCATCTAAATAAGCCAAGGTATCTTTTTTCCTTCTTGGTTCGTTATCTTTTAACACCAATTTCATTAGTCGACTAAAACAATTTGGACTAAATGATAAACCAAAAGCCAAACGTTCAAATGTGAATGTACTTCCATCGTCTAAGATTACTGTAGCTTTATGCTTTGTTTCTGCATCTAAAGCGATTTGCCAATATCCGGCTATTAAGTCAAAACTACTGTAATGTTTTGTACCTCCCAGCGAATCTAAAATCGTATCAATTCTTGGTAGTTTCATGATGTCTTTTACTGTGACGGCATTTAGTGCTCTAAAGTCTATACATAATCTCCAGGTGTTATCTTTTTTCCTGGCTATTACTAGTGGAAAACACCAATCTCTAACACTTTCTTTAATTATTCCCTTATGTTTCATTTCCTTTATTTGGCTTTCTAGCAATTGTTTTTATTGAAAAGGTGTTTTATACGGTAACTTTTAGATTGGAGGGCCCTCTGTTAATATTTTGTGCATGATTAAGTGAGTTAATCCGTAATTCGCTTTGTGTCTTGCAAAAGTCCATTTAAAATCCCAAAGGATATTTTCCACCCGGGTTTTTACGTTTTCCGGTAAATGTTTGCAATCAAATTTTTGCAAAAAAATTCGTTTTCGACATTCCATACTTTTCTTGTGGTTGCGGTTTTAATGAGGATAATTGTTCGGGGCTAGTGAAATTTACGCTTAATTCTGGACTGTTTAGAGATTTTATTTCTGAATTTAAAATCTTTTCCACTGATCCAAGCTCTATTTGGTTCAGCTTTACTTTATTATTACTTAAATTTGATAGTTTTAAGCATGCGATACCATTTTCAATTTTAATACATTGATTTTCCACGAAAATCATTGGGTATTCTTTTAGGGGGTATCCTCCTATCATGGCTTCCATTGTTTTAACCTTTCCTTCTTTTGTATTTAATGTCGCTAGAACTTGAGCTGTTGTTCCCCCTTCTGTTGTGATTTTTCCGCTTATTTTCAGGTTATAATTCGAATCGTCACTCTCTTTATCTGTTGTTACGCAAATTTGGCTACGAGTTTTATTTGCCTGGTTTATGGTTATTGTATCAGATATGGGTTCCCATACGATCCCAGATTTCCTGATGGCATCTGCTCCTATAATACAAGGGAATTGTAGCTGCTTGCATATTATCACCGTTAATGTTATTTCTTTATCCCCTGAGCTAAATTTTAATGGATATTCTCCCAAAATTGTCAGCCTGTGTCCTGTCACTGATGTCAGAGTATTCTGACATCTGCTTACGCGATTTGTGACACTAGGAGAAAACCTCTTAAAAACTTCCTCTCGAATTAATGATTTAGATGCATCCATATCTAGTAAACATGGTAAATTTTGAAAACACTCAATTTTAAAACAACGCAAAATCGGTAGACTATTATTATTTGCATTTGTGTCACAACATTCTAAACTGTGTAGTGGTCTTTGTAAGGAAACAGCTCTGTCGACCCTTACAGGCTGGTTTCTCCGTTTAAATGCCCACTGTTTGGCGAAAAGTTTCTGGGGTTATCCCAGTTTTCTTCAGCATTACTATTTTGACCCTGGGTATTGTTAACCGTTTGCCTCTTAGGCCTAAATTCAGGAATATTATTAGGTGTTTGCCAAGTATTATTTGTTCCCTGCCTTCCTAAATTTCTGTCCTCCTGCGTTCTGAACTGGTGTCTTGTCGTGTATGTTTGACCTTCTTTGCGTATTCTATTCCGGCAATCTGCTGCATAGTGGTTTGGTTTGCTACAATAATAGCAATTAAATTTTCTCTTAAATTGTTTGTTGGTTTCCTGATTATTTCTAAATATTCTTGATCTGTCATTGTTGGCTCCCCAACTATCTGTCTTTGGTGGAGGTGGGTGCCCATATTTTCTATAGTTATTAGCTGCTAATCTCTCAAGGTTGTGGAATCTGCCAGCTATTTCAATAGACGGCGACCATCGGCCGCCGTTGCGCCTTTTTGGTTCACGATTTGGCTCCTCAAAGTTCACCCTTTTCTGCCCCCTTTCATATTTTATACTTTCTTCGGCTCCAGTGTTATTTATTGACATCTGATCAAACTTTTTCATAGCATCGTCAATTTTTACCTCTGTTTCTACTAAGATTATAGCCTGCTCTAAATTTTCAGGTTTCCGTGATAATATTAGTTTTAATAAATTTTTTGGTAACCCTTGAGTAAAAGTATGTAGTTGCACTTTCTGTACTGTCTCGTCATTTCTGCCTTTCTCTAATTGTAAGCATACGGATCTACAAATTTTGTCTGCATATTCCCTGATACTAGTCAGGTATTGAATGTCACTACCTCTGTTCCTATCCTCTCGGAGATGCTTGTCTCTATGAACCTTGTTTTAAAAGATTCAATTAGAGTACTGACGCCCTTGGGTTCTTTTTCCTTAATTGCCTCAAAATGTTTAAGGGCGCTTCCTTTTATTCTGGCTGCAACGCATTTCTCTTTGATCTTATCCTCAAACGATTCAGTTAGTTGGTCGAAAATTTTAAATTTTTCGATAAACTCATCTACATCTGAAATTCCCGCGTATTCGGGTATAATTTTTACAATTTCAATTACCGTTGATAGGGAAGTAATTTTTTCCTCGGGTAAAGACATTTTATTTTAATCTACTATTTTTATCTAGCCCTCTCGACCCAGTTTTTCAAACGGCCACCAGTTTTTGTAAGGTGACTTTATGGTATTTGGGTGATGTAGTCGTAAATACCTTTATTCTCCCTTTTTAGGGGAGATAATCTATGGACCTAAACTTTGGTAGCGTGCCTTGGGCTATGACCGAACTAATGAGACGTACCAGCTGGGTATGTTCGAGGGGCTAAAGGTAGATTGTAGAGAGGCTGGCTATAACACAATACTTTTATTCAATTAACATATAATAATACCAGATATCTTTTCTACTGGGACTGGCTGTCCCAACTAGACCACAAGTCTCGGAAAACTAAAATAATATATAATAGGATACTTAGACACTTACAATGATCCGACAAAATTCCAAGGTATTTCTAAAACAACGGACCAGAGGTCAGTCCGGCATAAAGTTAGTATCAGTCTGCCCCTTCCCATAAAATGTATCTTTTATATATTTTTTTATCAACCACACCTTCTTTTATCCAACCGACGCAATAGCTAGGAAGTGGTGATATCTCAATATCCCGTTAAGCAGAAACTTGGCAGGATATGTTCCTTATCTCAACAAAAAGTGGTATTTCTAAACTTTGTATTTGCGTCTTAATATATTTTTACTAAATTCCAAATTGACTAAATTAGATGCTATACCACATTTCAAGCGCTCAGCTAGCATTCGCTGACTGGCAAGATTCCCACCCTGGCAAAATTCCTGCCATTGATACATTGTTTTTCTGGAAGATCCATGGATTTACCGTGATCAAGTCTAATATGAACGACACCAATGTAACTCAAAACTAGACTAAAAGGACCCCATGGGGCTCCAGCATGGCACACACACATGCGTGTTGCGTATTAACGGCGATGTATATCTTAAGCGAAGATACCTAATGGGAGAGCTTGGAAGATCATCTTTCGAAAAGGGTAGATGTCCAAACCAATTAAAAAGTATACTTATGGTATATAGCGGAATGGTGCAACGGCACTGTTTTTACACTAGCACCAGGTCTCCGCATGGCACCCCCCCCTAGGACATTTTCAACCTAATTTGCCCCGAAAATAAACTAAAATATCCCATTAAACACTATATTTATGAAAACAGAGAGCGCTCCCCTTTTCTTTCAGTACCACACTTTTTTTTAGCACCACACTATTACTACTCTAAGATACCCCTCTGTCATCTCCCCATCTCTCCACAAAACACTTTTCAGACATTTCTTGTTATAAAACTTTATTTCAAGTCATTCATTCGAGTTTTCGCAAGCAATTCGGCCCACAAGTACCACACTACAACTACTTTAAGACACCCCTCCGTCATCACCTCATCCTCCATCTCAGTGAGATTTCCCATTTTTTAGCACTCGTAAAATAATGCATTCCTCTCCCAATTTGATAGACTCCGGGAGACATTTGTTTTCAAGATATTAATATAGGAAAATGCGTGTCTTACTCGTACTAAAGACTACATCTTAAAAACACAGACATTGTAAATAAAAACAAATTGACAAGCAATAAAACATAAAAAAAACATGATAAAAAATAAAAGATGAAAATGTCAGGTTATCATATACGCAAAAAGAACCATTTATTATAGAAAACTGGGGCTTCTAGCCTGCAACCCCGAAGGGTATGGGAGGGGAGGAGTGATATTAGATGCAATTTAAAACATATTAAGAGGTATTATTGAAAGACTTATAACGAAATGCACCATTTCATTAAGTATTGTTAGATTTAACTCCCCCTCTAGCAAAAAATTCATTTAACCCCTCCCACCTTATTTTTAAGCTCTAGAGTATACTAGTCAATGACAATGCATACCCCACCTTGGTAAATTATAGTGGATATTAAACACCCCCATGACATAGCTACATCACCCCCAAGAAATCTTTCAGCCATTTCCTAATAAAAATTATGGTTTTAAATCCCGTGATCCAAGTTTTTGTAACTCAAGCCAATCATAAGCATTTCTCTGCTTATGATTCAAGCATTTCACCTCACAATGTTACACTATTACTGCGCCTGTGACATGCCCCTGTTATCATCCCTCCCCCCAAAAAAAAAATTTTCAGACATTTTTCGTTAAGAATTTCATTTTCAACTCATTCATTCGGGTTTTCGCAGGCAATTCAGCCCACAGTACCACACTATAACTACTCTAAGACACCCCTCTATCATCTCCCCATCTCCCCACAAAACCCTTTTTAGACATCTCTTGTTAAAAACTTTACTTCAAGTCATTCATTCGAGTTTTCGCAAGCGATTCGGCCCAGAGGTACCACAATATAACTACTCTAAGACACCCGTCTGTCATCACCCCATCTGTCCACAAAACACTTTTAAGACATTTCTTGCTAATAATTGCATTTCAACTCATTCACTTGGGTTTTTGCAAGCAATTCGGCCCACAGTACCACACTATAGCTACTCTAAGACATTCCTCTGTCATCGCTCCATCTCCCCAAAAACCCTTTTCAGATATTTATTGTTAAAAATTTTATTTCATGTCATTCATTCGGGTTTTTCACAAGCAATTCACGCCACAGTACAGCCCTATAACTACTCTAAGACACCCCTCTGCCATCACCCTATCCCCCAAAAACATTTTTTCTGATATTTCTTGTTCAAAAAATTTATTTCAAGTCATTCATTTGGATTTTCGCAATCATTTCGCACCATAGTACCACACCATAACTACTCTAAGACATCCCTCTGCCATCACCCCATCTCCCCACAAAGCACTTTTCAGACATTTCTTGTTAAAAATTTTACTTCAACCCATTCATTCGGATTTACGCAAGCAATTTGCGCCATAGTACAGTACTATAACTACTCTAAGACATCTCTCTGTCATCACCCCATCACCCGAAAAACACTTCTCAGACATTTCTTGTTAAAAATTTTATTTCAAGTCACTCAGTCGGGTTTCCACAAGCAATTCATCCCCCAGTACCACACTACAACTAGTCTCAGACACCCCTCTGTCATCGCCCCCATACCCCCCACTAAAAAACATTTTTCAGACATTACTTGTTAAAAAACTTCATTTTTAAGTCATTCATTTGGGTTTTTGCAAGCAATTCACACCACGTTACGACACTAAAACTACTCTCTAGCACCCCAACGACACCCGTCATCATCATTGTAAGCGTCTTCTAGCGTTTGAAACACTACATTTGAAACATAGCGTTTTATCATGAGTGCTCATGATAATCTAAGTTAAATAAACCTAACTAAAACGTAGAGAAACCTAACGTAAAGAAACCTTACTATAAAAATGTTTCCTGTCTTACACTTCAATGAAAAAGTTCCAAACTGAACATTTAAACGTCAAGAGATTGCAGTAGTGACAAGGTAAATTATGACATAACACTATGAAAATATTCCAAGTCTCTCATTTCAACGAAAAAATTCCGAAACGAACTTTGAAACGTCAACAGAGTGTAGCAGTGATATGGTGAACTACTATAAAAATATTCCAAGTCTTGCACTTCAATGAAAAAATTCCAAAGTGAACACTTAAACGTCAACAGAGTACAGTAGTGACAAGGTAAATCCTAACATAACACTATGAAAATATTCCAAGTCTCTCGGTTCGAAGAAAAAATTCCAAAACGAACTTTGAAACATCAACAGAGTGTAGCAGTGATATTGTGTACTACTACAAAAATATTCCATGTCTTACACATCAGTGACAAAAACTCCAAAGTGACCTTTAAACGTCCAAAGAGTGTAGTAGTGACAAGCCACAACGCTACGAAAATATTCCAAGTCTTACACTTCAATGAAAAAATTCCAAACTGAACCTTACGAGATCAACAGAGTGTAGCAGTGACAAGCCACAATGCTAGGAAAATATTCCAAGCGTTACATTTCAAGAAAAAATCCTGAATGGAACCTTAAAAGATCAACAAAGTATATCAGTGGCAAGCCACAACGCTACGTATTGTATGTTTTTTTTTTTTTTGTGTGTGTGTTGTGTGTGTGTGTGTGTGTGTGCGTGTCTGTGTGTTTTTTGTTTTTTTTATGTATGTGTCGGTGTTTTTGTGTGTGTGGTGTGTGTGTGTTTGTTTTGTTTTGTGTGTTTGCGTGTTTGTTTGTGTGTGTTTTAGTTCATTTTGTGTGTTTCAAGTGCTAGAAGACGCTTAAAATGATGATGATGGGTGTCGTTGGGGTGCTAGAGAGTAGTTATAGGGTCGTAATGTGGCTTGAATTGCTTGTGAAAATTCAAATGAATGACTTGAAAATGAAATTCTTTAACAAGAAATGTCTAAAAAATGTTTTGTTGGGGGATGGGGGCGATGACAGAGGGGTGTCTTAGAGTAGTTATAGTGTGGTACTGTGGGCTGAATTACTTGTGGAAACCCCAAAGAATGACTTTAAATAAAATTTTTAACAAGATATGTCTGAAAAATGTTTTGTGGGGAGATGGGGTGATGGCAGAGGGGTGGCTTAGAGTAGTTATAGTGTGGTACTATGGTGCGAATTGCTTGCGAAAACCCAAATGAATGATGTGAAAAAAATTTTTACAAGAAATGTCTGAAAAAATGTTTTTGGGGGAATAGGGTGATGGCAGAGGGGTGTCTTAGAGTAGTTATAGTGGTTTATTGTGGCGTGAATCGCTTGTGAAAAACCCGAATGAATGAGTTGAAATAAAATTTTGAACGAGAAATGTCTGGAAAGTGTTTTTGGGAAGATGGGGTGATGACAGAGGGGTGTCTTAGAGTAGTTATAGTTTGGTACTGTGGGCCAAATTACTTGCAAAAAACCCGAAAGAATGAGTTGAAATAAAATTTTTAACAAGAAATGTCTGAAAAGTGCTTTTTGGGGAAATGGTTTGATGACAGAGGGGTGTCTTAGAGTAGTTATAGTGTGGTACTGTGGGCCGAATGGCTTGAAATAACTCGAATGAATTACTTGAAGTAAAATTTTTAACAAGAAATGTCTGAAAAGTGTTTTGTGGAGAGATGGGGCGATGACGGAGGGGTGTCTTAGAGTAGTTATACTGTGGTACTGTGGGCTGAATTGCTTGCGAAAACCCGAATGAATGAGTTGAAAATAAAAATTTTTACGAGAAATGTCTCAAAAGGTTTTTTTTTTGGGGGGGGGGGGCGGGGCGATGACAGGGGTATGTCACAGGGGCAGTAACAGTGTAACATTGTGACTTGAAATGCTTAGAGTATCAAACACTAGTATATAAAAGGGGGGTTCTCTGTTATCAAAATTAGAGTGTTTAATGGGATATTTTAGTTTATTTTCAGGTCAAAATAGGTTGAAAATGTCCTAGGGGGGTGTCATGTGAAGAGCTGGTGCTACTGTGAAAACTGTGTCGTAGCACCATTCCGCTCTGGACCATAAGTATACTTTGTATCGGATTAGACATATACCCTTCTCGCAAGATGATCTTCCAAGCTCCCCTACTAGGTATCTTTGCTTAAGATATACATCGCCGTTAATACGCAAAACACATGTGTGTGGTCCTTTTAGGGGTCCATGGGGTCCTTTTAGTCTAGTTTGTGAGTTACATTGGTGTCGTTCATATTAGACTTGATCACGGGAAATCCAGGGGTCTTCCAGAAAAACAATGTATTAATGGCAGGAATTTTGCCAGGGCGGGAATCTTGCCAGTGAGTGAATCTTACTAAAATCTAACTATTATGTTTTTCAAAGTTACGGTTACTATTTGGCCGAGTCACTCCTTACTTACAGTCTGTTACCACGAACCGTTTGATACAATAAAGTCTCAAGAATATATTGTCACAAATTCTGACTGAAAATGAGAAAATGGGCAGAAACTATTCATTTGGACAGCAAAACAAATCACACCATCAAATTCAGCGTATCAGAGAACTCTATTGTAAAGGTTTCAAGCTCCTGTCTGCAAAAATGCGGAATTGTGTATTTTGTTTCGCCAGAAGAAAGATCACAGATGCGTGTTTTGTTGTTGTTTTGTTTCAAGGGTTATCGTATCGAACCAATGGTCCTAGAACATCAGGAGACGGCTCATTTGAACGGAAATTGAAAGCTCTAGTGCCCTTTTTAAATAACCAAAAAGATTGGAGGGCAATTAGCGCCCCTCCCATGCCCCAATTTTCCTCAAAATCATCCGATCAAAATTCAGATATAGCCATTTTGTTCAATATAGTTGAGAAGTCCCAAACTATGCCTTTGAAGATTACAAGACCCCCCCCCCCAAGCCCCTGGGATAAATCTTTAAGTTATACAATTTTCCTATAGTTTGCGTATAGTTGTTATTATTAAGAAGTATATAGATATTTTTCGGTGGGGGGGGGGGGTTATGCTTGATAAAGGGTAGTAATAATAATCCCATACGCTTTATTTTTTATCAATTCATGCTTATATTTTTTAGCGATAGTGTCTACTAAGGCTCTTTCTATATTGCCTGTGATTTCACTGTCTATTATCACATTATTTTTACACAGGTCACAGTGTTGGCACGTAGACAAGATATGGCTAATGACATTAGGGCAGCAGAATGCTTGTCTTCTTTAGAGTGCTAGCACCAGAAAGATGACGATAGGATATATCAAAAGGCAACATGTTACCACTAAGAGTATCAAGAAGTTGTGAGTAGATTCTTAGACTCCATTTCTATAGAAGCACTGAACCGTGTCAAGGCCAGGGACATCGAACTCTATCGAGGCCGGGCAGATCTTGAGAAATCAGTGACCTTTATCAAGGACAGGCGCTCTCCTCGCCTGTCACTGCCTTGACTGGTGCAATTGACGTAGTCTTTACCTAAGAATGGGGGCGGTCGATTTCTTTGGCCTTGATAGATTTGACGTTTACTGAACAATGAACAAAACCCGAACTGAGTGATTTTCCTTTCCTGAAGCTATTACGAAACAGATTGCGTAATGATCCAAGATAAAAGTTTCGATGAAAAGGAACCCAGTAGTGAGGGGGTCATGGATTCGACGACGCTCATAGCGGGTGCAATATTGGAGCTACTACAAAAAGTCCTATACATTTTCCGTAATGATACAACAACCCTTAGTCATCAATGACCCAACCTCCAAAGGCCCCAATGCCCCTCACCCCTCCTCTTCCATCTTTTTACCCCCCCCCCCCATTTTTATTTTTTATATTTTTTAATATAATTTTTTTAATTTTTTTACATGTCTTAGAATGACATGAAATATGGCTAAAACCAAAAAAAATCACACTTAATATTTTCAAAATACAAAATCAGAATGATTTAGATATGTTAGACGTGACTTTTACAATTAGAAAAAAAAATTTTGTAGTAGCACTTTTCTTTTTTTCTGACTTGGAGTTTTTTGGACTTGAAAAAATATTTATTTTTTTATTTATGCGGCTACATCAATTGTACCCGATGGTTGCTCATAGACACTACGCGGCTGTCTCAGTAGTATTCTATTATTAATTTAGATTTTATGCATACTCTAATATTAAGCAATACTTTTCAAAAGACATTATTCTATCATTTCCCTCATAGGGCTGTCATATGATCACTTAGAATAGATGTTACATTATTAATTTCGACTTTATGCATACCCCAATAATAAGGAATACTTTTCAAAAAACATTATTCTATTAATACCTATCAAACAATACTTATCAATCCCCTCATAGGGCTGTCGTATCATCACTTAGAATATATATTACTTTATTAATTTAGAGTTTATGCATATCCAATACTAAGCAATAGTTTTCAAATTACTTTATTACTTTATTAGATATTGTAAGTGAATATATATTAGGATAATAAAGATTATAAGTGATGATATGACAGCCCTAAGAGGGAAACGATAGAATAATTTCTTTTGAAAAGTATTTCTTAGCATTGCGGTATGCATAAAGTAAAAATTACTAAACTAATATCTATTCTAAGTGATGATATGACAGTCCTATGAGGGAAATGATAGAATGTATTTTGTAAAATATTGCTTAATATTGGAGTACGCATAAAGAGGAAATCAATAAAGTAATATTTATTCTAAGTGATGATATTACAGCCCTATAAGGGAAATGATAGAATCATGTCTTTTGAAAAGTGTTGCTTAGTATTTGGGTATGCATAAAGATAAAATTAATAAAATAATATCTATTCTACGTGATGATATGACAGCCCTATGAGGGTAATGATAGAATAATAAATTTTGTATTGCTTAGTATTGGGGTATGCACAAAGTCGAAATTAATAAAGTAATATCTATTCTAAGCGATGATACGACAGTCCTATGAGAGAAATGATATAATAATGTATTTTGAAAAGTATTGCTTAGTATTGGGGTATTCATAAAGTCCAAATTAATAATAGAGTACCGTTGAGACAGCCGCGTAGTGGCTATGAGCAACCATAGAGTACATCGATGTAGCCACATAAATAAAATAAGTCAAATAATTTTCCAAGTCCAAAAAATTCCGAGTCAGACAAAAAACAAGAGTGTTACTACAAACATTATTTTTCTATTAGTAAAAGTCACCTGTAACATATCTATATCATTCTCATTTTGTACTTCAAGAATGTTAAATGTGAATTTTTTGCATTTGGTGGTTGGGTCATTGATGACTAAGGGCTGTCCTATCATTGCCTAAAATGTATATGATTATTTTAGTAGCTCCAACAGTGAACCCTCTATTGGCGTCGTCGAATCCATTACCCCCTGACTACTGGGTGTCTTTTCATTGAACTTTTTATCTTAGATCATTACGCAATCTGTTTTGTAATAGCATCAGGAAGGAGAAATCGTCTTGTTCGGGTTCGTTCAGAGTTAAGTAAATCTCAAATCTATCAAGGCCAAAATAATCAACGGCGCCCATCCTCGGGTAAAGGCCACGTACATTGCACCAGTCAAGGAGGTGATATTCACGAGCACCTGGCCTTGATAAAGGTCACTGATTTCTCAAAACTGCCTGGCCTTCATTCAGTTCGGTGGCCCTGGCCTTGACACGGTTCAGTGCTTCCTATATTTTTATGTTTGCATTCTCTTTGAGCACTAACTTCCCTGAAAATGATACTCACGCACATCCACCATTTGCACGATGGGAATTCTTGGGTACTCCAAAGGAATTTAGCTCCTCAGTGTCATGACAACGCATGCATACATTTCCAATAAGATCTACATTAATGCTTGTGTCATAGTTCAAATATTTCTCCTCGTCAGCATTCAACGCAACGATGATTTTATCAAGTGCACACACTTTCTTCGAATATTTCATCTTCACTTTTAAAAACATATGACACAAGTGTATATCTTTCCAATGTACCAAAAATAATGATTTAATACATGCAATAAACTAGGTAATGTCGATAGCCAAACCTAGAGTACCACTGCGACAGCCACATAGTGTTGATGAGCAGCCATATAGTACCAATGTTACAGTTGCATAAATAAAAACAATAAAAAATAAAATTTGAATATTTTCCAAGTCCGAGAAAAATTCAGTCAAAAAAAGGAAAAGTGCTACTACAATCATAATTTTTCTAATAGTAAAAATCACGACTAATATATCTGTATTATCCTTCCTATGTCAAAAATTCCTATGTCAAAAAGTAAACGAAAAAAGTGTAAAAAAAATAAGTTATTTAAAAAAAGTACAAAAAAGAGAGGGACAAAAATTTGGAGGGGTATTAGAGCCCTTGGGTGTTGGAGCATGGTTGAATAAGGGCTGTCATATCATCGCCTAAAATGTATGCGACTTTATTAGGACGTCAAATCCATAACCCCATCACTACTTAATTTCTCAGGGTTATTCTGGATTTGAAAGGTTTGTTCTGGATTTATATGTTGAAATTCCATTCTCAGCGCCTTTTAATATAATGCATTTAGAACTCCACTTTAAAATTACTTAGTGCAGGATTCCTATAAAACTGTAAAATAGATTTCATCCAACCCAAATAAAAAATTTATTCGTTTAACTCTATAGATTCACCTTATCAATCATACTCGTACAGATATTTGAAAATGATTTGCCGCCCGGTACAGAAAAAAAAACAGTTTTCTACTTTTGAAACTGGCTACGTATGTTTTCGGATACCGGCCTGTAATTGGGTCAAATTCCTGTCTCTATTGGCGTATAAATGACTTTCTGGTTGGAGTGCATACTAGCATATTTTCAGACTATTTTCAGTGTGCCATATTTGGGTGTAAGCTCAGTTGCAAGTTCAGTAGTTAGAGATGCTATACTACTTGGGAAGGGGATTAGTTGCCCTCAAATCTGTTTGTTCACTTTAAGGGATACTTAAACTATTAATTTTTGTTCGAATGAGCCTTCTCTCAATCTTCTAAGACCCTTTGTGCGATACGATTCCTTGGAAAAAATATCCTTGATTTTCTTTAGCAAAAAAAAAAAATCTAAATTTTTGCATATGAGACCCTGATACTTCTATAGTAGGTTTATACGATCATTTGTACTTAGGGGTGGGGCCGATGCCTCAAAGTGTTTGTTTTAATGCCAAAAAATCCTAACTTTTATTGAGCCTTCAGATAAATACAGAATTAGTTCTATGGAAGGGGCATTGGAGGTACAAATTGATAGATAATCTCTCTTGATTTCCGGGAATGTTTCTTGTCTGTGCCGTTATTATAAAAATGTAGAGGAACATTGTACCCAAAAATGAGCAAAATTTATCCCTTATAGGAGGGGGCTGCCCCTCATCATCCCCAACTTTCCCCTGCTGGTCGTGGATACTTCGGAGGATGCTCAGTTGATCGGAAATTGAGAGTTTTAGTCCTTTTTTAAAATAAAAAAGATTGGAGAAAACCAGCCCTTGTCCTAGAACCATTTTTAAACCTTGTCCTGTTGTTAACCCTCAAGACATCTTAACAAAATTCAGAGTTTTTTCGTACTTCTCTACAGCTGTTAAAATTTGCGTGTGGGGGAAATTTTCATGGGGGAGGGATTTTCTCAGGAGAGTTATTTCCGCTAGGGAATTTTCCAGTGGGACTTTGCGGCAAAAAGAATTTTTTGGGAGACGTGTCGGTCCCCTTCTTTCTCCGTCACAAAATGGGAGAAGTTTAATAGTTTATGTACTGGTTGTTATTTTTCTGTCGTTTATTTGGATCTGTTATCCATGCTCTAAAGATATGACACGACCGTCCAATCAATTCTAAATAGTTAGACCAAACAAACTAGAAAAAGTTTGTAATGGACGAAATATGACGATCCCTCAAGGTATTAAGTAAAAGAAAAAACAAGTTTTTTTCAATTGAAAGTGTGAAATTAAAACGAACAGAAATTATTCTGTATATGAGAAGGGCTGTCCGTTCCTCAGCCCTCACTCTTTTCTCTAAAGTCTTTAAGTTCTTTAGAAATGCATCTCATTCAGATTCATTGGGTCTTGCGTTTGAGCAGTCTTTCTTAAAAAATTGTGACAAAGAGTCAACCTTTAGCATAAAGAGTGAGAGTTGAAGAAGGGGAAGAAACCTTTTTTATACGGTATATTTTCTATTCGTTTTAAGCTTTAATGTTGCTCCTTACTTTCAGTTGAAAAAATGTGTTTGTTTTACTTAATTCCTGACTGTTTCCCAAATTATACAGTAAATCCCCTCGATCCCCCCCAACGTTTAAAATTACCCCCAGAAACTTTTGTCCTGACGGAAAATTCTCCCCATGGAAAATTCCCCCGCAGAAAATATTCCAAAAATTGTCCTAATATTTCCCAATAATGAGCAAAGTCATTAGCTTACGGCCCTTTCCCTAGGGACTATGAGGGTGTATTTCATCCCTAAAGACATCAGTATTGGACCTTTTAACTATGCGGAATCAAATGGATATCTCAAAAATTTGTATCAAATGTCATTTTGGAAAAAGGTGCATGGGAGGGCGGCTAGTTAACCTCCAATCTTTTTGACAACCTAGAAAGGGCACTAGTAATTTTTTCCAAAATAATGAACCCCCCCCCCCATTCATCTACGATCATCCTTTGACAAAAAAAAAAAAAAAAAAACGCATCCGTGATCTTTCTTCTGGCAAAAAAGCGAAATTCCACCTTTTGTTTAGATAGGAGCTTGAAACCACTGCTATAGGCTTTTGTGATATGCTGAATATAATGGTTTGATATTTAGTAAGATTGTTTGACTTTTTTGTGGTGTTACCCCCTTTTTTGAAAATTGTGCAAGTTCTCTCAGGCTCGTCAATTTTATGAGTGGCATTAAACTTAATGAACTTTATATATTGGGAATCCAGAGTACGGGTTCCCTCACTCTCCGTAAAGTTCCCCGCATAAAATTCCCCTTGACAAATTCTCCCAGGCAAACCTTCCCTCCTCTGAAAATCCACCCCGCGGAAAATTCCCACCCATAATAAATTCCCCCACACCTAAAATTAATCAGCCACAAAAAAAGTTCGAAATTTGTACCTCAAAATGTTGATTAGATGCCTTAAGAAGTAACAAAAGAACCAGATATCAATTAGGTGGCCTGCGTTTACACCCCGGCGATTACTTCCCTGAAAATACCCCCCCCCCCGGAAAATACCCCCGTGGAAATTGAGACTTTCAAACATTGTGAACTTTATTTCAGTTTTTTTTTTTTTTTTTACTTTGGGGGAAGGAATTTCGGTACTTGTGTATTATGCGCCACTCACTCAAATTTACGCTGTGTAAAATTTGAGAACACACCGGCTTTTTCGTTAGTTTCTTCGTTACTTTAGAAATAAATTGGGCTATAGATTTGCACATTAGGGGGGGGGGAAGTATAGCAGGTCTGCATGCAAAATGGTTTGGTACAATTATATTCTGCATATTGATAGTTAGATAAATAAGTGTATTTTAATGCCAAATATAAGGCCATGAACACAGTAAAATAACATAAATGAAAGGCACAAATAACATAAACTTTGATCAGCAACATTAAAAAACACTTA
The DNA here is from genome assembly GCF_049724085.1 of Artemia sp. Qi Xiang Cuo. Taxonomy (NCBI): domain Eukaryota; kingdom Metazoa; phylum Arthropoda; class Branchiopoda; order Anostraca; family Artemiidae; genus Artemia; species Artemia sp. Qi Xiang Cuo. The sequence goes on from NC_142800.1 coordinate 67,091,922, forward strand.
AATGAAACACTATATTAACCTAATATTTGTATTAGTATTTTTTTTTTTTTTAGTTAACAAAATTTCCAGATACCTCGCTATTCTTCTGTAATTTTTTAGTGGCCATATACCTAGAAAGAATTGTGTTCTAACTTAAAACTATTCAAATACCCACCCCCCCCCCTTATGTGCAAATATATAGCCCCAAACTATATATTTCCCATACATTCAGTCACTTGTCTTTGTCTTGTCTCGCGCTAAGCTGATAAAAACTAACGAAGAACCCGGGTTTATTTTCGAGTTTTATACAGCGTAAGCTTGAATGAGTTGCCAATATACACAAACATCCGTAGGGGGAAGGAATTTTGGTACTTGTGTATTATGCGCCACTCAAACCTAGAAAGAATTGTTTTCTGACTTCAAACTATCCAAATACTTTACTCCCCCCCCCTCACTATGAGCAGATATATAGCCCAAATTATATATTTCCCATATATTCTGTCACTTATCTTTGGCTTGTCTCGCGCTAAACTGAAACAGACTAACGAAGAAACCCGTTTTGTTCTCGAGTTTTACACAGCGTAAACATGAGTGATTTGCCTATAAAACACAAGTAACAAAACTCCTTCCGCCAACATAAATTAAAAAAATAAAACTCAAATAAAATTCTTAAATTTGGAAAGCATTGTTTTCCACGGGGGCGGGGGTGTTTTCTGGGGGGGGGGGCTATTTACCGGGGGTTAAGTGAGAAATTTGTTTCTTATGTTTAAAAGGTAGTGGAGCAACAAGATTCAAATAATAATAATAATAAATATATAAAAAAGAATAGTCACAGATAGGCTGCAGCCTTAATACTATCAGACGCAAAACATGAACGTTCAAAAAAAAGTCTTATTCAAGTTATCAAACAGTTCGTGGTAACGAACTGTAAGTAAGGAGCGACCCGGCTCAATAGTAACCGAAACTCTAAAAAACGTAATTTTTGCCACCAATAGATACATCAAAAGAATCAGATTTAAATGCTTATTTCACATATAAAAGTTTCATCAAGTTTAGTCCTACCCATCAAAAGTTACGCGCCTGAGAAAATTTGCTTGATTTTCGAAAAAAGGGGAAAACAGCCCCTAAAAGCTATAGAACCTTAATCAAAATCACACCATCAGACTCAGCGTATCAGAGAACCCTACTGCAGAGGTTTCAAGCTCCTATCTGCAAAAATGTGGAATTTTGTATTTTTTACCAGAAGAAAGATCACGGATGCGTGTTTATTTGTTGTTGTTTTTTTCAGGGGTGATCATATCGACCCAGTGGCCCTAGAATATCATAGGAGGGCTCAAACGAACGAGAATTGAAAGTTCTAGTGCTCTTTTTAAGTGCCCGAAAAAATCGAGGGCAACTAAGCCCCCTCCCACGCTCATTATTTCCCAAAGTCACCCGATCGAAATTTTTTATATAGCCATTTTGTTCAGTATGTTCTGAACAAAATGTTTAGGATTTTTTCTGGTAGTGGGGAGGGGGATGGGTCGGGAGTTATGTGGGAGGATCTGCCCATGGAGGAAGTTTTCATGGGGGAAGCGACATTGCTATGAAGGGCGCGCCGGACTTCCCAGCATTATTAAAAAAAACGATCAGAAATTAAATTAACATAAACAAGTTTTTCAACTGAAAGTAAGAAGCAGCATCAAAACTTAAAACGAATAGAAAATATTACACATACGATTGGGTTCGCCCCTAGTCAATACCTCGCTCTTTAAGCCTTTTAGTACTTTCATAAGAGCTATTTATTCTAATTAACGGCCTTTGTGATTAAGGGGTCATTGTTAAAGAATTGGAACAAAATTCAAACTTTAGCGAGAAGAGCGAGGTATTGACTAGGGGGCGAACCCTCTAATATACGTATTAAAAATATATGAATATAAAGCTCGTTACTTAAGTTAATTCGTAAGGTACGTATATTTTTTACTAATAAAAACACTCGTAAATAAAATGAAACAACTTTCGAGAAAGCCATTTAACCAAATAAAAGTAAAGTTAATATGCAAATTGTGTTTTAATTATTCATGAACGGTGAGCCAAAATCAAAACCTGCATTAACTCAAAAGCGTTCAAAAATTAAATTAAAAAAAACATTTTTTTTTACTTAAAATAAGGAGTGACATTAAAAATTAAAACGAACAGAAATCATTCCGTATGTGAAAGGGGCTGTCCCCTCCTCAACGCCTCGCTCTTTACCCTAAAGTTAGACTCTTTCTCACAACTCTTTTTTTCAAAACCATAAAATATTTTAGCGTATGCACTTTTGTATGCATTGATCGTGCACCCAATAAAGCTCAAGCTAAACTTTAGTTTGCCTAAAGAGGATGGAGGGGCATCTCTCCTGATCAGTAGGATAATTTCCGTCAGAAAAAGAACAAGGAACAAGGGATACTTTAAAATTTCCCCAAAGAAGCCGCGCATGTATGAATTGAGTGGATCTTAAATACACTAAAAAAATTATTCAATAATAATATTCTATCTCCATTTGAGACGGAAGTTATGTTTCCTCTCCCTCCCCTATATTTCTCCTGGGGTCCCAGAAAATCTCAAGCTCATATTAACCATGCAAACTGAATTATTAACATGATCATACGACCAATAATTATACAGATCAATTCGAATATCAAATTCAAGTGCAGGTCAACACTCGGGGATAAAGACAAGTCTTAAAGCATAATCGATTACACTAAAGTTTGACCAAAGGCTAAGTTGGATGTCTTAAAACTTATAAGCTTCAGCTTAGAAATGAGGAGATCATAATAGATTACTCATGGACGATTGGCCGCAGAGTAAGAGGCTAAATGCCAATCCCAAATTGTAATGACTTTCATCTATTATTCTCAGGCTGACATTTATTCGCAGTTTGGACTAAGAAATGATCTCATTCAGGGATATTATGGAGAAAACAACATTTTAATAATAGCCAGTCTTAATAGTTCAAAAATTTAGCTTTAACTTTTAAGTTATGACTTGAAAACAATTTAACAACTCCTTTGCAAGGTTGATTTGCATAGAAAACGGCTGGTAGATAAACAAGTTTATTACAGAAGCTATTATGAAATGAGAGGATGTTTCAGCTTTTTGCTTAATAAGAATAACAGTTTGATTTAAATAATTTATTAATGAGAATATGTCAACCTAATTTTACAAGAGGTTAAATTGTCGTCTTTAATATGTATGATTTTTTGATTATTTTTGTGTTTATATTAGTTGCATTAATTTTAGGGTTGTCAAATCTAGGCTGGTAATCGTAATTCGATGCGGAATGCATTCAGTTCTTGTTTGCGAGTTAAAGTTGCTGCATCACGGGAATCTCTCAGTCTCAGGTACATATATTTATGTTTACAAAAATTGGGTTTGGGAAAAAATCTGCTTTGGATGATAACAAAAACCTTGCAAATTTGGTTTCAAACAGATCGTGGTAACGAGATGTAAGCAAGGAGCGACTTGACCCAATAATAACCGAAGCTCTAAAAGAAGGGATTTTGATACAAATTAATATATCAAAATTTGCTATTTTATGCTGAGTTCTGAATATATCAGATTTGTTTTTTTTTTGTGTTGATTCTAAATATATACAAATAATCTGATGTTACCCATCAAAAGCTTCTTTGAATGCTTCTATAGGGTTTCAAGCTCCTTTTTAAGAAATTGGGGATTTTTTTTGCCAGAAGAAATATCACGGATGTGTTTGTTTTTTTGTTTTTTCCTTGAAATTAAGTTTCCAGAAATTAAATAAAAATAAAGGGAAATTTTGCAACTGAAAGTAATTACCAACATTAAAACTTGGAATGAACTGAAATCATTCCATTATTAGTGAGGCTATCCTCCCCCCTTCCTAGCTTTTCAAACAGTTCGTGGTAACAAACTGTAAGTAAGGAGCGACTCGGCTCATTTGTTACCGAAACTCTAAAAACGGAATTTTGATACCAGTAGATACATCGAAAGAATTGTATTGTTATGCTGATTTTAAATATGTAAGTTCCATCAAATTTAGTCTAACCCATAAAAAGTTACGAGCCTGAAAAAATTGTCTTATTTTCGAAACAAGGGGAAAACCCCCTAAAGCTGATTGAATCCTAATGAAAATGAATCAGATTCAGCGTAACATTAAACCCTACGATGTTTCTAGCTCCTATCTGCATAAATGTGGAATTTTGTATTTTTTGCCAGAAGAAAGATTACGGATACGTGTTTATTTTTTTTTTTTTTTCAGGGTTGACCGTATCAATCCACTAGTCCTAGAATATCGGGAAAGGGGTCATTTGAACGGAAATTAAAAGTTCTAGTACCCTTTTTGAATGACCAAAAAAAAAAAAATGGAGGGCAACTTGGCCCCCTCCCACATTCATTTTTCCCAAAGTTACACAATCAAAATTTTGAGATAGTCATTTTGTTCAGAATATTTGAAAATCTAATAAATATGTCTTTCAGGAGTAGGCTACTTAGTCCCGCACAGTTCCCGGGGAAAGGGCTGCGAGTTATGAACTTTGTCCATATAGTTTTTTACATATAGTATTGGTTATTGGGAAGTATACAGATATTTTCAGGAGAGAGTTTTCTGGGTGGGGGGGGGGGTCGTAGGAGGGTATTACGTGGGAGGATCTTTCCATAGATGATGTTTCCCTGAGGCAAACACGAACAGAAATTATTACGTATATGAAGGGTTCGCCCCCTAGTCAATACCTCTCTCTTTACGCTAAAGTTTTTTTTAGTACTTTCAAAAGATCTATATATTTTCATTAAATGGGCTTTGTGATTCAGGGATTTGTGATTCGAACAAAATTCGAACTTTAGCGTAAAGAGCGGTGTATTGACTAGGGGTCAAACCCCCACATATGCGTAATAATTTCTGTTCGTTTTAAGTTTTAAAGTTGCTCCTTACTTTCAGTTGAAAAAACTGTTGTTTTTTTTATTTAATCAAGCTTAAGACTGACTTTTTGTTGCAGTTCTTTAAGAAAACTCCTGAAAAACAAAGACCATTGAATTTTAATAGCAACAGGATCGAATCTCCAGCATTTTTAATTGGGGGGAGGGGTCAAGAGGGATCTATATCCGACAATCGAGGGTCATGGGGTATATAATAACATTTTGGTACTTGTCACAAAATACACTCGAGAAGTGAAGTTCGGTGAATGCTAATAATATTAACAATAATTTATTTTTGACCCACATCATATACAAAACTGATAATTGTGGAGTATAAGGTAAAAATAGATAATACACTACATACATGATTACATAAAACTTAAAAACTTCACAAGAACAGAGCAACCAAAGAAAAGAAAAACATTCAAGATACAAAACATGAAAAAAAATGAAACTATTTATGGCAAAATACAGCGGACAAGGACTTCATGGAAAATCATTTAATAATTTAGAACTTCATATTTGAATTGTTTGAATATTATCTATTCATGAAATATAACGAATTTAAATTAGTATTACGGGAAAAAAAAACACTTGAAAGAACAAAAAAAGAAAGAATAAAACCGACAGCAAACGAGTAAGGCCACTGTGGGCTGGCAGATACTTACATGTATACTGGGGTAGTTTGCCGGCAAGTTCCGTTAGCTTTAACCCAATATCCGGAAGACCGTAGACAGATACGAGATTTCCGATTTCTATACAATGGAGGCAGATACAATAGAAAGCGGGAAAACCGAAAATAATATGAATGAACTGATCTGATGTCTTTTTGGTAAAAAATAGGGTAAATTTCAGACAGAAACAAAACCGAGCGATCTGTAAAAACCGAATATAATTTAGCAAGAGACTCTCTATTGTATGTACCTCACTTTGCAACAATTTTAGAATAACTTAACTGAATTTCTTCTTACAATCAGCGACGACGAGCTTATTGCTCGTCGTCGAGTATACAAAAATTATGAGCTGATATATAGCTCAAATATATACCAGCTGATACGCTCGCCAAGTATACAAAATTATGATGAAAATATAATAGCTTAGAAATAAATTTGGGCTATATATTTGTACATTAGGGGGGGGGGGTAAAGCAGAGCATATATTAAATGCGTAACTATTCAAACCTATTTTGGCCTAACCAAATCTATTTAATCTAATGAAGAAAATATGATGAAAAGAATACTTTATTAGCAAAATTGTGAACACTACAATTTGGAAATATGCTCCTAGAACACAAAAATGTCCTCAAGAATCGCGGTAAAATGAAGTCGGCCTTCTGCCTTTACTGCCGCCCGTCACATGTACTCTACTAAGTATGAATGTAAATTATGGCAGGATGTAGCTCGGTGCCGTTTGTTCCTCCACTTTGCGGAACCCCACATTCTCTGTACTTTTTGGGTAGAGGTGCTGGATTTTGTGTCGACCAAATTATTCTTTGGTTCACTTTCAAATGAGTGGAACCTGCTTGTTCCAGCTCAGTTGTGTTTTAGCCCTTCCAACAATCTGAAATGATTCTTGAACATCCATGGTGAGACACTATATTCCATCACTAGCTAAAGGAAACTAACCGGTGTCCTCAAGAATCGCATTAATAATGAACTTAAATGAACTAGGTTAAGAGTTGCGTTAATAATAAACTTATCTTTGTCTTTGAGATGGTCAGCCGACGTTGAAGCTCCCAATTAATAAATCGCAAATGACCTTCACAGTTTTGCTTATAAAGTATTCCATTTTATTATCACCAAACTTCACTTCTGGAGTGTGTTTTATATAAGAGACAAGTACCATTTTTTCTCCACATTATTGGGGGCAACTACCCCCCCCCCCAGAAAAAAACGAGACCTCTGAATAAAACTTCAGCGTAAAGAGCGAGGGTTGAGGAAGGGGCAGTCCCCCCATGCGGAATAATTTCTATCCGATTTAAGTTTTTATACTGTTCCTTACTTTCATTGTTCCTAACTTGTTTTTTTTTACATTTAATTTTAAATAGGCCTTAGCAGCTAAGTTTTTGAATTGTATATAAGCGTCAAGACCATATCTGGTTAGAGGGGTCAACTTTTCTATTGATGCGATTCAAAAGTACTTGGCAGAGGATTTTCTTCCTGCAGAGCGTAGGGTGATACCTCGCCAATTGTTGCAATCAGAAGTTCTACCCTTCTTAAATAATTTCACTATAACCCCTTTCTTCCAATCTGTGGGAATATCCTCAGTGTTCCATATCTCCATTAACACTTGGTGTAGCGGATCAGCTAGAATACTAGCACCGTATTTCAATAGTTCGGGATGTATACCATTGATTCCAGCTTCTTTTCCATTCTTTAGTTTATGTAATACTGTCTTTACTTCATGTAAACTAATTGACTCTGTACTTATGTCTAATTGGAAAAGAGGTCAAATATCTGGGGGGTCTGCCGGATCTTCAAGAGGGGCAAAGTTTAATATTTTGTGGAAATACTCTTTCCATTTGTTATCAATTTCTTCTTTGTGCGTTAGCAGTCATCCCGATTTACTCTCAACCGCAGTAGCAGGCTTTTTGAAATCTCCTGTGATCTCTTTTATTATGCGATCAACTTCCCTGTTATCACCTTTACTAGAAGCAGCTTCGGCGGCTTTGGCCTCGAGGAAGCGACATCTATCTGCTCTAGTTGACCTTTTTACAGCCTTGTGGGCTTCTTTGTACTTATTCCATATATGGTGCTTGTATTCGGAGGTGGCACTGAGGTCACAGGAGTCTAGTCAAATTTTCACCTCTTTCCTCACCGACATGAGTCTCCAAGAAGAATCATTTATTCACTATTCCCTTTTCTTTTTAGAAAAACCAAGAGTCTCTTCAGCTACACTTTGCACATTTTTCGTGATCTGGGTCTATGTTTCACCAACAGATGCTGATTTCTCCTCGCAAACAAGGCTAGAAAACTTATTGTAGAGGGATAGACAATAGTTTTTTCGAATCTCTTTGTACCTTAGCTTCTGTACATCAAATGTTCTAAGAGCTCTTTTGTACTTCACAATAGTCTTTAGCTTCAGCTTGAAACGGGCGATGACTATTTGGTCATCAGAGAAAGAGCCAGCACTACGAAAGGAACGCACGTCCTCCAAACACCGTCTGTATCACTTGCTGATCAAGAGTTGGTCAATTTGGCCTCGTGTCACTTCATCAGGGGAAGTCCAAGTATACTTGTGGATTTCCCTGTGGGGGAACCATGAGTCACCAACAATTAGGCCACGACCAGCACAAATCTATCAATCACACACCATTATCATTTATGATACCCAAGCCATGTTGTCCAATCCCTTCAGGTACCTAACTATGGCTAATATCGTGTTCAGGTACTGAATTGACTAGATCGTTAAGTTTATAATAGGAACAGTCTAACTTGGAATTGCCGGCTTCATTTGTCGGAGTATATGCAACAATGATTGTCATCTTTGATTGAGAGCTTGCAAAACAGACTTTCATCATTCTTTCGTTTTTGGGGACAAACTCAAGCATAGACTTCTTTCCATTCCTTCTGACTGCAAGGGCAACGCCAGCTTCACAATTCTTTTCTGTGCCAGAAAAGAAAACTTTATAGCTATCAACTACCATAGATCCAAAACCTGTCAATCTAGCTTCAGATAAAGCCACTATGTCAACATTATTTTATTTATTTATTTATTGAAAAACCCGTCAAATAATACAACAAGACGGAGCACTTAAAAGAAAAAAGAAAAAAAGAAGACACAAACTATAACAAACTGAACCAACAAAGAAAACGAATCACTGATTCACTGAATGAGCAGATAGGACCATTCATGTAGATTTCGGCGTATTTTTCTATTATGCTTCGCTATTCGTCTAGCGACGGAGACGTCAGGGTCTGCGACTTTAAAATTTTCAATTAAATGCGAATTCCTATACCACGGAGGTAGACGAAGCAAATACTTCGCAAAATGAAAATACATTGCTCTGATTATATTCTGGTCAGTTTTAGTGAGAAGTTGCCAGAAGCGCGTGGCATATAAAATGTGAGGAAGAGCGATGGCATTATACAAGCTTGCTAGAAGCAGCCGGTTGAATTGGAGTTGGCACGATACAACTGAAGCGTAAGACGCTGAGATTCGTCGTTTAAGCTGCTCGAGGAGAAGTTTTCGGGTGTGACGGATAGACGAACCTATGGGTAAACCTAGATAAATAAGGTGTTCCACTGGCTGGACAGAGCTAGAACCAAGGTCAATGGTAGAAACACAAAAATCAGTTTTCAATTGACTAGGATGATTTCCGATTTTGAAAAGTTGAACTGAAGTCCAACTTTAAGATATTTGGCTTCAAGGATTTCGAAGATATCAATTGCCGGCTGAAGGGTTCGGCTAAGATTCAGGATGTCGTCCACGTAACATACCAAAGACAAGTTAGCAGATGACAGAATCAGCGAAGATGGACATTGATCTTGTGCATCAAGGGCACAGTTATTGAAAAGGTCAGGAGAGGTGACTGCTCCTTGACGCACTCCTTTCTTGACTGGAACTAGTTGGGTGCGCGGAATGGGGGTCAAACCCTTGTCAGGAGGTAGTTTCAGTCGAATTCGTAATCTAGAATACAGATTCCTGAGAGAAAGAATGACAGCTAGACTCAGACCATGATTACCGGCCTTCAGAAGCATCGCAGCATGGATTAGAGAGTCGAATGCGCGTCTAATGTCGTTTCCTGCCAAACAAAGGCTCTCTCCAGAAGCTTCGGCATCTATCAAGACATTAGAAATGACTGTTAAGGCATCAGCACATTCAGTTCCTTGCTTGAAGTCAAACTGATGCAGAGGAGTGTAGCATACTTTATTGAGTTCCTGTATGAACATTACCCCCAAGAGCTTGCACAGTGACGTAGCTACAGTTATAAGACAGAGTGCTGTACATTAAATTTCAGATTTTCCCTTTTTAGGGATGGGAGTCAGATCTCCGATGTAGAAAGAGGCAGGAACAATCCCTTGAGAGAAAAGCATCTGCATAAGCAGAGAGAGATGTGCCGCGAGACCTCCGTGTTTCAAGTGGATCGCACTGACTTTGTCAATGCCCGATGAGCCTTTCCATTTGAGTCAACAGATGGCATCTTCAACAGAGCGGGTACTGACGATAAAATCTTCATCGGGATGAGAAGATAGAAACTGATCCAAGGCAGCGTCGTAAGGTTGTTCGATGGAGGGGTCAGAAGCTGAGAACTCCGATTCCTAATGGGCATACCATTCATCTTCAGGGATTTCGGCTGGGGATGGTGAAGAAGAATTTTTTGCAGAACGAGGGACAAACTTGATGATCATATTTCTATCTTGTTTGGCACGGGCAGAATAATGAATGACTAGATTTTTCCGATGCCAAGCCAGAGCCTTAGAAAACTTTCGCTTCGCGAAAATCCGTATGCTGTTCACAAGACCCATATCCGGACGTCCACACTCTTTCCGTACTGAAAACCAAAATTTTGTTTGACTACATGAAATGACGAGATCTGGATTTGACGACCACCCGGGAATGATTCTTTTACGAATTTGTTGCAAAGGAACAGATTGTTTTTCTGCGAAGCGGAGAGCATGGCAGATTTCTGCGCAATATATATCTAGACAAATCGAAACCTCTTTTTGAGGTAACTGGAGTGACTTCTGAAGGAGACGAAATGGGACGCTGATTTTGTTCAGGACTGAATCTACCGACTCGAATAATAAGGCTTGATCAATTTTCGACCAGTAGGACGGTGTCAAGGTGCTGAAGGAGCAAGAGGTGTAGTTTGGTGACCAGAAGATGGCATACCGACAGAGCAAGTTATGGGAAGATTATCAGACAACTGATAATCAAACAAAACTTTTGCTATATCCGCTCGCAAATCTGACGATACTACAACGTGGTCGAGGTTGGAAGTTCGTGAGGAGGTGTGAAAATTCGTAAAATCGGACGATTTATCATAAACACACAAGAAATCACTAAATAAGCCCTTAACTTGTGTTGTACGCGGTGAAGCTTGAGGATTCGGCTCTGACAGATTACAATTAGTCACCGGCTATAATGCAAGGTAAACCTAAGTGTCGAATTTTGTATATACATGAACCGAGTTTTTCACAAGATAGCGCAAATTTACGCTCAGACTGGTCATTATTGTAGTCTGTGGGAAGATACATACTAATACACACAGAACAACCTACTCTCACAGCTAGATAATAATCATTTGCTTCGAAGATACTAGAACAGAGAGCTGATTTCACAAAAGTAATAAGTCCACCCGAGGGTCTGCCTCTATTGCTCAGCTGTCTAGCGGGTACACAATAAGTTGTCATATCCTCAAGCTCAAATATGTTCAGACCATGTTTAGTAACAAAATATTCCTGGAGACAAATCACACTAAACTCAGAACGGAGGCTTTCCAGAACCGAGAGTTTAGAACCGAGAGATGTTGAGCGACGCTTTCGCACGTTTAGCTGCATTGACTATCTGGCTCGCGGTTTGCTTAGAACGAACCACGAGTTTCCACTCGGTATTAGAGCGGTGTAATTCGGCTACATTGCTGTTTGGACATGTGCACAATTTGTCGATGAGTGCTTCGCGTTCGCTCGGGCATTTTAAGTCTGTTGGAGGGTCTTTTAGTATCACAGAGTAAAGCGGCCTCGGGGGTGCGGTTTGGGACGATTGAGATTTAAATGGCAGGGTGACTGTAGAGCGGCTAGTATTTAGCATAAATCCATCCAATTTTCAGGAGAGCTCGTTTACTTTGGACACCATTGTAGCGTGAACTGCCTCACCGATGGCAGGTACTTCACGCGGACTAAATATCACAAATTTCGGGATCGCGACATTTCGCTTTGCCGCAGAGACTAGCAACTTGCACATATCAGTAATGCTGTCCTCATCTTTGGCATACGAAACCATCCGGCTTTGATTGTCCAACTCGCTGTGAAGGGTCTTTTTAGCTTGTATGATTGTATCATGTTCGAAATAGTTTACTGCGCTTTTCACAATCTGATCGAATTTAACCCCTTCAGTGATAGATCTGCTCAAGAAGTTCAGAACTGGGTGGAGTACCAGCTTTTCAGTCATCACTTTCACACAAAAACTGCCGAATTCCGCCGAATCACACAATGCTTGGAACAAGGGAAGCGTCGGGACCCGCTCACCAATTTCCCGAAATTTATGGTTAACTAATTACCGGCATGTACAAACGACACTTGCGACAGGAACCCTCCCCTCTTTTTTTTATTGCCTAATATATGTTATCAGTATCTCTGCTATGCACAAATAGTACAATCCTCTAAGGTAATTAAATCGTTCTGTCTGAATCTCAGTACTTACTAAGTCACTAAATCACAAGGGAATTTAAATTCAAGCAGCAAAACTGTCAATAGCAAGTAAAATAAAATAAGCCGATTGTAAATCTCTGTAGGGAATCGCACAGGTCGAAACCTTTCTTTATTAAAAGGTTAATATCCAGAAACAAGGTGTAAACACAACAAACTCTCAATCAAGACTATTATATGTTTTAAGGATTCTTAAAACTCCAAACTGGGAGGGGAACCTGAAGCAAGGAACATCATGTCCCATCCCGATTAGGCTATGGGCTTCGATGAAGTCATTCCATTGTTTCTTCAGAGGGATCAGACATTTTCTAGTGAGGGATTCAGACTGTATCTCTTTAATATCTTATTCAACGGTCAGTTTTCAAATAAAAACAAATGAAATCGGTAATTTCAGTGTTTCTTGCAAATAGGGGCCAACAATCAATAGGAGTGGAGGCCAAGAACAGGGAGACTAGAACCGCAAGAAAACCTTTCCGTTAAAAAGTATACAAACATTTCGAATTTTGTTTTTTATTCGAACTGATGACTTTTACCCATAAGAAAAAGTCATTGGTAATGTCTCCCTGACCAATTTTCTTAAAATACTAGAATTTTCCAAGGGAATCGTATATTCTTTTAGACACAATTCACCTGCTCTAACTCCAGAATGACAGGCACAAGCCTCTCATCACCAGCTCTTAAATTTCGGTGATTTAGGTTGGGCTCAGATATCTATATCTTCTAAATGAACTGTTGACGACGATTTTTGGACTCCTTATCCCAAAGAATCGAATATCTCATGGGCTGCCAAAAGAAGTAATTAGGATACTTATCTTTTCTTTCCGCCGAGCTAGGTCCAGAAGTTTCACCTTTTCTGGTAAATTTCCCGATGAAAAGAATTTAGAACCCCAAAGGCCCCCTATAAAGGCTAAATTATAACCCCAAAAAGACAACGTAGACTTAGCTTTCTACGTTCATCCGCTTTTGTTCAAACCAGACAGCTTGTTCTGGTAGATATTATAATTAAAACAATATATGGCTTCCCTTCCATGGCATATATGGCATCAAACTGGGCCCGAAAAGGCCTTCAGTGGGATACTAGCTCATACTTATCAGCAAGTTTAATTGAAATTGGACAACTTGTTCAGGTCTATATCACGATGACAAGAGCTTGAGAATCTCCTTTCTCTTCCAAATAGGTTGGTTTGGGTCCGAACTCCTGAAACACAGAATTAGGACACTGACCCCTACTTCCCACCGAGTTTGGTTAGGATCTGACAATCAATTAGGACACTAACACTTACTTCCCACCCAGTTTGGTTAAAATCTGACAATCAATTAATTATGGTAGATATGATGAAAAAGATTTAATAACTATTTGCCCACCCCCAACTACTGAGGTCATAATTGATATGAACATGCCAAAGAGAAAAAAATAAACAAAAGCCTTTACTTCCACCAAGTTTGGTTGAAATAGAAGAGATACATTGAAAAAATCATTATGGTGACTTTATTCTATCAAGCTGTTTGGAGCGTTGGACAGTCCAGACCACAGAGTCAGTTCAATTGTAGTAATTTTCTTTTGGAAAATATGCAGTTATGTTTCCAAGTAGTTCTCACATTTTGGAGCTTTAGACATCAAACGGTCTTATGTTGAAGGCTGGATAAATTTTTGGTTGTACAAACGTTCGTCAGTAACAATTTAAGTCGGAAACCTATTTTCAGTTTCATGACAAGTTTCATATTATAAAACTTATAAGGCGTAATAATAGAATAATAATAAAAAAATGAATTTGTTCAAGTCTTAAAGAAATGTTTCAATTTCTAGTTGTAACTGGCTTCTTTGATAAGTGTTATGAAGAGAAAAAGTGTTTGGACTGAAATACTTATAATATAAAAAACAAAGTACTGATTTATAGAGACCCTTATTCTGTGCTTAGTAGGGCAGTAAGATTTTCCAGATTCCCAACTGACTTGAGAGCTCTGAATTTTAGCACTATTTAATCTATAAGTTAGTATTTAGTAGAATCTGATCTTCAGACATGATAATGTACATAAAATCCTAATTTAGACATACAATGTTGTAGGTCAAATTTTAACAGGTCAAATCTCTTATTTTTATTATACAAGCGTTTATCAATATTCTATCAATAAACTGACAATCAACAAAATATTTAGATAAAAAAATGCACAAAAACAATATCTGGGATATTACCATTAGTATCAATTTGAAACTGGGGCTGTATTTACCCCAAAACGGCCAAAAGCTTTCCCACTCTGCGCAACCTGGTATTCATCTCGGAGCTCCATTCTTATCCATTTAAATATCATCTGATTTATAAAATGTGCTTTTTACTAGTTTATTTTACTACCTCCCGGATGAAAATGGCCATCTTTCAAAATGTCGGGAGACCAAGACCAACTACTAGGGAGAAATCAAGAGATCGTTTTATAGGGGGAAGGGATTTGAGGCATCAAAAATGAAATTCTTTCCAAAACTCCCTTATAGCCTCTTCCAAACAATATGGAAGGGTTGATTTACCGCCCCCTTTTATTTGAAGGAATTTATTAGGACTAAATGTTAATTGTGGTACTGAAAGGGCTCACCTCGTATTTTGAATATAACTTAAGTATAAAATTGGTAATAAAATTAAGTAAGGAGACCTGAATGGACACCACGCGTTCAAAGTATTTTCGTCCCTCGCAAACTAAAAAATTACAACCTGCAAACTGAATTTTGATACCTTCGAATCTCTAATATTTTCTCTTTTTTTTCAGAATGAAAACAACAATATTTGTGTCTCTCTTAGTCATAGTGACTGCATCACCAGTTCGAGAACGTCAAAAAGTCAAGGCAGCATTCCTTGGGTCTAATCAATCATTTGGCAACTCACCATCCACGCCGATAATAACTGCCGTAAATGCACCAACTGTCTCAGCAATACCAGGTGGCTCGATTGGCTTACCTTCAGTTATTGCTGGCCCTAGAACATTTTCAATGCCAAGCATGCCTGCTTCATTTCCCTCGCCGTTTTCAAATGCAATACCTGTTTCTGTGCCTTCTGGAGGAGGAGCCTTTGTTGGTTCGTCTCCGTCGCTTTTAAGCCCGGCCTTGCCTACAGCTTCATTTTCAGCTGGGAGTACTTTTCCTGGAGCAAGCACTTTTTCTGGTGTACCTTTTGGTTTACCCGCAGTTGACACTGTCCCAGTAACAGGATTTCCTAGTGGCACAGCTTCATTGTTGCCTGGATTGAACGGAGGCTTTTCATTTGGATCAGCAAGGCCAGTTGCACAAATGGAGTTTTTTATTGGACAAATATAATTTTTTTGTATAAAGCCAAGTTTATTTATTAAATATACATTTATTTCACGAATGGTTCTGTTTTAATTTGAGAAGTTTAAAGGCGTCACAAGGCTCAGGCGGTTCAAAAAAATATCGATGCAGAAGGGCCTGAAAAAAGAGAAGTCATTGTTTTTCTTACAGTGCTACCAGTAACTACAGTGCTATTTTAAGTATAAAATACAGCCAAAATAACTAAAACCAGAATAAACACTGAAACTAAAGGCAGCTAGTTCACTTCAAGAGTAAAAATAACATTTAGCAAAAATGAATATGTTCTGTTTGTTGTGTTTTTTCTTTTTGGAATTAATCCTCATAGTTTTTTAAGTGAATAATATAATGATTTGTGTTTTATTCCAGCATTTAAGCAAGGTATTAGCATTAGTTGCTTCCCATTCCAGCTAATAGCCAGTATAGCTTTTTTTTTATAAGAATCGTCAGAATAAAAAAATTGATGAAGAGAGCTTCCAAATTTTTGATTTTTTTTTACCCCGATTTCGACTTCTTTGATCAAGCAGCAAATAGACCAAATTTCTTTTGGAAAATTTTTATTTTCTCTCATATATCTGGGCTGATAAATTGGCATTTTTATATGAGACTTATCTTTTGATTGAAAATAAGACATATATGTTTTACAATCCTTTTTATAAATGCTTTTGTCAGGTATAATACCACAGTTTGGTTACCTTTTTTAGAAAACCGTTAAGCTAAGGTCGGAATCATTGATGGGCACACCACAAGAATGAAAGAAAATCCCATCTAGAGAGCAGTCAGGCTCCGAAATGCGGGCCCAGCTCCAGTAACGCAGATATAGCGGCGTGCAGGAAATATCAAGATATTTAGATCTTGTATTAATGATGTCGGTAGAAATATATTACCTACTTAAATATTTCTATTGGCATATATTTTTATGTCGTTCGCAGCTATCTTATAAATATTAACTAAAAAAAACAAGTTTTTTAAACTGAAAGTAAGGATCGACATTAAAACTTAAAACGAACAGAAATTATACCATATATGAAAGGGGCTGTCCCCTCCTCAACGCCTCGCTCTTTCCGCTAAAGTTTGACTCTGTCTCACAACTTTATTTTTTAAAACAATAAAAAACTTTAGCATAAAGAGCGAGGCGCTGAGAAGGGGACAGCCCCTTTCATATACGGAATAATTTCTGCTCGTATTGAGTTTTAATGTCTCTCCTTACTTCTAGTTAAAAAAACTTGTTTTTTTTATTTAATTTCTGATCATTTTTTAGTTAATGCAGCTTTTATTTTGGCTCAGCGTCATTGAATAAGTAAACCAAATTTACGTAAAAATTTTACTTTTCTTTTGCTAAATGGCTGTCTCTAAATTTGGTTCTGACGTAATTTACAAATTAACTTACGTAACGAACTTCTATATTCGTATATTTTTCTTCTGGCAAAAAATACAAAGTTGCAGATATTTGCAGATATGAGCTTGAAACCTATGTAATATGGTTTTCTGATACGCTGAATCTGACTGTGTGATTTTCATTAAAATTCTTTCACTTGTAGGGGATGTTTACCCCCTCTTTAAAAAATCAGTTAAATTTTCTCAGGCTCGTAGCCTTTGATGAGTAATACTAAAACTTAATAAAATTTATATATTTAGAATCAGAATTGTAAGTCCATTCTTTTGATACATTTATTGACATCAAAATTCCGTTTTTAAAAGTTTCGATTACTATTGAGCCGTATCGCTTGTTTTTTTTATTGTTTTTTTATTACGTATATGAGGGGGCTCTCCCCTTAGTCAATACCACATACCACGCTCTTTACGTTAAAAGTTAAAAACAAATTTAATTCACAAACCCCTGAATCACAAAGGCCGTTTAATTAGAATAGATAGCTCTTTTGAAAGCACTAAAAAACTGTAGCGTAAAGAGCGAGGTATTGACTTGGGGGAGAACCCCCTCATATACGTAATAATTTCTGTTCGTTTTAAGTTTTAATGTTGCTTCTTACTTTCAGTTGAAAAAACTTATTTTTTTATATATTTAATTTCTGATTGTTTTTTAAATAATGCTTGGAAATCCGGCGCCCCCTTCATAGAAATATCCCTTACCCCAAAGAAACATCCTCCACGGAAAGATTCTCCCGAGTAACCCCCTCCTCCCGCCCCCCCCCCCCACCAAAAAAAGTCCGTCCTGAAAATGTCTGTATAGTTCTCAATAAACGATACAATGTGTATGCAATGGGCAAAGTTCATAACTTGCAGCCCTTCCCCTGGGAACTGTGGGGGATTAAGTCATCCTGAAAGACATAGTTATTATATTTTCGACCATGTTGAACAAAATGGCTATCTCAAAATTTTGATCGGGTGACTTTGAGAAAAAATTGAGCGTGGAAGGGGGCCTAGTTTCCCTTCATTTTTTTGGTAGCTTCAAAAGGTCACTAGAACTTTTAATTTCCGTTCCAAAGAGTCCTCCCCTGACTTTCTAGGACTACTGGATCGATACGATCACCCCTGGGAAAAAAAATAAAATAAAGACGCATCCGTGATCTTTCTCCTGACAAAAAATGCAAAATTTCATATTTCTGTAGATAAGAGCTTGAAACCTCTGCAGTAGGGTTCTCTGATACGCTGAATATGACGGTGTGATTTTCATTAAGGTTCTATGACTCTTAGGGGGTCTTTTCCCCTTTTTTCGAAAATCAGCCACATTTTTTCAGGCGCGTAATATTTGCTGGGTAAGATTAAACTCAATGAAACTTATATATTTGAAATCAGAATTAAAATTTGATTCTTTAGATGTATCTATTGGTGTCAAAATTCCGTATTTTAGAGTTTCGGTTACCATTGAGCCGGGTCGCTCCTTACTTACAGTTCGTTACCACGAACTGTTTGATTAACAATAATTATGTGTATAGGTACAGTACTTGTTTGCCAGACCTTATTTCTACGACAGTACAGCGACGCTGCCAAAGTAAAGAGCGATACACCTTCAACGTGTTATTTTTTTCAGCCACTTTGCATGGAAGGTGTGGTCGTAGAAACTTTAAAGGGGACTCATTTGACTGAACATTGAAGAATTAGTGCCCTATCTAAGAATAAAGTGAATAGAAGGGCAACCAGTTCTCCTCCTACACTCTCTCTTGCAATCCCCTTCCAGTAATTAAAGGACATCTGAACAAATTTTGAGATAATCATTGTCGCAAGGTCCAATAAATATGCCATCGGGCATAACGTGATCTCGCTGCCCGTAGGGCAAGGGCCAGAAAAAGAAGCAAATTGCTAACTGTTTAAGAATTAGTCTAAATAATGAAAACGGAGACCTGTTTGATGTTAGGTGTGCGATTGGCTCGAAACTATCAGGGCTGCTCTATGGGTAAAAGAGGTCAAATGTTTTATAATGGTGGAGATTGGGGGTCTCAGAAATGAGCAAAAACAATTTCCCTGATTAGTTTTGAAATTAAGTTTGTAAGTCCTTGGAATAAGAAGAACCTAATTTTTTAAATTCTGGGGCAACGCTCTACAAAAATATGGACTGGGAAAAAGATTCAAATTTTTTCTTCTGATCGGTTCGAAACTTCTATCCTAAACTCATTGGGCTAGAAAAGCCCCAAGTAGAAAGATAAATAGAAAAGATATATTCAGCCCCCCCCGCCCGAAAAATGGGCCAGTAAAGGGCCAAGATCTTTTTTCTCGGTGGCTTCTCGCGAAAGGGTGGTCATAAATACTTTGAAGGGGTCTCATTCCATCGCAAATGGAATGCTCTAATGGGCTTCCAAAGGGCCAAGAGTTATTTGAGGGCAGCCAGTCTTTCACCCTGAATTCCAATTATGCTGGATCCATTTTTTTGAGATGGTATTTTGTTCAGAAACATTTAAAGATGTAAGGTAATGTCTCCGGGGTCAACATATCTCCAACAGGCCCAGGGGCAATGGTCCCAAACTATGTAAGTTTTCCATCGTCCACACACACAAAGTTTTGTAAAAAAAAAAAGCGTTAAGTGATCCTTTTCTGTTTTGCCAGAATTTCGGAAGAGTATTATCTGGAAGCAACATGGGACCTTAGAGGATCAAAAGACGATCTGTGCACCAAAGTTTTCAGATTATCTGCAGTGTCTCGGGAATGATTTGGGGAGCAAAATTGAAACTTTCTGGCAGTATTTTAGGGGTTCAAGTGACTCGAGGAGGGAGACATGTAGATCAACAGAATTATGTGTATCCTTATCATCAGAATAGCATATCTGTAACATCTCAGCAACGGCTTGGTAGATGAAGTTGAAAACTATAAGTACTGCTGGGAAATGAAAGGAAAGATGAGACGATGGGGGTTCAAATCTTATTGAAATGGGAATGTGTAAGCGATTTTTGTCACTGATTCACCACAAAATTTTACGCTATAAGCTCCAATAGGAATTAGAACTTATGCACAGTGAAGCAGCAATATAAATCAAAGACACTATGTGTGGCCAGGCTGTCAAAATTGCATATTTGCAGCATCTTGGGAACTGCTTGTAGTACCAAGTTTAAACTTTCAGTAAGGATTTAACATTGAGCTAAGACTTCGGAAAGGGTGTATATAACAAAAGAATCAGTCAGCTCTCTTTATTTCTGAATCTTTAAACCCTTTTATTTATGACTCGGACGTGAGCATTCACTAGGTGGGGAATGAAAACAATGTCACTCTGACGAACTGGATGCGCATAATATCTTTTGGTTGAGTAAAAAATCCCTCTCAAAATTCTCTGAAATCTCAAACTTAACACTCTAGTCTTCCTTGAAGCATTTCGCTTCCGCCCTTTTGATAACCTGTATTCAAATAGTGTCTTTGATTTATTTCAACATGTCCCTCAGTATTGCCTGAAAATTTTAGCTTCATACCTTTGCTGCTCCTGAAAAGTTGCACACACAATTTAAACAAGCTGTATGCAAAAAGTATCTTTTGACATAGTTTATCTTTTTTCTGAATATTCCTTGAAAGTTCTAAGTCAGAAGTTCCCGAAACATTGTAGATATGCCGTTTTGACAATTGGGATACGCATAGACTCTTTAGATTAAATTCAACCTCTCCCGCATAATACTCTGAAGAATTCAGCTTAATACCCTTAACTGCTCTTGAGACAATACAGACATACCATTTTGACAACCTTGATGCACATAGTAACATCCGAATAGATTTTTCCTGAATGTTTCAACTTATTAATCTTAGCCTTGTCTGGGATGTTACAGACACGCCCTTTTGACAACCGGGATGTCCGTAATGTCTTAAAATTCATCACTTCCCTCAACATTCTTCAAAAGCTTCCACTTAATAACATTTAACTACTCTTGAGACATTGAAGACATACTGTCTTCTCAACTTAGATGTATATAATGTCTTTTGGCTTAATTTAACGTCCCCCTTAGCAATCGTTGAAAGTTTCAGCTCAATAACCGTAGTTGTTTCTGAGATCCATATAGCTACGCTCAGATATGCCCTTTAGACAACCAAGATGTACTCTGTGTTTTTTTTTTTTTTTAGTGCAACATTCCCTGAAAAGTTCAACTTAATACCCTAAGTAGTTCTTGTGATATTACAGATGTACCCTTTTGAACAACAGGATCCACAAAGAGTCTTTTAATTAGTTCAATATTCCCCCTAATTTTCCCTGATATTTCCAACTTGATAGCCTTAATCATTCCCGAGATATTGCAGATACACCTTATTGACAACATGGGTGCACTTAACCTCTTCTGATTTAGTTTAAATGTAGTAGTAGCAGTAGTAGTCATGTCCTGATAAGATGTGCCTGATACAGAATTCGAAACGTAAACTGGCAACAAAGAATTATTAATTTTGAAGTTCGTGGCTGAACAGGCCAGCTTGCAATTGCTGCAGATCTACGGAAGAATCCGTGGACATATTTTGGATACGTCCTTCGTCAGCAACAGAGCTACCTTGCTCGGACAGCTTACCATTGGATTTCAGATGGTTAAAGAAAACGGTCGTCCAAAAAATACCTTACGGCGAACTTATGACCGAGATCTGAAGATGGCTGAAATCTGAGGCATCATTAGTAGCGGAATAGGCACACATCACCTTGCGGCAAAGCTTTGCGACGTGTAGAAGGACTTTGTTGACAGAGAAAAAAAAAACTCACCAAAAACAGGACCAGGCCTACGCCCCTTAAACTTTCTAAATGTTAAGGAGGTTTACGCTTTGCTGAAAACAAAATATAATTTCAGTATTTTGTCTCTCATAATAATGTAAGTTAGGAGCAGGTAGAGCTAATAGTACCTGAAACTCTAAAAAATGGGGTTTGTGTAACAATATATGGATCGAATATGTCTTCTTCTATGGTGGTTACGAATGTATGAAATTCATCAAGTTTAAAGTTATGCATCGAAAGCTACGACCGTAATAAAATTTTCTTGGATGTCCAAAAAAAGGGGGAAAACAACCCAAATAGAGCAACTTAATCTTAATGAAAATTACACAACCAAATACAGCAAATGAGAGAGCCCTTTAGTAGAACTTTCATGCTTTTATCTGTAAAATGTGGAATTTTGCAATTTCCTTTTTCAAGATTAAGATTAAAGACGTGTTTTTTTTATTCTTCATTTTCTTCTATTTTACTGGGGATTATCGAGCCAATAATCATAGAAAATCGGCAGATAGCTCATTTGAATGGAAACTAAAAGTTGCAGCATCCTTTTTAAGACATCGAAAAGATTGTACCACAGCAAACTGGCCTTTCCAGTCATTTTGGAATACTGAACTACAACTACGACCTTAAGAGGGCAAAGTTGCTAGCGATTAAAAATTTTTGATGGTCTAACGTTTTAAAATTATTGCATCCCATGCATTCCGCTATATTTTACTCATTTTTTCCGGTAATTATTACATCACAGTTTATTCAATGTACGAGTACACAGGTTGAAACAAGAGACGAATGGTGGAATGTATGGGATATATATAATCTGGGCTATATATTTTCACATTTAGGGAGGGGATAAAGTATACTGTAACTGCTGTCAAAATGTGTTAGCTAAAATTACGAAGTAAGAGTTGTTTTCTCAACATGACTCCTTCTCGAGAGCCCCAATTCTAGGCCTTTACCACAAATAATAAATTCCGAAAATTTCGACTTCACATCCGGGAGCCTCTATCAACGGAAAAAAAAACAAGAGACTAACCTAAACAAAACATAAAAAAAACATAATAGGTAACGATATACAAAAAAAAATAAAACGAAATTATTTCTGTACAACTTCACATGAAATTAGGGCTTGAAACAAAAATGTATGTATATTGTAATCCTGGTGTTTCTACTTGAACCAAATACGTTACTTTTCCGCAACATTAGTGACAAGTAGGAAATAGAAAAGGTGCTTTTCCAGAATTCCAAATTTGTTTAATGAAGACTGAATCCGTATTTAGTATTGAATTTCCAGGAAAAATTTATTGTTATCCCAATATTTTCACAATTTTCTAAGCTTAGATTACATTTACAGACTTTAAGGCATTTAGACTGCTTGAATGGAAAATGGCTCTTTGTTTAAAATGATTTATTTATCTTATTTAGAAGGATTTGACTTTGAAATATTTGTATCGATTGTTTTTGTAATGATGTTTCTTATTGGTTACTTTGGATCTACAGTTTTGTTCATTAGTGTATTTTTCTATATTTTTCTATAAACAATCCTAATCACAGGAGTCAAGGGTTCAACGGGAATCAATTCTTTGGGTTAATTGGTTTCAATCTCATATTATTCTTAAACATGGGAAAGACCCAAGTAATTGGGCTTCATATCCTTGTCATGTAGACCTAAATTTGCTTATAAGCTGTTCGAAAAAAATGGCCTTGTGCTTGATGCTGAAAAGTGTGAATATTAAGTTTTAATGTCAAACACCGAACTAGTGATCTCAGTTGTGATGCTTTTTCAGTTATTTAGTTCCTGGGTTGGGTTGGCGTGAGATTAGTATTTGCTCCTCTGCATCAGCTATTTGTTCTAGTGCACTTATAGACATTAAGAATAAACTTAAAGCAGGTTATGTTAAAATTGTCCCAAATCGTGGCCGACATACTCGTAAAGCCTTGGCTGGATATTACTCAGTATATTGTGACAATTCCATTCTTTTTCTGTCAGGTTTGCGCCCATTCTTTAATACTAGTAATATTTAAGATACATTAGAGCATTGTATTTCAGTTACTGTAAATGCCTATTATATTTACCTCGTTTGTATAAGAACCGAAAGATTATTCAAATGTTTGGCGCTACTGATATATTGACATCCTATAATAATTTGGATGTTAAGCTAAAAGAAGACACTGGCTTGCGGTTAGGTCCTTTTCATCCTCTCGTGTGACTATTTTGATTTGTATTGTTTTTGTTTTTTGCTACACCATTACCATAATAGTAGGTCAAAAATAAATCATTATTATCAGCAACTCTCTGTCTGTTTTACTGGAATTCTACTCAGAGAAATTCAAAATCAAATGAGCTGCTCAACCACAATCTGGCAACATGAGGATCATGCTAAATTCGTTTCTTAACTGATGGGGTAGATATACTACTTAAAGAATATTACCTCGTCACATGTTATTCTAGCTGCTCCATTATATTTGAGGAAGCCCTTAGCCAAATCAACGAGCCCTTTGGTTTTTCGATGAACAATGTTTTTGAAAGAGCATGGTTTGACGGAAGGAAAATTAACTTTTCTGTAATCTGGAAGACTGGATAGAAGAGGAAAATTTTCAAAATTAGGCGTTCCCAGGAAATTGATAACAGTCCCAAGCTGCTCGACGTCAGATTCACCCTGTAATTTTAAACTATTACAAACAAAAAATGATTTACTCTTAACCCATAAAGTAGCATTTCTCGAAAGTCTTTAAAATGAAAAAGAAAAGAAGAGCCTACGCATTCAATAACATTTCACGAACTCGCCCCTCCCCCATGCAAAATGTTTTCTGTGTGTTATTTCCAATTAAATATGTTTTGCAATCTACTTAATTGTCCTTATTCAAACCTATTACTGAGACGCACTAGTCATTTGACCCCTCACTTCCAAAAACTTGAAAGGGAAAGCTTTAGGACAAAGGGTCATAAGTTGAAGCAGATCTTCAATGGTTTCTAGGACCAGTCACATGAGGAGTGACTCAGGGGTGGATCCAGGATTTTTTTTTGTTTTAGAGGGGCGGAAAATAGGCTGATCCGATAAAAAAAAATTGGGGGGGGGGGCAAAATAGGCTGATCAAAAAACTTGCGTTAGGAGCAAGTTTAATTAACACAAACTTGGGTTAATTAAGTAAATTACACTACTTTAGACTACGCTAGGAGGGGGCGCCCCCCTGGATTCGCCACTGGAATGAGTAAGGATTATCCATCAACTTTGTCCTCCTAAAATATATTTTTTTTTACAAGTGCTGAAAAAGTACTCTTCCCTGACATATACTACTTAATTTCAGCACTAATTAAACCCATTTAAAAACAAACATCTTATCTCCAAATCTCCTTCTATTGGTTTTACATTTCGAGGGATGTTGAAACTACAACTTGGCAGTGTTATTTGTATGCCATCTATATTATAGTCATTAAAAAGCTAGGGTTTTCACTGACTAAATTTACATTTTATCTAACTTTTTGTGAGATTCTATGACCATATATCTTTTTTAAATCGTAACTTCCTTCATAATAATTTTACTCCATGTTGTAAGCCGTGGCGTTTTGGATCCATTAACATAAGTCAAGGCTTTGGCCTCATATCCCCATTGCTTCCACAGCTCTTTTGAAAAAAAAAAAAAAAAAATAGTATCTAGGGGAACCCTAGCCACTAGTTTGTTGTAGTTGTAGGGGAAATATTCCAATCTTCCCTCCCCCTTGTATTGTAATAAAATATCCCTGCTGTTGGACCCTTCCTTCTCCACGATGACCTCCAGCTTAAAATTCAATGGAATGGAAAATTTTCAGTCTGTATCTAATCCTAGCTGGGTATTCTTTCAGATTACCCCATGTTTCGCTGTTTTTTTTGCATTTTTGGTGCATTGGTAAATCAAACCTCCTATTCGAGCAAAATACTTCCAAAATTATCAATTCCTGTAGCAGTATCTGTCACAATCCTTATCTACGATCTTCTTAGTCGTAGTAAATGTTTAGTTAGCACGGAATTAAGCTTCGAAAGTACTTCTTTTGTTTAAATTTGTTCAATTCTCCTATGCCGGTTTTGCTGCATTCTTCGATTACTCCAACTCTTTGCTGTCAATTTCCAGCAGCTCTGAGACATGTAGATGAAAGGTTCATCTGGTCCAAATCGTGTCAATTCACAATCTTAAAGAAGTCACTTTGGAACAGACATGAAGTTAGCATCATAACGAAGATGAGCGTCTACGAGGAAACTGTTCGATCGATCTTGCTGTACGCCTGTGAAACTTGGCCTTTAAAGGCCGAAGAAACATGTTTACTAGAAGTATTTGACCATCGCTGCATGAGACACATACTACGGGTCAGCCGATGTTTTCATATCTCAAACGCTGAGGTTCTAACGCGTTGTGTCCAGAATTCCCCACTCTCGGTAATCATAAAACAACGACGACTGAAATTCTCGAGACACACACTACGACGACCACCTGGAACTATATCCCTTGATGTCCTCACCTGCAACCCCCTTCCAACTTGGAAACGGAGCCCAGGCGGCCAAAGGAAGAATCTCTGGCAGACATTCAAGAATGACCTGGATCCTTGGGGTGGCTTCCGACGACACGGACGTCGTTGGGATAAAAACTGGCTGAAGATTGCAGAAGAGGCTGCTGCTGACAGATCGTGTTTGACTACGTCAGTCATCTCATTGTCCATTGGTGCCGGGCAGGATGGATTATTGTCTGGCTCCCGCCGAAAGTAAAAAGTAAAGTAAGTATCGTATCATATAATTTTTCAGCTTTGGCTGCTTCATCTGCTATTTAATTACGTTTGATCCCAGAGTGTCCTGGGATCCACACCGGAGCAATTTGGCACCCTTAGGATTCTAAACTTACAAGGGCTTCATAACACTCCAATTTATTTCTATACCAACTTCTTATATTCTGAAGAGCCTGCAAACATGCTTGGATATCAGTTGAAATACATCTATTTTTAGTTGTAGTTTCTTTTTGAATCAGTGTTCCAAGTGCCTGTTTTATTCCAAACATTTTAGCATGGAATACTGGAGTGAAATCTTTCCGAGTTACAACTAACTATCTCTTTATCTGGGTCCAGTTTATGCTGGTATATTACTTTTCCCGTTCTAATATCCGATCAAATCATGAACCATTGAAAAAAGCTAGTTGTCAAAATGCTTTTTATGGAGAAGCTCTACAAGTGCCAGTCCTGCTTCATTTCTTTTCTATCTTTTAAAAAAACTTTTCCACAAAATAAGTTTTTCAAAGTAAAGTAAAGAGCTCCATTAAGCCAAGAATGAGAAAAAATAAAGTCAAATAATCTTTTGAGTGCAAAACTGCCACAAATCACTATCAATAAACAAATGAAACTCAGAACGAACAGAAATTAGCATAAATAGTCGGTTCAAACTCAAAACGAGCAAAAATAAACATGAGTAGAATTGATAGTTGTAGAACTGTTGTTGTCTCTCTCGATGTCTGTGTGTCTGAGCGTCTCTTTACCTGTCTCTGTGTCTGTCCTTATGTGTGTGAGTGTCTGAATCTGTGTGTGTGTGTGTCTCGCTCTCTCTCTCTCTCTCTCTCTCTCTCTCTCTCTCTCTCTCTCTCTCGCGCGCTCTCTCTCTCGCTCTCTCTCTCTCTCTGTGCTTGTGTGTCAAAGCGTCTGTTTGTCTGCCTCTGTGTCTGTCTTTGAGAGTTTTTGTGTCTGACTTTGTGTATTTGTATGTGTTTTGTCTCTCTATGTCTGTCTCTGTGTCTGTCTTTGTGTGTTTGTGTTTCTGACTTTGTTTCTTTGTGCGTTATTTCTCTCTCTCTCTCTCTCTCTCTCACTCTATCACTCTCTCTCTTTATCTCTCTATCTCTCTCTCACCGTCCCTGTGCGCCTGAGCGTTTGTCTCTATGAATGTCTTTGCGCGTTTGTATGTCTGACTTTGCGTCTTTGTGTGTTTTTTGTCTCTCTCTCGCCATGTGGGTGTGTCTGAACATCTGTTTGCCTGTCTCTGTGTCTGTCTTTGTGTGTCTGACTGATGTCTGTTTTTTTCCCTCGCCGGACATGTGTGCCTGAGCGTCTATTTGCCTGTCTCTGTGTCCGTCTTCGTGTGTCTGACTCTGTGTGTTTGTATGTATTTTTTAGTCTTTCTTTCTCTCTCTCTCTCTCTCTCTCTTTCTCTCTCTCTCTCTCTCTCTCTCTCTCTCTCTCTCTCTCTCTCTCTCTCTCTCTCTCAGTGCCTGTGTGTCTGTGTATGCGTCTTTTTGTGTTTGTGTGTCTGACTCTGTGTGCTTGTATGTGTCTTCTCTCTTTTCCTCTCTGTCCTTGTGTGTCTGAGCGTCTGTTTGCCTGTCTCTGTGTTTGTCTTCGTGTGTCCGTTTGGTCTTGTGTGTTATATCTGACTTTTGAATAGATATTATAAAAATTGGAGTTGTTAGTATACCCTAAAAACAATGGAAAATAAAAAATTAATACGATAAAATATTTTTATTGAAATAATTTCTTGTGGAATATCATCATTAAAATGAATGTTTTGAATCAGCCCCCATAAAATACTTAATCATGTTTTCTCTTGACCTGTCACATATTCAATTTCGGGGTCATGCACAACTTTTAACAGCCTCGCCATACATTTTATCATTGATATTATCGGGTTCATGGACTGTATCTGCCGGTAAACCATTTATGGTAGTAGTAACGTTTGCCAGTGTTTTGTTTTTCATCAATTCATATTTATATTCCTTTTTGATATTGTCTGTCAATGCCCTTTTTATTTTACTTAAGATTTGATCTTCTATTACAAAATTATTTTTACATAGGTTACAGTTTCGGTACCAGGATAAGACATGCGTTATGACGTTGGTACTGTAGTAGCCTTGTCTTTTTCCTGTCTTCTTTTGAGTGCTATTACCAGAAAGATGGCGATAGGATCTATCAACGGGTAATGTGTCACCATCAGCATAAGCAAGAAGTTGGCCTTCGTTATCAACTATAAAAGTTTTATGTTTGCATTCTCTTTGAGCACTATCATCTCTGGAAATGTTACTCATACCCTCATAGGGTTGTTAGTTGTCCTCCAGTCACTTTCGAATATTAAAAAGGGCACCAGTTCTTCCAATTTCCAGTCGAGTGAGCCTTTATTGAAGTTTCTACGACAACTCCTTCAATAGGAAGTGCCCTGGTCTGGTCTAAAATAAAAACAAAACATAAATAAATAATACACTGTACCCACGTCACTCTTTACTTAGGCAGCACTATTGTGCTGCATATGATCTGGAAGTACTCTTTAGGTTTGGCAATTAAGACTGTGTTATCCTCAGGAATTGCACTTGCACTTAAGCATCATTGATTTGTGAATACCAGCATTGATTTAATTCACCCCTCTCGTATCTGCTGTTTGTTTTTCCATTAATTACCTATCTCCAGTATGAGAGCACTTTTGGCTGCTCCTTCCCTTATAAATTTGTCTGTGGGTTCAAATCCTAGTGATTGAATAGCCAGCATACTACCCCTCATGGCTCATATGCTGGGACGATTTGGATTAGCTTAGTGTTGTTTTTTTAGCGTCCCGCTTCACCTTCTGCAGCCCTCCTAAAAAGAGGTTTAAGAGAGTGAGTCCCCTCATCCCAAGTGGATGATTGATGTTCCGGTTCTATTTTTCAATAGCGAGTCCATGTCAATTGCCACATTGAAATTAACTCAGTTTTATTCTAAGAGAGAAACCGATGACAGACCCCCAACAGTTCCATTAGTTTTTCCGGTGCCATAACCTTTGGATCCTAAATGGAGAAATTTCTTGTGGAAGGGGAGTCTCCTGAGGTAAGAATAAATTATTTCTTCCCCAGACTATTCGCTACCTTTTTGATCTATGATGCCATCCGCTCATATCTTGGACCAAAGTCCAAATTTCTATCTATATTCTTGGTCTCAGTGACCTCTATTAGATGGAAGTCAACTTCTTCTGTGAGGGAATCCCAATCACATTTCCTGACCCTTAGGGTAATCAGATTTAAGACATTAGCAAAGCCTCTCTTTTCTTCTGGCCTCCAATGAGTACCTTTCTGTCTCCTCCCTACTCTGTTTTCCGCTGTACCTTAAGAGGCTGTGTTTTGAAAGGCTAGACCAATCACTTTTCCTACTGTTTGGTTGAAATAGGTTGCTAGCTGGCAACCTCTACCTGCGACCAACTCCAGGACCCATTACTTGAGGTGCCCAGATATGGAATGTGACCCATTGAGTCCCCCTCCCCTTCTGGCTTTTCTGCTATTTCTAGAGATTTGGTTTTGTGTGTGCCAAGGACTTTTCCAATGCTTTTCTTGCCCTTGAGCTTTCGTCAGATTTGAACCTTGCTATGGCTCATTCTAGTATTTGGGTGAGAATGGATATTCCTTCCCATCAACCTCTAATCCCCTTCAGAGCTTTCTAAGACCTCCACCACCGCTGGCTCCTGACTAGCTATTAATATTTTCATTAAAGAAAATAATGTATCATAACTAGTAAAACATCCAATAAGGGCGGAAGACAGTGAAGAACTAAGTTTTGAATAATATTTGAAAGACCTTGTGTCGATCAAACTACCTAAGTTATCCAACAGTATCTTTAGCATAAATTTTTTTTTAATTACACGAGGACACCTTCAGATGGATATTGATGCAGGAATTATCGTGTAGCCCCAATCATTTGGATGACGATTTAAAACAGGTAGTGAAGCAATATATTAAAATATATTTTCTTTAATCATGCCATTTATTTATTCTCCTCGAAAGTCAAACTGTCAAGCTGTTTTGGCACTCTTTACTACCCTAATGCAAGATTTTGGCTAAAGATTTATTTCTTTGCCTCAAGCTTCCCCACCATACTGATCAGCAAGACAACTCATCGAAAATTCGGGCCTAGAAATGCACTTTTTGTAACATCAGACGTCCCTTACACTTCTTATCTGTAACAGATATCCGCTGCAATTTCCATAGAAGCGTTCTTGGGTCTGTACGATTGTTGGACCCAAAGCAGGGCTCTGGGGTCTGGACAGCTGATAAACAAATTTCTCGGTCGCTTAGTTACTTATTTCAGAAGTAAATAAATTGCACCAATAACAAGAAAATTCACTAGTAGTCATATATTGTTTTCTCAATAAAAACGTAAATCCAGAGCTACAGGTTAAAATTATATAATTACGACATAAGTTTTTATTCAGCTGTATAAACTGATGGCTTTACAGTCAAGATTATTTTGCCCTCTTTCTTGTAATTTATGTGTCTTATAGTAATCCATCAGATTCAAGATACTAAACTGCCTTGGTGGAGTGTGTGGTTAACCAAGCTTTTAACTGAGGGAAGTAGTTTTTACGGTTTGAAGCATTTTAAAATATCTTGAAGACCTCTGTTGGTGTTAGCACATTACTTTCAAGTGAGCAGGGATCAACAGTTTCATTTCTTATTTTACAGAAACGGAAATTTGGAGTTGAGGTTGAGAGGCCTGTTGCATTGGGGATTTGGTGAGAGAGAGAGTTTATTTTAAGACACGTGTTCAATATTTAATTCTTGAAGACTAGTAAATAGCTGAAAAATAGAGCAAAGACCGGGAAGTTGTAATATAATATTTACCGGAAATAATGGTGCTCCGTTAACCATTTCAACGAAGATGCAGCCAATACTCCATAAATCAACTTCAGTTCTGTATGTTTGTGATCCAAGAAGTAATTCCGGTGCTCTGTACCACCTTGAGGCTACTTTGTGGCTAAATATCTGAGACTTTTCCTCAGGTTCTTCACTGAATGTGCAGGATAGTGAGAAATCAGCTATTTTTAGTAGTCCTTCAAATGATATTAGAAGATTCGAAGGTTTCAGATCCTACAATGATAAATGATGAAGAACTCTCAATTTTTTCTTTTTTTCAATTACTGTATGAAGCACAACACATATACCCTTTTCCTCTCATAATATTTATTATTACGCAAGAAAATACCTAGCTATTTGATAATTTTGAACGTACGGCTTTAAAGGAGGCCCTAGAAGGTCAACCATTTTGGTCAAAATTTCCGTCAATCGATTGACGTCTGCTTCAATCAACCATTCAATGAACTCTTCAATTTCGACCAGTGCTAATCTAAAAAACTGCTTTTGATCAAAATGATTGAGTCATTCAAACTTTCTATATTAGTTAGCGATTGCCTTGAAAATTTTTATGTAAATGCATCTCAATAAGCCCTTTCATTCTTGAGGCTACGTGAAAAAAACTTTGTTTCTCATTCCCAATGCCCTTGTGTTTGAGTGTTTTTATTGAACTAATGGGATATAAGTCAAACTTCAGTTTAAAGGTTGGAGGCTAAGATACGGGGGGGGCATGCCCTGTTTGCATGCCCCAGGCATGCAAACAGGAACTTTTTGGGTATGAGCAGATTAATAAAACAGAATTAGCGAAATTAATAATTGGAATCAGAAATGCCAAGATATTCCAGATTATTTTAGGCTACCGGGAGGACGGAGTCCGTATTCCCCTTGCTTCCACTACTAGGGATCTCCCCTCACATAGAGGGTATTTTCGCATCACTATAAAATTTAATACCACTCTTGACTTTCATTAAACATCTCTCTATGACGTTTCTTTGCCCCAATAGCGGCGACTAAAAAAAGAAGCAGAATAGGAAAAGGAGACACATCATAGCATATTATGTGAAAAAGTGATTTTCCTTGTCGCTAAAGATAGGGGACTATAATTGTACTAAACGGGGTTTTCGGCTATGGTTATTACATTAATTAAGCTTTCGTGTCAAACCGACACCGTTTTGTGGAGTTTCCGGCTATTTTTTAAAATTCCCACGATTTTGTTTTCGCAATGAACTTTTATCATTAACATTAACCGAATTTTTGTTCTCTATTGATTAATAAGCTTCAAATGGTAATTCTTCCTCACTTGACAGTTTTTTTGTTATTTTTACGTGTTTTTAAATTTTCAGTTACTATGGGCTCGAGTTGTCATATACTGGGTTACGCCCAGTGGTGGATCTGTCCTCTCTTGCGCTTGGGCCAAATTCTTGATTAGCGCTCCCCTCCTGTCTTCTAAGCATTTTCAAGTAAATTTTAACGAAACTTTCATTTACTAACAAAATTTGTCATTTATTTAAATCTAACTTTTCTTATTGTATATTGGAATAAAATATGGAAAAAATGAAAATTTTGTATTCAATTTGCCTGTAATTACTACCAACTACATCCTCTACTCTATTTTAATGAAATTAAAATTCCAAAACTGTAAAATGACTGTAAATGTTAGATTATTTATTTAAAATTCCGCACCCCTAAAACTTCTGTACCTTGGGCAAAGGCCCCCTCTGCCCCCCTGAAACTGCCTCTGGTAACCCCTAAGAGAGCAACCATGATATGAAGAGAAAATGATAATTGTTTGATTTTAGCAACACCTTCGGGATCAACCTAAATATGAGGATGGCTACCGTTCCCTCATCCCCCTTCTTCACATTAAAGTTTTACTTTTGTGGAATGATGCTAAGAGAAAAAGTGCTGATTTAGTGTTTTTTTTTTAATATATGAAGTTTTCATAAGTAAACTGCCATTACAAATGGGTCATAGTAATAACCGTAAATAAGGTTCGATTCATAGTAATAGTAACCACAATTCTAAAAAATATAATGTTTGAATTGAAAGATACCACCCACCAAAAATACCGATTCTAAGAATATTTGCCTATATATTCAAAAAGGGGCTAAACATCATCAAAAGAACAAGTGATCTTAACGTAAATTGCACTATCGAATGGATCATATCAGAGATGCAGTCGCAAAGGTTTTAAGCCCCTACCTAAAAATAAATTTTTTTTTCGGAGAAGGACGGTCACGGATGCGTGTTTATTTGTTGTTGTTTTATCCCCATGGGTAGTCCAATCGAGCCAATGGTTCTAGAACATTAAGAGAAGGCTCATTCTAAAGGAAATTGTAAGTTTTATTCTTCTTTTTAAGTTGCAGAAAATACCGTGCAACAGGTAAGTGTTATTTTAGACCATAGCAGCAGAACATCACAACAATTTTGGCTCAAAGAGGACCAAACAGCTATCGACTGAAAATTCGGAAAGCTTTTCAGCGTCAGAGTCATTAATGCCACGTGGTACCACACTCGTTCCTAAAGATGGACGTAGTCCATACGAAATAAACTGTTAATATAGACCTCAATTCTCAAGCTTCATCTTGATTTAGCTAATTAATTTGAGATTAGATAAAACTATGTAGTGTAGTATACAATCGCAAAACAGGGGGTGCAGAAGAGGACCGGTGGAACCTTATGTAGGAACGAGGATTGTGTCCAAAGCCTCTAAAGGTGCATCCCTCCCTTCCAAATTCTCAAAATCTCCGTGAGCCCTCAGCTAAGATTGAGTTGTGGGTGTAGAAATTAATCTCTCATCGCCGTTCATTCCTAAGAATGTTTTTGAAGCACACCTTTATGTGAGCTGCAGGACGATATATCCCTCATTATTACAGAAAATTGTGTTTCTGTGTAACACAAAATACTGCATTTATATGATCACCGGCCAAAAGGTAGAGAGGTAGTGAGCATCATTAGCAACACCAAAAAGTTCCTAAAGAGGGAGTTAAGTGCTAATTAGAACTTAGTTTACAGGGAGGATAAAGTAAGAAAATTTCTCATTTCCAATTTCATATTTGTTAACCTATTTATGAGAATGGACATTTTTTTTCAAATTGTACTCCCAATTTTTGCTTATTTTCTTTGTTAAGATATACATGGTTGTGTCAACCTCTACCTTACCGATTCAAACTGTCTGGTTGCATTTTAACTATCCTTGGCAATGTAACAATATGGATTTACACAACTAAATAAGACAGCCTATAAATAAACTATTCCTTGAATCAAGCCTGAAAATGCAAAGAAACTATTCTCCCGTAATAACTACAAAATGGCCAAACTGTTTATGCACTAGGAGCAATATTATGAACGAAAGGAGTATTATTAATAATAAAGGGTCGCATCAACAGTTTTAGAAAATATTTTATTTCAGGCTACTAGCCTAAATAAAAGTAAGTAAAGGAGATAATCTTAACGAGTAGGCCTTCTGGTTTTAAAGGATCAAGTAGTGTACCGTGAGTAAAATGCGATGTATTTAAAATACCAAAATAAAGTTCCTTCCTTCTAAAGATAATTCCGACTTCCTATAATTAAGCTAAATCTAGTTTCAAAAATGAAAAGTCCTTAATTAGCAAAGAGAAAAAGCTGCAGTTAGCCTCAGACAAAGAACGGCACTATACAAGCTTTGGATTTCGCTAAGAAAATAGGCAATAAAAAAGGTGCTACACACAATATTTCTAAGGAAGTTTAAATGATAAGAACCGTGTGAAAGTTTGGATTAACAAAAATATTTAAAACAATTTATTGGACGAAGGGTTCGCATCCTTTGGCCACTTGAGCCAATTGTGAGCCAGTTCTTACAGCGCAGGAAAAAAAGAACTACGTTTGATAGTGGGGTAAAAGTGCTTTTTGGAAATATTTGTAAATCAGAATCAGGACCATTCAGATAAAAAAAATTTCGCCATTCAAGCTTGGCAATTCTTTCATGTTATATCTCAGTCACCATTGTTGTCGCTTGAAGTGACTCACTGCTGTTCACCTAAATATGTAAGTCTCAATAAATCTATTGTTTTTTACCTGTGTTTATTTCATTTTATGTGTCTGAATCTAGTCTGATAACAGGTAATTAGTTTACAAATCTCCAAGGACGTTCACAGGAAATCTGATCTCCAGATAGCTGAAGGAAAAGAGTTCATATTTATATATCTACACGTTTTATTTTCCCTCAATAATTGTGGGCAGCGCGTTCATAATGTTACTTCACTTCCCATTGCTATAGTGCGAGGCTTGTTGGCACAATACTTAGCGCTATAAGCGGCGCAATCGGCGAACTTATAGGGTGTAAGTTCACGACCCTTGAGCATAATAATACCTTCAACGCAGTCAATATTTATGACCACAATTAAGCACAGTCCCTTTCTTTTATAGCTAATAATATCTTTACATCCACAGTTATATAGTCACACAAAAACTTTCATCGCTACAAATGGCGCAGTCGGAAATTGGAAGAGAACTTGCGAACTAATTACGCTATAAAACTTCGTAATTTAAATTTAATTATTAGAGAGATACAGACATATAAGTAAAGTAATTAGGCCTATAACAGCTAAGCTACCACAGGAAACCCTTTAAAATATCTCATAGGAGATAATAGCCTCCCCCAAAATAGGTTAAGTGAAAAAAAAATGTCGGACGACCTTAACGATTTATTAATGGTGCAGAAGTTGGTCGCGAAAAATATAGAAATAGCAAAATCTATCCCGGAGTACAATGGTCAATCAGATATTGACGAATTCAATATCCAATTGGCCCAGTTTGTACTACTAACAAAAACAGACCTAGGAGCGTTATTCGACATGCTCCTACTACGATTAAAAGACAAGGCCTTAACTTTTCTAAAATAGATTGAACAGACCATAGTCAATAACGCCAACTTGTCACTAAATACGGTGAACAAACTGGAAAAAGTAGTTAAAGATAGATTTATAAAAATCAGTTCAATAAATAAATCAAAACACGGAATACTGAGCTTTGACTATTCACAAAATATAAGAGAATATCTTGATAATATACGCATTTCAGTAGAGGCAAAATACGGAAGTGGTTCTGGGCAACTGTATGAAAAAGTCATACTAAATACCTTTTTGCCAGGGCTACCCCCAAAACTATATAGAGTGGTAATATCCAAAAATATTCAGACGTTGGATCTCGCAGTTCAGGAGGTAGAGCGATTGATCAAAGTCGACATGATGGTTGCAAATCACAGTAAAGCAAAAATAAATAGCCTAGGCAATTCAAATGCGAACATAAACTTCAAGAGCGATCAGGCGTCCCCCAATTTCTTTTCAAGGGATAACTCCCTAGTACCACAAAGAAACAAAACGCGAGGACCCGCTAGGCAGAAAAAAGTACATTTTCAGCCTGTCAAACAATCCAATTATGAAAATAACCACACAATAATAAGATGCTATAACTGCAATCGACCTGGGCACATCGCGAGAGAGTGCCGTTATGTCCCCAACCGCATACAAGGAATTACTGTCGGCAGTAGGCAAAATTATGGCCACCATTTGTTCGAAAGAACAAATTTTAGCGCCGGTGGTGCACTGGGCTACAACCAGGGAAGATTGCGCCAAGCAGTACCTTACAACACGTACCAAACAAATTTGTATAACCCTCCCCCCAACAGACAAATTAATTACCGATTTGAAAATCCAAATACTTGCCAAAGCCAATATAATGCGAGAAAGCTATATAGAAATCACGAAAATTTGCCGATGGGAAATGAAAATTTTGCAATCCGATGGCATTGGCAATCAGTCCCAGCAAGCGGCACTAACAGAGGACATTCGCATTACCATAATAATACATGGTGAAGGCAGACAGACGTAAATTAATTAGATATGCCTACCGAAACTAATACGTCTGAATATCTATTACAGGCACTGACACATGAAATAAATGCTCAGGGAAACGTTTCAGGCCCCTCAAAAATATAAATTGGACCCAGAGGGTTCCCGGAATATTTAATAGGTCCAAAACAATTGTAGTGCCGTCTTGTAGTGATAATAATAACAAGTTACCTATATTTAATGATTTTTGTTTAGAAAACGTTTACTTTAAAGCTTTGATTGACTCTGGTGCAACGATTAGTATCATAAACTCATGCGTATTTAATATGTTGCTTCTGCATATTAGGCGACAGAGGAACCCTAATAATCCCAATTTAACTACTGTGACAGGGCTTAAACTGGATGCAAGGGGTTCAATTTGTCTAAACGTAAAAAGGGACAATAGGATCTTCCAGACAAATTTTATAATATGCGATAACTTTCCGTACGAAGCAATTATAGGTGCAAATTTTTTAAAGTCCAATAGAGTACTATTAGACAAAGCAAACAAGAGGCTTGTCTACCCGGCTAAGGTGGGGGAAGAAATTTCTACCTTAAGAAATCGTAACAGAGGATACGAAGATAACATAACAGTAAACAAAATTTCTGACGGTATAATGTGGCAATCTTTTGAACATCATGTCTCGCAAGGAGGAAAATGAATAATCAGAAACTTGTCCAATAATTCTAAGAGACATTGCAGAGATGAAGTAAATTTAAATAATAAAAGTATTGAATCTGTAAAAATACAAATAAGAGATATGCGACAGTAGAGGTCAAATGAAATCAAGAAAATAGCAGAATTATAGAAAAACATAGTGAAACCCGACGTGACGCCTCAAGATGCCGCAATGGCGCAAAATAGCGCCAGTATGAATCTAATGAACAATGAAAAGAAAGATAAATATTACGGAATCTGCGATAATGAAAACAAAAGTCCCCCTAAAAACGATGCAAAAAATTCAATTACCACAGATGATTGAGCCAGTGGTTAGCAATTCCGAAATATGGTTTGCGACCCCATCTGAAATTGCCGAAAATCTGCTATGCAAGGAACAGATTATATCTTATGACAAAGGAGAAGGTTTTATTTGGGTAACTAATAACCACGAAAATGATACAATTACAATAAAAAAGGGGACGTGTTTAGTTCAAATTCAAGTTTTATCAGAGAATGATTTAAATACATGGGAAAATTCTAAAAGAAACCTAGTTAACGACATTAAAACCTCAAATAACAGGTACCCTCTAACTAAATCGCAATTTTTAAACAAATTTAATATGGATCATATTACGGGCAAGGAACTTAAGAACAAATTATGCGAATTATTATAGAATTTTAAGGACGTATTCTCTGCATCTGAAGATGACATCGGGCTTATACCTTTTTATGAACCTAAATTTTAACGACTGGTAATACTGTAGCGAAACAGTCATATTGTGTGCCATATAAGCACAAAGAATGATCAAAAAATTAAATCCGTAAATTAGAAAAAAACTAAATTATACGCTCCAGTATAAGCCCGTATAACACACCAGTGATCTTAGTACCAAAAAAAGAATGGTGATCTTAGACTTGTAGTAGGTTATAGAGCCCTCAACAAACAAGTAGTAAGCGATAAATTACCTTTACCAATAGTAGATAAAATTCTTGACTCTATTTCAAGCAAAAACTAAATTTTTACTTCTGTGGACCTTACCCAAGGCAGTTTCACTTTCACAGGCTACCACCAAGTGAAAATAGCCGAAAAAGATGTCCATAAAACTGCATTTTCAACCTCTGAATGTGGTTCATATGAATACTTAAGGGTACCATTTGGACTTAAAACAAGTTCAAGCGCGCTATGTAGACCCCTTTTACACCTGTTAAGAGGATTAAAGAATATCATTCATTTTGTCGACGATGACATACGTGTGGGACAAAATGTTGAACAACACTTGGCAACGTTAGCCAAGGTGTTCGAGCAATTCAGACAGGTCAATTTGAAATGCCGGCCTGCGAAAGTAAATTTATGTCAATCAAAAATTAAATTTTGAGGGGTAGTTGTAACACAAGGAAAGATATCCCCAGACCCTGATAAAATAAAATGTGTTGAAAACCTCAAACCCCCCAGAACTATGAAAGAATTAAGGGGAATTTTAGGTCTTACTGGTTACTTTAGAAATTTCGTTCGCAATTACGCCCAAATTTCAAAAACACTCACGGAATTAACTAAAGGGAATTCCCGTAATGTTACCTGGTCCTAGTAAGCTCAAACTTCCCTAGACCTTCTCAAAAAGTCGCTCACTTCTGAACCAATATTATCACTTCCTGATTTCGAAAACGGAGAATTTGTGGTCACAACCGATGCTAGTTCAAAAGGCATTGGGGCTATTCTTCCGCAAATAATTACCATAGGAAACCCTGATCCTTTACAAGGACCTTCTAATCAAAAAAAAGTTATATGCTATTCAAGTGGAACCTTATCAAAAGGCGAGAGTAGTTATTCCGCCACAAACTTAGAATTATTATCTATAATCCACCACTTTGACAAATTTAGACACTGTTTATTTGGCATAAAATTTCTACTATAACCAGACCATAAAAGCTTGCAGTATCTGCGCACTTTCAAAGATCACAAGGGTAATTTAGCTAGACGGATTATGAAAACCCAAGACCTAGATTATGAATTTGAACATTTAAAAGGTAAAGAAAATGCAACTTGTGACTTTTTGAGTAGATGCCCAGAAAATATTCCGTCGGAAGCTGAGGAAAATGAAGCTAACGCTATCAATGCTAAGAGCAAACATGGAAGTAAGAAAAACAAAGTCAAACAACCAGTAGAAGAAAATAGGGTTGAATATTGCCCCTAGTCGTTAGAAAATATAAAAAGAAAGCAAAAAAGAAGGAATTATGTTAGGTACTTATTAATTATTTTTTGAGTGACGATGTATTACCGGATAATCTCAGAACTATTACAAAAGAGATGGATAATGTTTACTATGATCCTAATGAAGAAATACTGTGTAGGATCATTACTGCGGAGACAAAACGAAATCAAACATCAATAATATCTGTATTACCACAAAATTTAATAGCACCTGCATTTGAATGTTTTCATCCAGATATAGGTGGACATTTAGGAGTAATGAAGACATTAAATAAATTAAAACAATATTTTTACGTACCGTCGGCAATGACAAAACTTAAAGAATTTGTAAGTACATGCGAAGCGTGTAACTTAAGAAAAATCTTATCCTAATCCTCCAATGGGAAGGGTCCCGGTAGCAAAGTACCCATTCGATATTATCCCATTTGACTTATACAGAACGAGCGGAGGCTTGCCTGTTTCCAGCAGAGGCCATACTTGTATTCTTTCAGTTATAGACCATTTTTCCGGATTTACTTTTGCAAAAGCATTAAAAAATCAAGGTGCTTACGCTACCAGTAAGGCGTTAGCGAAATTATTTTTTCAATTTGGCGTTCCAAATAAGGTATTTGAGTGACAACGGAGGTAATTTTGTTTCAAAGGTAACAAAAAATTTAATGAGTTTTCTTAATATAGAGAAAATGGTGACAGCTCCGTACCACACACAGGCTAATGGTAAAATATAAAATATTCATAAATTACTCTTTAACTTACTAAGTATTTAAACAAAAGGCATCAAGAGAGACTGGCATCAGTTCTTATCTTCTTTAACTAACGTAATAAACACTTCTTCTCCTGAAATAACCATAGACAATCCATTTTGTTTACTTTTTGGTCGTGATTTTCAGATCCCGTATGATGAGATTATCGAATCTTGGCAGTATTATAATAGCTCGGAAGATTACAGACAAGAATTAATAAATATGATGAGGAAAACTTATAAAATAGTTAGGCAAGACTTGGAAAAATGTAAAATAAACCAAGAGACAAGAAACCAACCCAAAGTCAAGGGGAGTATAGATTTTAAAATAGGAGACTGCGTCTACCTAAAGAAAGAGGCAAAAACGGAAGGAAATAAACTTTCCAACAAATATTCTGGACCGTACAGAATAGTCAAAAAGTACGATAACGACTATACTTTTAAAATCGACAACCCCGATAGCGGAAGAACTTACAAGGCACATGTTAGCAGAATAAAAAGAGCCAAATTTCCAGAAAGATGGGTATCACATCCCTCCTCTACTGATTCGTCAGATTCGGAAAATGAGCCACCTAAATGAAGATTGGCAGAGCTAAAACCCTTGAATTTTAAACAAGATTATTTTAAAGATGACAGTGATGAGAAAAACTTCGAAGAATTTGTAGCAATGAAAAATCTAGTTGTTCCCAAGAAAAAATCCCTAATACCAGGATTTTTTCCTGAAATAAAAACGCCAAAAGATCCCAAAAGATATTCATCGGCGAGCGCAGGAGAAGTAGATTATACAATATCTCCAAAAACACAATTTTTCCCTAATACAATGGCAACCTCTTGTCCCCCCAAAAGAGATCAGTACGATATGGTGCCCCATTCATCACCGATAGAAAGGCACCTTCCACTACAAGAAGAATAAAATAGATCTGTAGAAACCCCCGGTGTTACTATGAAGAAACATTCCCCCGCAAATTGAACTAAAATGAATCTGTGATAGCCTATTGAATAAATACAAGTTCTCATAAAATTGTGTTAAAATACATTTTCCAAGAATAAAACTCCCAAGAAGAACCATTAAGGTCAATTTCATGATACAACTGTGTCCAGAGTCAAACCTAAACAGTGGACTTCATGGAGGGAAACCCTAGTGCAAAAATGCCAATCCCCCTGAGGACATGGCATTCAAACAGTGGAGGAATCCCGCAAAAACTCTTGATTGCTCTCAAAGCTCTAAAGGATCTTTCCAATCTCCCGAGTTGAAAACTCAAAGCGAGGACTTATAGAATAAACCTTCTACTTCCAGAGGAGTAGAAATTTACGAAGGAAGGGGAGGTGATACCTCAAAAAGTGCCACCTCTAAAATTTCTAATCCGGATTCGTCGGAAACTAGTTCCGAAGAGTCTGACGGCGAATCAGACCATATAGTAGTTAAAGAAATAGGGAAATCAAGACCGACTTCAGCAGCCGCACACGCGAAAAAAACGAAATTAAAAGGGGAAGAATTTTTTAAAAAACCATACAAAAAGTTTGATCTTATTTCGCTGGAAGAACCGAAAAAGAAAAAACCGCAAGAAACAGAGGATAAAATAACGACACAGTCAGGCAGAACAGTTAAAAAACCTCACAGATGGAAATATCCCTAATTAATGTAAAGACAAATTTCAAATCCCTTATGAAAATCAAATTGTCATCCACCATAATAAATTTAACAATGTGCAAGTAAAGTTAACCAAGTCAATATTAATGAAAAAAAAAATAATACGAGTGATGTCAAAACATTGCTGATCAGGGAGAATGGCCCAAAGTGGGAGAGACTGTCCCTATACTCCTCCATGGAATTCAACTTATACTCCTACAAAATAAACTATGGAAATCATCCCCTACGCAGTATTAAGTTGTGTAATCAAATCTAAATAGACGGACTACGTTTTGTGGGAAGTCTGGGGGGAGTTCGCCCTCAAGCAGCGTTTGGTTTGTTGCGGGTGTGCAACATTTACAAATCAAGACCAAAGATTAACGTATTTGGATGATAGATACGGATTGTTCTCAACCAATTTCTGGTGGAACATGCTACTGGCCGTATGTTTCGTATTCGAGACTTCCCTGACCATAAGAACCCTATTGACTTGTAATTACGGAAAAATTTTGAGACTAAGAAGGCGAAAACCAAGAGAAGAACACGGGGAAACAGCTGAAATGCAGAGGTTAAGCCTGGAACCCCCTGAGAACGTTTAAGCAAAGAAAAAGGGAAGACTTTAGAAAACGAGTGGGTATAAAGGTCTCCACTCGTCCTTGCTATGTCTTGTTCCCTCATTGTAAGGTTGTTTACGTAAAACCGTGTGGCTATGACGCTGCAACATGCGTTTCTTAAACAGCACGGACGTGCGTGAACAATGCAGGCATGAAATATGTTGTATAATTAGACCTCAAAATTAATCATGTAGCATAAACTCTGTTCAAATGATTATTT
Organism: Artemia sp. Qi Xiang Cuo; assembly: GCF_049724085.1. Taxonomy (NCBI): domain Eukaryota; kingdom Metazoa; phylum Arthropoda; class Branchiopoda; order Anostraca; family Artemiidae; genus Artemia; species Artemia sp. Qi Xiang Cuo. The sequence goes on from NC_142800.1 coordinate 67,135,138, forward strand.
TAAATCTAATGTAAAATTAACTAAGTGTTGAAAGAAGTTAAAATAAAGTGTATGTAGTAGTGTATATTAGAAAGTATAATAAGAGACCACACTTAAAGTTAAAGAATTAATATTTTATATCGTCGTTAGCCTATAACAACTTAGAAGAAACTTCTATGTATTAAATTTCTCAATGGTAATTATGTTATTTTATCTTGACCAACATGATAAAGATATCGTTTTCTGTACTAATATTAGTGCATTTACTCAATCATGCCTTATAGCGTAAAATTCACGTACCTGATCGGTACGTGACTTATTTTTACTATGAGTATTCACTTTAAAGAACGTGTGAGTCTGCCTCGTTATTTTTATTACAGGAAGCGGATTGACATATTGGATATCCAGCATTACAATGAGTTGCCCAGTGCAGATACAACCTAGTAGCATCTATTTTCATAATAACTCAACCAACGAAGAGTACTCACCATAGACTCCAGGCAATTTTCATCCCAGCTTCGTCTACGAAAACAACAGTTACCTTTGATCGTTGTTTCCTCGACGATGAACCATATTACGTATCAGGTAACATTATATTTGAATCTCAGTGTCCAGTGGTTTATCCAACTATATAATCACATAAATTCTGAGAACCCCATCGACCAGTACAAGATATAAGTACATAAATATCGCCTTTGATAATCATTATGGATTCATATACCATATGACCGTATAGTCATGATATTTGATGACCCTAAAAACTATTTATGTGTCACAGACTTACGTGTCGAATCGCTTTCGACCATCACTCGAAATCTATCCTATCCCCTCTGTGTGGAAAATTCATGTCTCTGTTATCCCATAAATGTTACGAGATAATTTCTGAACAATGGACCTGGAAACCAAAATTAACCCCAGTGACCAGCCCCTCAGTGACAATATACCCCTCCCACAAGTTAAAGACAATATTTTAAAGGAGTCACTAGTGTTTGTTGCCGACCTATTCCAAATCCAAACTTCAATTCCCCCGTGATTAACCTAGAAATTACAACGAAAGTTAATAGACGTAAACCATGAGCTAAAAATTTTATAAGAGACACAAATGAATAATTTTGTGCGAGAATTTTGTGAGAATTTTAGTGCTTTAAAAATTCTGCCAAGACGAAAAGAGTGAAGGACAATAATTTACAACAGAAGAATTGAGTACACTAAAGACTCGAATAGCAATGAAATAGATGTGAATTTAAATATGATACTTCTTAATAACTTTGATAACTCATAAATCCCAATATCCAGTCATTAACGTTGCGTAGCAAAAATACTCGGTGAAAGTGTTTTAATGTGACAATCAAAGATGTCAAACCTAATAGTGTGTATGGTCAATTCTTCTTGTATATAATTTTAGATGTCCGGATAGAGTTATTTGTAGCGTTGTCGAGCTATTCCTTTAATTTAGCATAGATAAAGAGTAGTGTGCTATATAAACAGCAAAATAAAAAAAACCTTGTAAAAAGTGAATTCAAAAAAAAATGTGAAGGTAGAATAGCCCCAACCTTGTTGGAAATGTAAAAGTAATCAGTGTTAGATGTAGAATAAAAAAATTTAGTATAGTAGCTAGCCTAGAACCATGGATAATCTTAGTCCGATAGATGAGTTTTAGATAGGGATGTAGAATAAAATAAGAAAAGCAATAGAAAAAATTTTTAGCACTCCTGATTAAACTATAAAATAAATATAAAATAATTATGTAGAAAAAATAGTTAATAAATTTCGAACATTTTAAAAGCCCAAAGGCAAGTAAGTACTAATGACGGGACGTCATTAATTGATGGGAAGGGTAATATGTACCGTGAGTAAAATGCGATGTATTTAAAATACCAAAATAAAGTTCCTTCCTTCTAAAGATAATTCCGACTTCCTATAATTAAGCTAAATCTAGTTTCAAAATGAAAAGTCCTTAATCAGCAAAGAGAAAAAACTGCAGTTAGCCTCAGACAAAGAACGGCGCTATCCAAGCTTTGGATTTTGCTAAGAGAATGGGCAATAAAAAAGGTGCTACACACAATATTTCTAAGGAAGTTTAAATGATAAGAACCGTGTGAACGTTTGAATCCTCAGAAATATTTAAAACAATATATTGGGCGAAGGGTTCGCATCCTTGGGCCACTTGAGCCAATTGTGAGCCAGTTGTTACAGCGCAGGAAAAAAAGAACTACATTTGATAGTGGGGTAAAAGTACTTCTTGAAGGTATTCGTAAATCAGTATCAGGACCATTCAGATAGAATTTTTTCGCCATTCAAGCTTGGCAATTCTTTCATGTTGTATCTCAGTCACCTTTGTTGTCGCTTGAAGTGACTCAATGCAGTTCACCTAAATATGTAATTCTCAATAAATCTATTGTTTCTTACCTATGTTTATTTCATTTTATATGTCTGCATCTAGTCTGATAACAGGTAATTAGTTCACAAATCTCCAAGGACGTTCCCAGGGAATCTGATCTCCAGATAGCTCAAGGAAAAGAGGTCACATTTATATATCTACACATTTTATTTTCTCTCAATAATTGAGGGCGACGCGGTCATAAAGTTACTTCACTACCCATTGCTGTGGCGCGAGGCTTGTTGGCACAATCTTTAGAGCTATAAGCGGCGCTATCGGAGAACTTATAAGGTGTAAGTTCACGACCCATGAACATAATAATACCTTCGACGCGGTCAATATTTATTACCACAATTAAGCACAGTCCCTTTCTTTTATAGCTAATAATTTCTTTATAGCCACATAAGAATTTCATCGCTACAGTAGCTCGTTTTTCATCAGAAATATACGCCAAAGACTATTTCAGAGAAGACGCGCCTTTTGGGTTTGAGGAGGTTAAAAAAACGCAGAAAAGGCGAAATTATACAAAATCAACAAACAAAGTATGAATAATCAGTAAAAAATGCGAGATTTTGAGGAGAGTATGGAGCCAAAGGGCTTTCTATGTAAGTTTATGTCTTCCTTTGAAATTTCCAAAATTACCCATTCCTTTGGCTCGAAATTACCCATTTCAATTTTATATTTGAATTTCGCCACCCCAGAGAGGGTATTGAACATCTTTCAATTTGTCACAATAGAAAATGAAATAGAAAACGTATTAGTTACCCTGTGCATGATTTTTTGGCAATGTAGATGAGCAGCGCCAGAAAGGAGCATTGCCATTAATCTCTTGACCGCTGCCATGCTTAACCTTCTTTGTGACAGCACCTCTTTTAGATCACAAGCCATTAGATCAGTCACAATAACAACGCTAGAACGATGACAGAACCATTTGCACAGTTTAAGCACCTAGATAAAGACAATAAACATGTTTTTACCTTTGTTCACATAACATATACCCAAGCGCTACTTAGAATAAATTCTAGCAAATGAGGTAAGTAAGCAATAAGTTTGATTTCCAAATTGCATAAGAACTTGCCCATCAGGGAACTTAAAAGATGCATTGGCAAAGTAATAAAAAAAAAAAAACTGTAAGAGGAAAGAATGCAACTTAAACTGTTAGATTAGAAACTCACATAAATCCAACAATAAAACACCATGAGCAGAATATTAGCAGAACCTTCATATTTATGTCATTTGTATGATTTGTTTTACTCAGTGCCTCTAAAAAAAGTTTAATGACAAATGAAAAAATTTGAATTTTGTAAAAGGGTTTAAGTACCCTCAATGGCAGAGGCAGGTCAAAATAAAGTTTAACATTGGAATAATTATTAGATCCACTATTATTGAACATCTATCAAGTATATATATATATATATATATATATATATATATATATATATATATATATATATATATATATATATATATATATATATATATATATATATATATATATATATATATATATATATATATATATATATATATATATATATATATATATATATATATATATATATATATATATATATATATATACTATTTTATAAGTGAGCAATAATTGTGTATCTATTTATTTTTTTTTCTCGAAAACAGCTCCATATTTTTTTTCGGAAAATTGGCATCCTGGGATATTCTGGCCTAAAAAAAAAACCATCTAGATAGGTCAGGAGCTTGAGAAAATTCGTTAAGAGCCTTAATTTTGGAAAAAAAATTATATGAGTGACGTCATTTTTATATACATCGGTATTGCAATGACGTTGTCACACTTGTCACACTTAAAAAACTGAAGATTTTCATGCATGAAAAAGTATACATTAAATTGCTTAAAGAGCAAAAAACTGTTAATTGCAAATTTTTTTTTATGTATTTCGACAAAGGATTACAACAATTAAAAAACCTTAAAAGAGAAAATCAAAAGTTTGAAGCTTAGTAGAAAGCATTGTGAGAACTTGGACTTGATTCAATAGTGTCTTTTTACGACATGAAAAAAAAAGTTGAAAAACATTTCAGAGTCGCTAAAGTTATTATGTAAACTGCAAAAATATGTATGGTGCTTGAGCAATAATTTTTTTATTGTAATTCTAACATTAAAAATACCTGATAATTTTAAATTAGTTTGTTTTTTGTTAGATAAAATAAGCTCGTTACGTGGAACACAACCAGTGAACGCGATCAATTGTATAATGTCTATAGGAAGGCCCAAAACCGAAAATTTGAAATTTTTACGAATGATGATCCTTTGGAACCACCTAAACTATCAAACGTCATAAGACCGAGAGAAGAGCCCAAACGAATGCAATTTACAATTGGTTAAAATCAACGACCTGGACCATCAAATAAGACAAAACCAATACGGGCAGCTAAAGCAAAGGCTATTGGTAAATTGTCTGAAGTAATCAAAATCCAAAATGAAGAAGAAAGACGAATTCGTTTAGAAGATATGCAAAAGCAAGCATCTAAACGTATCAAAAATGAAAATGAAATGCAAAGACACGGGCGGTTAGAAAATATGAAAAAACGAGAATTAGAGCGTGCCAAAAATGAAAATGAAGAGCAAAGACACACGGCTTTCAAACATCCTTCCCCCCCCCCCTCTGGATACGACCTTGGTGCAAAGATGCTGTAAAGTCAGTAAGTTTTACATACAAGTCCTAGGGACTCTTTTAACATTGCTTGTATTCACTGTGGAGCCCTACATTTTCCCGAGGAAAGAATAGCAAACAAAGGTAACTCATTTGGAGATTGTTGCTTGCATGGTCAAATTGCATTGTCACCACCACAAATTCCAAATGAACTGAATAGGTCAGGACTTTAAGGAATATATATATATCTATATATATATATATATATATATATATATATATATATAATAATACATTGAGGCCTTTTGGCTTCAAAATAATCAACTTAACCAACTTTGGTTATTATAAGAACCAACTTTATATATAAACAATGGGGAAGCTTCTATAGCTTACAATACTTGCCCTAGGGGTTAGAGGGAGATGAGCAATCCCCGGAGGTAAAGTTCCTAATTATAAACCCTGTATTCTAACAACAGGCAAATTGTATAATTCAAAATTCTTGCCCTGGGGCTTTTAAGGCATAGCATACCTGGAAGTATAATTGTTAGACCTTCTGACTAGTTTGAATAAAAAAAAAATCCCAAAATTTTTATTAGTGTGCAGGTGGGGAAATTTTGGCTTGGGGTGGGGGGTTGGGTAGTTTTTTCTCTGATCACTCTTGAAAAAATGACACTAAGAGTTTCTACAGCCGAGCGAATGAGCATCCTCAAAAGTTTATACGACCACTCTTTGTATTAAAGCCTTATATATTAACAATAAGCAACTTGTCCTTGGCGTGAGAAGGTGGGTCTCAACTTCAGATGCATAGTTCTTTGATCTTCATGCCGTTTTGAACAAAACACCCATCTCAAAATTTTTATCAGATGTGTCTGGATGAAAAGGGCATGGAGGGGGAGTGCCCTCCGATTACTTTTGACTCTCAAAAAGGGGACTACAACTTTCAATTTCCAATTGAATAAGCTCCTCTCAAAGTCTGTACGACCATCCCTATCATAAAAGCATTATACGTTAACATTGGGCAACTTTTATAACCTACAGCTCTACCCTGGGGGCTGTGGAGGTTTTGGCAACCCCAGAAGCACAGATATTTTCCCTTTGAACTATTTTGAATAAAATGGCTATATCAAAATTTCGATCAGATCAATTTAGGAAAAACAGAGCCTGGGGGCTGGTTGCCCTTCGATATTACTTTTGAGTCTTAAAGAGAGCACTAGAACTTCTTATTTACAATCTGATGAGCCCTTTTCAAAGTTCATACGACGACACCTTCCATATGAAGTGCCTCTGGGAAAAAATAATAGATAAATAATGAACTCTTATGGCACATTACTATAGTCAACGCTATAGCGAAGCCTCTGATAAAATGTAACTACATTTTATATTAATTTCAGGATTTTTAAGAAAAGTTGTCTTGCTAAAATAACTTTAAAAGAAATTGAGACACAATAGCAAGATAAAGCTCAATAATGACTGACGATAATAAATACGGATTCATAATTACGGAAAGCAATGGGGCGTTATTTAGAACTTTGTAGGGAAATGCAAAGTACTATAATATCACATTAGATTGGCCGAATAAACATTGCCGAGGTTGTTAATCAGCTGCTCGAATTGTTCATATTTGTCAAAGCTTTACTAGATTTGCGATGTGTGGACAACGTTAGTTGCTGCAGAAATCTTTGGTCGGCTTTACCGAGGAATGTGTTGTGGCATTAATACCTTATTATTTTTTTTTCTTCGCAATCGATTAAAAGCTGCAGTTGCCAAATCCTCTAGATTTTTAAAAAAAGAATTGATGCAGTTAAAAATGAATTGATGACCCTCTCTTTAAAGGCGTCTGAAAATGCTCTGTTTCATCTTGAAACTAGCTTTATTTTCTGTTTTTGACACCCAATCAATATTGTCACTTTTTAAGTGATCTATGTTTACATTACGTCACCACAAAACATAAAAGTTAATCCATTCCATGTAGATATTTCTAAAATCGCAGCATGTGCAAGATAAGGCTGCTTTACTTTGCTTCCAAACATAAAAGTTGGTTAATATAGATAGAACTGTAGGAGTGGCTGGTGACTGGGCGTGCCACTATGATTGGTTATCAGAATTATATTTTACGCCAAAACAAATATAATTAATCAAAATTGAAGCTACCCAAAAGCAGAAAAAGAGAACTGAATTTAGTACTTATGCAATATAACTAAACCAGCGCTATAGACTGTACAAGGAAACCAGACACGAAACTAGACAAACGGGTATTTGCTAGATAAATTGATGGCAAAGCGCAGTTTCTCATTGAGTTTACAATATTTAAACGATTGTTTTTCGGGTTTTTTTTTTGGGGGGGGGGGAGGTACCTAGGTTATGTTAGGTTACGCATTTAACATATGCTATGCTTACCAACCACCCCCACCCCCCACCCTAATGCGCAAATATGAAGCCCAAATTTGTTTCTAAACAATTATATATTCATCCTATTTTATTTTATTTCATTAGCATTAACCAAACTTGACTTCTTTCGTGTATAGCGCTGGTTTAGCTATAATGCATAAGTATCCTGAATTTATATAATGAAATTCAAGAACTCCATACACGAAACTTTAAGTTTTTATACGTAAATAAACAAAATTTAGGATTTTTTCACAGAAATTTGGTCACTGATAATTGCATACTTATTGTTTACCCATGTTCAGATCTATGCAACCAGTGATCATAGAATATCATAACATAGTTAAAAGAGACAATGGATAACACAACATAATCTAAACCTTGTAATTGATTTATACTGTTTCCATATTCCTTCTTATTTTAAAAATTTTTAATGAGAGAAAGGATGACAGATTGCCAAAGATCGTCCTTGTCGGGCAATATTCTAGGGCCAAATGAAAAGCAGGTCACCATCAAATGGGGCCAGAGAATGTCAGAAAGGAAGATTTAAGCGAAATAGGAATTTCTTGGGACGGTGTAAAGAGGGAGGTTTTGAATAGATTAGGATGTAAGAGGAGCCTGCGTAGCTGTGGTGACTTCAGGCTGTTTTGTCCTGTACTAAGCTGTTAGTAGTAGTAGTAGTAGTAGTAGTCTTTGTAAGGCTCAGGGATATATTTTGTCAAATAGATATATTAGACCTTGAAAAGTTCATAGTTTTTTTCTCTGTACAAACGGTTCCCTGCTATGGGAATTTTTATTTTCTTTTTTTTCGTGGTATTTCTTGTTCACAGACATACCAATAAAATCTATACTCTTCAGATCAGATTTCTCAAAATTATGCAATGCTTAATTATTAAAGTGCGTGTCTGAATTATTAGGGGGAATGTTTATTTAAGAAATGTATTTTAAATGTTAGAAAACTATACAAATATGTAATTATTTTCATTTTATGTGTCCGTAATTAATGATAATATTATGTTTACAGCCTGAAAGTGAATTAAACCCGAATATATAACACTTTAATACCGACTATACTGCAATTGGTCGCTAGAAAACAAGATTAATGATTTTCTGACAATAAAACTAGCTTTTTTTTAATTACAGCCTTATTTTTTTACACTATACCGCGTGAAATATTATCTTACAAAAATATTAGAACCAAAACTTACATACGGGGAGTTACATTTTTTCAGGTTGTTAATTTCTCTCCAAACCTTTATAGGAAATTGTTTTCGAATATTTTCGACATACACTTTCTTCAAAGCATACATTTTCAATGTATAATTACATTTCGCTTTAAGAACAACTCCGTGAGCACCTTCACCAATATTTCCAATAACCTCATAGTTTTCCATGATGCAAGAAATGGAAAAATCTCATAATAGGAAATTCTAGTGTAAAATACTTCGGTTTCCATGTCAATGCTCACACAACAAAACTAAAATGCTGCCATCTATAATGTATACACTCCCATCTTCATCATAACAACAAATTTGAAGGCTCAAAGAAAGTAATCTAAACCTCTATATAAGGCGTGCTCCAGAACTCATTTACCTTCTAATTATTTGTTCAGCATAAAGATCTTAAGTCTAAAACCAAAGAAAAATTAATGTAGCCCTTAAATGCTTAAAATGCATAAAGGGACTAACATTATTGTCCATCATTGCCTTTTTTTTTAAATCGTCGTCTTGGAACATAATTATTCACAGGTAATTAATTTTAATTAATGATAATATTGTTCGTTGCAAATTATAGCATAAATTATAATTAATCAAAATTATTTTCTTGTCTTTTAATTAAATTTTTTACTGAATGATTTCTTAAAAGTTTACACTATAATTCATTTGTGGGGTCACTGCTGGTATTGTATCATTGACATATACTACGAAGTCAACAGCCTTATGTTTGTATTTAGGTGGCCTGGAATTATTAGAATGAATCATCGTGGATAGAGTCCTGACTTCACTGGTTATTTGGTTTGAAACGGGGGTCAGTGGCGTGAATATGTCAGCATAGTCAGAGTTGACCCAGGTCTAAATGGGTACCTGGAGAAATCAGAAGCTTGGAAGAATAGGAAGATAAATTGTGAACCAAGATTCGAATATTGGAAGCTACAGAGATGAAACTGGTTGAGTATGGATCTGAAGCATGAGCGGTCCGAAAAACGGACTAAGATTTGCTAGATGTTTTCCAGAGAAATTGCCTGCGGATTGTTTTGGATACCTGTCTGATTGACCGTATTTCAGACAGTTGGCTCTACGAAAAGTGGGGTTCAATCCTGCTTTATAGGGATATAATGAGAGAAAGGTTGAGATAGCTAGGGCACGTTCTGCGGATGAAGGATACAGATTGCAGAAGATTGTCCTTTTCGGCCAACTGTCTAGGGCTAAACGATAAGCAGGTCGTCTGTGTTTCAGGTGGGCGGATTCCGCAAAGAGATATTTAAGGGAAATGAGAAACTCCTGGGAGGTAGCAAAGAGAGAGGCTATGAGTAGATTAGGATTAAGAAGGAGCGTGCGTAGCTTTGTTGGCCTCAGGTGGCTAGGTACTGTGGTGAGTTGTTATTAGTATTGGTGTTTAAAATAGTATGATGCCACTTTACAAGTCAGCCTCTAGAAATTTAAGAAGATATTTTATTGTATTTATTTTTTTATTCTTAATCTGTACACACTCAAAGCTTATTTAAAAAAAATTATTCCGTAATTTTGCTCTTACTTTACTTGTTATTGTGTTGAATTTTTTTTATTATTATTGTCCCTATTAGTAACCTAAAAAATATCAGGTCTAAAAAAACTTTTTCACACGATTCGTTATACATGTGTTATACACACAATCAAAATTGTAAAAGAAAAAACTTGTCTAAAAGAAAATTAAGAAGGGTAATGTGTTTTACTTTTTAGTTCGTACATACTTATTTATGGCTCAGATAACATAGAATTATTTTCACAATTTTCCTCCTATTTCACTTCTTACCCTTTTTTAGTCCTTTTCTCACTTAGTAGCCTCTAAAATATTGGCTCTAAAATTTTTTTAGGCTTTCGTTGTTAAAAAAAAAGAAGAAAATAAATGTTTTTCTTAACAATTTGGTCCCTAGAAAAAAACAGTATTTTTTTCGTAATCTGTTCACTAAAAAATCAAATTTTCAAAGATTATTTTATTTTGTTTTTGCTCATACTTCACTTTTTTTTAAATATGTTTTTCTGCTATATACTTTAAAATATAGTATTTCTGATTATCACAAATATATTGAGCCCTATGAAGAGCGGCAAGGGATAGTGAAGATATAGTGTAAAGACTGCAATAATACTTTAATGAACTAATCTTGAAATCAATGTTATCAAATGATACCTTTTTGAAAAATAAGTTCAATAGATATATTATTATTAAAAAAAGGAAGTTTTCCGATGGAAGTAAAGAGCAAAATTAAAACTTAAAAAGAGCACAAACTATTGCCTCACACCCTGTATCTAGAAAACTAGAGCAAATTAACCTACTGTTGAGAATTTCCTATGTTTGAGTACTATAGAAAACCGGCCCTTTACTGAAGCCTTCTCATCAGCTTTACAGATTTGTTTGTTATTTTTCCAGGCTATGCAACATAGGTCTTATCAGCTTACCAGCTCTTAAAACCATTATTGTTTTTTTTTATGCGTGCGTTTTTTGTTTACAGTAAAGTGCTATATGAGAAAATCTCATCAGTTGGTTTATTTGCTCTCATTTTATAGATATATGCTGCACAGAACGGAAAAGTTACAAATGTTTCCTAAGTTACAAATTTGTTTTTTACTTCCATCAAAAAAGTCTGTTTTTTTAATTAACAAATTAATTAGCTCCCTGTTTCTCCATGTTCTTGGACAAAATCTCTTACTCCTCAAATTTTGGATTCTGGTAGGTCGAAAGTTCAAAAGTGTCGAACTCTTGGGCCGAGTCTGAGTCCGATCTGAGCGTCTGGACGTCACCGTAAAAATTAAAGTTAACAGAAAAATCTAATAGCTCTAAAGCCGGGTTTTTGATTATGGCCTTTTCAGGTGAAGTAGCTTGTGTTTTGTATCCTTTTTCTGAGAGATGCAGTCAGTGTTTCTATGTGTACATATCAAGCATGGAGAATACTCACTTTTCGATTCTCCTATTCCCAAATCTGATATATACTTATCGACTTAATTTCTATATATTTTTTTATTTACAACTGAATTTTCTTTGAGTCCCCATATTTGTTTCTATAATTATACACATTTCTACTTTATTTTCACAGAGTTGCTAATTTTGATTTCAACAATTAATCGGTTTCTATCATCAGTGTAAACTAGTTGAATTGGTGGGGACTAAAATAGATTTATGTCTTAAATCCAAAATTTGTTTTCCTGGTTCCTGACGTGAATGGTTTCGTCCCCGTTGTGATTTATATGTCTTAAAGCAGTTTAGCTCAGACAAAGTAGGTCCTTCTCTTTTTTTCTTTGGGAACTTCTTGCCCAGGTATCTAAAGTTCAGTTAAATCTCTCTGTCTATTTCGTTTTTCCGTGAAAAAAGTAAAGAATCTTGCTTCTTGGTGGAGCAAGTTTTTCCTCGTAGCCTTTGCAATGATCTCACAAGTTTAGCAAAGTCCTTGACAGAATCAAACTTATTATTTATGCTAACCTCGGGCAAAAAAAAGTTTGCGGATGTGGTGTGGCAAGCACAACAGTCAAAGAATACTCGGCAATTTCAAATCGTACTGTTTTTCTGTGATTGTAGACGAAATAAAAAAACACGTCTGCTGACAAACAACTAGCCATTTGCGTCAGTTTTGGTGATTAGGATTTACGCCAATGGATGGCGTATTTGAAAAACTAACCCGTTGTTTCAGTTTTACTTAAAGAACCGGTTCAGTTTTTTTGGAAGGTGGGTTGTTGTCGCTGCCCATCAACGCTTGACACAGACAAATATCCACGATTTTGATACTCAAATGCTCATGTCATTTTTGCCATGGAAGTGATTGTGCTTTCTGCAAGAACTTTATAAGTAGTTTCTTTCTTTGGAGCTTAAAGAATATTGAAGATGTCAATATGATCATTTAAGACCCTGGAACAAATGTATCTGGTTTTAAAAGCTGAGAAGCCATTTTGATTTCAAGTCTGATTTCCAATTTGCTGAATGTAGTTACAGAAAAAAATATACCCATGGAATTCTACAGGAAATCTGTCACACAAATCCATAATGATCCCCATTCTGCGGTGAAATTTAAGGGTTTAGGGAGCTAGTAAATTTGTCTTACACCCTCTTAAGGATAGTTAAAATACTGTAACTGTTTTTTACATCCTATGTAGTTCCTTCGTAGAAAAAAGCAAGCATTGAAACAAAATGGCAAGAGTTGGCTATAATTTCTCATAAAGACAAGAATATACTGAAATGGTTGACCAATGTCATTCTGCCTGTGTGTCACTAGTATTAAAATACTGATTGGTGAGAGAAAATATGAAATTTTTTGCAAGTACTCGGACCTTTTTTTGGTTGTCACATTCTGGTACTGTATTCAAAAGACTTCTTAATTTTTAAAAAGGGATCAAGCCGGTATTGCTTCATGCTTTTTAAGTGAAGTTTGGACCAAAGGGAAAGGGAGGAGGCCGTCCTTGACGATTGGCTTAAAAGTGTTATAATGGGTCAAATCAACGTAACAGCCTCAGAATGCTAAACCCTGAATAACATTTAGTTGATTGCTTTGAAGGGGGAGGAAAGAGTAAGTATATGCCTACACAAACAGTAGTTCTTGACCTTTAGCATTTTCACTCGTCGACCCTTATTTACCTTATTTAGCTGAACAGTTTTCATTGCTGCTTTTCAGACTCTTAAGGCAATTCAGGCCCAGTTCAAGTTTGTTTCTTCCGGATATGCAAATCCCGCAAAAGAGAAATTTGAAAATCCAGTAACCACTTTAATTCGGTTTATTTTTTTCAGAATATCTGTAAAGACGGCTTTACGCCAACGCTGATGGTAGTTTATTATTGAAGAAACAGCTTATAGAAGACTACTAGTTTTATTATTCAGGCAAAAAATGAAGTAGGGCTATTAGACCAGCTATTATTTTTTCTTTTATGAGAATCAACTTACTGAGATAGAACTGAAATAATTGGTTTATTACTCTATAATATAAACATTTAAAACTGGGTAAAGGGCCTGTAGCTATCTTGGAAAGAAGGCCAAGGTGGATGAAACATTCAAGAATGGATCTAGAGCCATGATTTCCAACATGCAGTGCATGCCCCAGCGGTGGGACACGGCAATATTTTGGTGAGCCATGGGCAGGAATTGCACCTTCGGATGACTAATAAGCTTCCTTTAGATGAACACATGTAAAATTTTGAACAACCAAGTTCAAATGGTAAATTTTTGGGTAAAGTTCTACAAAATCATATTATTGAGTTAGGACTAAAGTGAATACACCATTCGATGCCTTTTTTTATGCTGATTGCGAATATAATAAAAATTTCTATCGGAAATGAATTTCAGCCCCCCCCCCCTATATAGGCTATACCTAACCTAACCCTGAATATAGGGGGGGGGGGGGCGGAAATTCATTTCCGAGAGAAATGCTTATTATATTTGCAATCAGCATAAAAAAGGCATCGAATGGGGCATTCACTTTAGTCCTAACTCAATAATATGATTTGGTAGAACTTTACCAATTTTTGGCAGTTCATATTATTGACTTACAAAGAAGTAAACATCAATGCCTTTTTTTGTGCTCTTTCCAAATATAACAATCATTTTTGTTGGAAATGAATTTTACCCCTACCCCTATATAGGCTAAACCATTCCGGGTATATATTTAAGCAGCATTCACAAGCATGTCTAGCTAGAATCCCATGTCTAGACACGTGTCTAGCCAGAATTCAATGTCTAGACAATGACTGTTCACAAGTAAAATCCAGTGCTTAGCTAAAACTACAAATTTAGTTTCAAATTGTCATTTCTAGCCAATCAACAGAGCTTATATGAGCAAAAATTTCAAAATTGTAATCCCTATTTTTATTGGTAAAATTCTACTTTAGTTACTTTTGACTATCTTGGAAAGGGGTTAGGTTAAGAAAATGAAACTTTCAGGGATGGGTCTACAGGCTAAAGTATGTCCTGGGAAGATATTTTGAAGTACTCACCTCCACTCCTTCTCCCTCTAGAGGGTCCTGACCTTTGATGACCTTTAAAAATATGTGAGGTATAAAAGTGAAACCTTGTAAAATAGATCTTCTGCTTAAAGGAAGTACAATAAAATTGTTTTCAGTTTCACAACTTTGCTCAATCCCAATTTATAAGGTTTTAAAGATATGCAAATACATTTCTTAAATTTTGAAAATAAACTATTTATATGTCTTAAAATTCTGCTCAAATAACTGAAATTGCATTTTCAGAGCTAAAACCAGAGAAAAAGAAACTGATAACTGAAAATTAAGGTAAAATGTAGTTTTGTCAAAATTTCAATGGGTATAGACCTGTCATATAGGCAAATTTCATGACCCTTTAGAGGGAGAAGGAGTGGAGGTAGGTATTTCAAAATACCTTCCCGGGACATACTTTAGCCTGTAGACCCATCCCTGAAAATCTCATTTTCCTAACCTAACCCGTTCCCAAGATGGCCAAAAGTAGCTAAAGTAGAATTTTACCTTTTACTGTTACAAGCTAATGGATGAGATAAGCAAAACAATTGCCAGTAAATTTCTACCAAATCATATTATTGACTTTGTCATAAAGTGAATATACCACTTGATGCCTTTTTTTTATGCTGATTATGAATATAGTAATCATTTCTATCAGAAATGAATTCCAGCCCCCCATAGATATGCCAATTCAGGGTATATATTTCCACAGCCTAACCCTGAATTGGCATATGTAGGGGGGGGGGGAGCTAAAATTCATTTCTGATAGAAATGATTATTATATTCGTAATCAGCATAAAAAAGGCATCAAATGGTGTATTCACTTTATTCCTAAATCAATAATATGATCTGGTAAAAATTTACCCAATTGCCTTAGTGTGCTTCATTTTTATGTCTGGTGTTGCATATTTGACTAATTAAAAAAATTAATTAATGAGAAAACAAAAATTAATGAGAAAACAAAAATTAAATTTCAGTTTACAAATGTAAAGAAAAATGATGAAAATAGTGGAACTTGACTCACTCTGATTGGCTGTAATCAAAAATCCTAGACATTGAGTTCTAGAGTCTAGAACTCAATGTCTAGCCAAGCGCCTTGTCTAGCATGTCTAGCTAAGCGCCAAATTTTACTTGTGAACGGTCATTGCCTAGACATTGAATTCTGGCTAGATGTAGGATAATAGCTAGACACACTTGTGAACACTGCTTTAGGGAAATTTTTGGCAGTTCATATTATTGATTTACAAATAAAGTGAACACACTAATCAATACATTTTTTATGCTCTCTATGAATACAATAATCATTCTTGTTAGAAATGAATTTTAACCCTACCCCTATAGGCTATACCAATTCAGGGTATATATTTGCACATTAGGATGGTGGGGGTAAAGTTTAAACTTACCTATCATTTGCATCAGAAATAAACTTTACCCCCACCCCCTAATGTGCAAATATATATCCTGAATTGATATATACATGTAGGGGTAAATTCATTACCAACAAAAATGATTGTTATATTTGGAAAGAGCATAAAAAAAGGCATCAAGTAGTATGTTTACTTTATTTGTAAGGGTATAGAAAGCAAAGTACTCTTCTGCAACATTTCATTTGTGTTTTATACTATAGAGTAGGTTACCCATTTTTAACAATTTTTCAGGGATTCAAACTCAAGCTTATCTGACTGCAGACTCGTTTTGATTTTTAATTTGTCGCTTAAGCCTGCTGTTACCAAAAAAAAAAGAAAAAAAAAATACATAGTCTATGCATTGCTGAAATGCTTATCTTTATTTTTCATTTCTGAATAGGACAAAATTTCAAGTTCATACTGATTCCTAGAGTGCTTATTACAATCCAAAAAATGCTCTTCTGCCAGATTTAAAGCATAGTATGTGCTGTTAACTCAGAATTTTTACCTTTTTAAATGTCTTTTTTTGTCTTATTATGTTTTTTTCTGCTTTTAGAATTGAAGTGGATGGCTTGGAAGTTCTTTTTCCATATGACTATATTTATCCTGAACAGTACAGCTATATGCTGGAATTAAAGAAGGGGTTAGATGCCAAGGTATGTATTTAGGCATAACCAGGGGCGTCCCAAAGCTCATTTTATTGCGGGCGGGGGGGGGGGGCGATCTTCGTAAATTTTTAGCGAATCGCTACCTGATTTATGCTGAATTTTCTGCAGAAATCAAGAATTTTGCTGAATTTCGGCCGATTTTGCAAAATTTCTGCCGTAATTTTCACCTTTCTGAAAATTTTACCAAATACCTAAAAAGGTGGGGGGCGGCTCGCCCCCCCCCCGCGGGACGCCCATGGGCCTAACAGTTGATGTTGAACAATGAGTATTTGTTTCAGTAGGATAACTGCACATCGTATATTTGTAGATAAAAACTTTTTATAGTTCTGGTATTTGAGAAAAAGAAGAAAATATAAAGACAGCCAGGGCCGTATCCAGGATTTTTCTCGGGGTTGGGTGGGGGGGGGGGGTACAAAAGTATTTTGTGAGGAGAGGTTTATTTTTTTTTATTCATTTTTGTTATGTTTTTACGTGTCAGACAAACATTTCGGGGTGAGGGGGGGCATGATAAGGTCTTAAAGTCACCATTTTTGCACTGCTAACAGCAATGTAGACTTACGCATGGGGGGTATGCACACATGCTATATGTTTAAGAGGTATGGTTAGAATTTTTCCAGGTAACCGTTGGAAAGCTTTCAGGGGTGGTAGAATCTAGTGCGAATTTTTTTAAGGACCAAATTATTTTTGAAGGGAGCCTTTGGACCAATCTTATGGGTTGTAAAAGTCATACCTAAACGTATATCCACACAATTTAATAAATTTCGGTGAAATTTAGATTATTAGGAAAACCATGTACACAAATATTTGGTCTTTTTTTTATATAGAAACCTGAGATTAAGTTTTTGATTTCAAGAATTGGCTTAACCTCTTTTTAGCCATTTTATTTTTCTCATGGTCAGTCTGTATTTAGTTAAATAGGCAATTTAGCTTTTGTGGTTTCCAATCAAAAAGCATTAAATAGCAACATAGATTTAAGGAAGAGTAATTTATTTTCAAGCACATGTGAACACATAGATATTTCCTAAAGAAAAGCTAAGGACCAGTTTCTCCAATGGAATGCATGAATTCAGAAAATATGCATGGTATAAATGTGCCCATTTTAACATTTACTTGTCTAAGCATTCTGCATTATTCCATTACCATCTTAAGTGTTGTATTTTTAAATGAATTAATGCACTGCATTTAGTGTTGATCTTTTACCAGTCAATGTTGGCCATTGGAAAGCTTCAGTTTGTTGTAGCATGTCAAAGTGGCCTTTGGTAATTTTTATGCAGATATTTGTGAATTAACAAGTATGAGAATTTTGTATATTTTTTAGCAAAGATTTTGGTAAGATTTTGGATTAGAAGCTATTTAAATTGAATAGAGGTTTAATAAATTAATTTGTTAAAATTGATTAAATAACGTTAGTAAACCCATAAGAAAATATGTTGGAAAATTGAAAAGTGTAATTTTTGCAGGTGATTAAGGATTGGAATTAAATGTGAAGTGATGTTTGTAAGAATGTAATGAGAGGGAAATGAATAGCATTGTGGAATGCTAAGTGTTGGTCCTTTTTCTGGGTTTTTATTTCTGTTTTGTTCTGCTGTTTTGAGACTTGAGATAAAAAATTAAAAGCTGTCAGCTGATCTTAAGCTTCCTTTAATGAGAGAGATAGAGGATCGACCATTCTTATAACAATGTAAACCAAACTTATGTTCTTTGTTGTGGGCTGAATGAGAGACTATATGTGATATTCTTTATTCACATCACAGAAAATGGCCACTCCCATTGCCATAACCCTTGCTCAAGCCTTAATTTTTGATTTGCTGCACCTATGAATATATCTCTGTTATACATGTTGCATAAACTGAAATACATGAAATATATCTCTGTTATACATGTTGCATAAACTGAAAATTTTACAATTTTATATGCTTCTTGTGGAAACGAAAACAAAAATATTAGCCCCACAAGCAGTATGTAGGCAGTAAGTTCAATTTAGTAAAATATTAAAACCAAAAAAGTTAAAACACTTGTGTGACAAGGAGTATAGCAATCCACTGTTAGAAGTAGCTTAGTAGTAGATTGCATTCTAACTTTTTAACCCCCGGGGAAGGGTCAGTGAATCTTCCTGCAAAGGGAGAGCAAGAACAATGAACTATAGTTTTAGCATAAAATTTTCCAATAGGAAGGTAAATTTTGCCATATGAAGGCAAATTACGGCCCGTGGGTCAGGTACAGCCCCTTAGAGCATATTGCATTTTGCAGACAAATACATATTGTAATTTTACGTCAGTCTTATTTTTTCTGTTAGATTCCTGGTACATTTCTGATAAATTTTTTTTTCCATTTTTTTCCCTTATTTGTTTTTATTAATGTTCATTTTGATAATTCACTCTAAATACACATTGTAAAATATTATTACCAGCTGGAAACGTTAAGTGTGAGTTTTGAATCAATAACACTTGGCTAAATATACTTGACTCATGTTTGATAACAAATGGTAATTAAATTATATTTAATGTATTTGTATTTGGTTAGAAATGAAGTTTATAGTTTGGCTCTCAGAAGAATTTGTTAGCCCTCCCGGCTTTATGTCATTCTTAGGGAGAGGGGATTCTCCTTGTCTCATGTCTGTATGCAGGCAATTGTATTACAATGAAATGCTAGTAACTATTGCTTCACTGTCATAATAGCAGTAACACTGACCCGGTAGCGCAAACTTGTCAAAACAGAAAATGTATATTTAAGCATGCTTACACTACGTTGCTGCCAGTTTAAAGGTCATATCTGACATATTCACACGTCTGAGGCTAATACTAAAACATTTGCTAAGCTGTTCTCAAAGTGAAGATCAGTGAAATAATGTACATATGTAGGATTGAAGTGTGATTGAACATACATTATCCTGCTAACCCTTCCTTTTAATGCAATTCAGCAAACACAGCAAACGCAATTCAGCAAACATATGATATGCATTAGCTTACTAATACAAAAAGAAAAAGCATGGAAATGTCAATGTACATTGGACTTGAAGTTTAAAGTGGCCAGAATCATTGTAAAAATCATATATATACGATTTTACGAGCAAAAATAGAATCAAATAATCTACCAAGCGTAAAACTACCACAAGTCAGTATCGATAAATAAATGAGACCCGAAACGAACAGAAGTTTCAATAAATGAACGAGTCAAACTCAAAACAAGCAGAAACTAACAGGCCCGTTTGGCCAAAAAGTGACCCGTAGAAATACCTGAAGGAGTATGACGCCTTTCTAAGCTTAGTTGAACCTGCTTTAAATTTTTTTGAACAGATCCAATGTAGTATATGGAAAGACGGTTTCGAACCCCACCCTGCCTCGTGAAATGAACTATGTTAGTCATACAGTTTGTGATTTGATTCACTTATCTCTGGGTATTAAACCTAGTGTCCCAATCAGGCGAGTGCGTGGATTTTTTTTTGTCCAATAATAAAAACAATTTGCTTGATGAGTTTGATAAGAGGTGCAAGAAATTCGAAAACAAGTTTTTCTTTGGAAGGGGGGGGGGAAGAAGCTCTTGCCTGGGTACGTCCCTAGTCTCAATTCCATGTTGGTGTTGACAAATCTACTGGTGATTGCCATTGCTACTTTTAATTAGCAATTGATGCTATGCTAAAATAATTTTGTCTTAAATGCTTGTTAGCGCAGCACTGTTAGTTTTCTGGTAAATCTACATAATTCTTAATTATAATACGTTCTTTTAACTTTGATGTATCGCATAATTAAAGCCGTATGCAGGGGTGGAGGGTTTGAACCCCTCCCCCAAAATTGTTATCTGACGCATAAAAACGTAACAAAAAATGCATATAAACAAATAAAAGATTCCTGTACAACCCCCAACCTTTCTTATTTTACAATAAACACAAACTCGACAATGCATGCTAGCAATAGCAACTTCGAGAATGAATTTGTATCGATCTTATCTTACCCCATAGATTTGGATAGGAGTTAAAAAAAGAATTTCAGATACTTCTGTTCTTATTGGATGCGAAATATGAATTGAGGTGTTTAACTTGAAACTTCGAACTTGGTCCCCAGTGCCCCCCTATTAATGGGCTTGATTACTTCCTACCTTCAAAAGAATTAATCACGGATTTTCTAAGATATCCTACTCTGTGAATTGTGAAAACGTTTTTCCTGTGTTGAACGAAAACTTCACTCCCGTAGTAGTTTTCTAATATTAACCCTCCTGCTGAGTTTCTCGAAATGTTTTATGAATTTCAACTTTTCGTAGGTATATTTTCTAGGTACTTATATTTTTTGCGTTTACCGAATATTTAGCTTTTTATGTGTTACAATTTGGAATTCTTAATTTGCTTCCTGGTGCTCGTCAATGGGTCGTCTGCGTCTCAGACAAGCTATGTTTCTACTTTCCCACTGAGACATCTTAGGAAGAAAAATTTATTGGTCAAGTGCATGGTTTCTGAATTGTTGTGTAAATGGTACAATCAAACACACTGTATATTCACCATGTTTGTACAAGCAAACACTATGTATTACACATTAAGTAGTGTGATACATGTGACCATCAGGGTATAGTTGCAATAATCATATCTGTAGCAGTGAAGGCTCGTGTATCCAAGTCTATTTCCACGGTAAATATCCAGCAAACCCATACAATAAAGTCAAGGACAAATATTTAGTGGTTCGGCTCTCCATAAGGGAGCATTATAATATTCTGTAAACTGCTTTAAAATATTCTAAAATACTAATAATTATTCCTAAAAGCGCATCGCTTTACTTTACTTTGATATTACAAATGCAATGAGCAGGCTATATCTAATTTGGAGTATATATTTGCACATTAGGGGAGGGGGAGGGTATGGTGCAGGACCAGACTGTGTAGTCCAAACCAGCGGTACTGATCTCCGTTTCATGGCACTTCAGCCAGGATATGCAATGGAATATTTTGGGCCAGTCGTCCTGTGCTTTCGCACACCCGTCTGTTTACCTTCCCCAGATTTCTCCAGGTATCAACTTAGAGCTGGGTCAACTCTGACTGAGCTTACAGTCACGCCACTGACCTCCGTTCCAATGCCAAATAATCAGTGTTAGAAGGGGGGGGGGGTCAAAGTAAATCTGTTTGTTTCTAGGAACGATATAAGCAACTATTTTAGATTTTTTTTTAAAGCTGTTCTGGAAATTTTAAATCTGTTCCCTTATAGAGGGTTGAACCTCCAAATATTTACCAAGCCTAGAACTCCAATAGCAAGCATTGTATAGACCGTCCTTAAAGTACTGAATCCTTGATTTTTACTCAATTCTTGGCCAATTAGGTGAAAGGCCATTCCAAATCTGCAAAACCAAAATATGGACTTCCAGATACCTGAAAAACATAAATAAACGTGCAGTTGATTACTGCAACTATAATGATTTACTGGAAAATAGGTTGACTACCATTTGATTGCCGTAAAAGCTTGAATGTTATCTTTCAGTAGACATGCTGTATTTTCCTAATTGTTTTCAGTGTTATTCATTTTCTTATCTAGGGTCATATTATGCTTGAAATGCCATCAGGGACTGGCAAAACCGTCACGCTACTTTCTTTAATTGTGGCATATATCCGAAAATATCCCCTAGAATTGGCTAAACTTATTTATGTGTCAAGAACAGTACCCGAGATTGAAAAAGTCATAGAGGAGCTGAGGAAATTGGTCCAGTTTATAGAGGACAAAACCGGGGAAGATTCGAAAATTATTGCTATTGCTCTTAGCTCAAGAAAGAATCTCTGTGTTCATCCAGAGGTGAGTAAAATTATCTTTTTTGACTGCTCATTCTCCCCCTTGTCTAAGCTACTATTTTATAATTATTGTTAAAAGTATAAATGAATGGAAATAATCAATCATAAAGTTAATAAAACCAAATTCTAAAACATTCCCAAAATACTGCATCTGCAATCTCTCTGGAGCAGCTAAGATGATCAAGCTGAAACTATCTGGGAGTGTTTTGGAGGGAAATTTGACCGAAAATTTTAACTTGAGAGAAAAGAGTGGAGGCAACTAACTCCTCTCTCTCTCCCAGCATTTCCCTAATCACATACAATCAAAATTTTGAAATAGCCATTATTTCAACGTAATTGAAAGGGCCGGAAATTATGTCTTTGAGGATGACAACCCCCTCACAGCCCTCAGGGCAAGGGTTGTAATTTATGCCTTGGGGGCATAAATTCTAGGATTGCATGGTCAACTCATACAGAGTTCTATAGGATTTTTTATCAAATGATAAAGTGTACAAGGGAATTCCATTCACTTTGCACACAAGGCTAGATAGGCCAAAAAGAATTAAAATCATGGAAGGATGCAGTCCAGGATCCAACGGCACTAGCACTCTTCATACTGGCCAAATCACGTTTTGATGGGATTTCTCCATTGATAAATGATGAATCGGTTTAAGTACGAGAGCCAGTGGCAGTGTAACTTTGATTGGTGACCGTATGGAGGGCAAAAAGTTTAATATTGTTACCATTTACTCTCAGCTTTTTCACTTCCAATTCAACAGAGCTCAAAACCAGTTGTTCCCGAACATGAAAAATTGCTGACGTGATAATGACATTTGCATCAGGTGCTGCAGCAAGTGTTTTTCTCAAAATGAAATTGGAGGGAGCTAGTTATATATTTATGTCAATCTTATCTTTAAGAGGCAACCATTGAGATATATTAAATATCTCATGATTTAATTTTCCGTCTAAATGATACTCCTGGGTCACTGCAGCAAACCTTTCTGATCAGCATTTTGATATGGCCATTTTGTTCAACGTAGTTGAAAGGTCTGGAAATTATGTCTTTGAGGATGACGACCCTCCCCCCCATAGCCCTCAGGACAAGGGTCGTAAGTTATGCCCTTGGGGCATTTAAGGTTTTTATAGAAATTTTTGTCGTAGAAGCTTCAAAAAGGGCTCTTTCGATTGGAAATTGAGAGGACTAGTACCTTTTTTATTAGTCGAAAGTGATCAGAGGGCAAATGTTTCCCTCCGCGCCTATTATTTCCTCAAGCACTTCCAGTAAAAATTTGGATATAGCCATTTTGTTAAGCCTATCAGAAAGGTCTGGAAATTATGTCTTTGAGGATTACAAATCCCCCCAGCCCTCAGGGCAAAAGTTGTAAGTTTTGCCCCGGGGACATATAGGGTTTTTATAGAAAGTGTGATCATATAAACTTTAAAGGAGGCTCATTGGATTGGTAATCAGACACTTTAGTTCCCTTTTTAAGAGTCAAAATGATCAAAGAATAGCTACCCTCTCCCCCCTGCACACACTTCATATTGTCCCGAAATGCGTCTATTAGAAATTTTGAGATAGCCATTCTATTCAAAATAGCCAAGAAATCATTTGACAAGCATTTTTGGGCTCAAAGAAGCCCCAGAGATTAGGGGCAAGGGTTGTAAGCTATGCCCAGGGGGTATTAAAGGTTTTTATGGAAGGAGTTGTTGTTTAACTTCAGAAGAGGCTCTTGTTTCTCCCTGACAAAGACCATGTCAATATAAAACCAACAGAAAATAATCAAAAAACTTTTTGCACTAAATAAGTTTTTCAAAAACAGTAAAGAACCTCACTAAACCAAAAATTAAAAAAAATAGAATCAAATAATCTACCAAGCATACAACTATCACAAATCAGTATCAATAAATAAATGAAACCCAAAACAAACAGAAAATAAATGGGGGTAATTTGCCCTCAGGGCATAACTTAGAACCCTTGCCCTGAGGGCTTTGGGGGGGGGGCGGTTGTCATCCTCAACGACCTAGTTTCCAGAACTTTCGACTACGTTGAACAAAATGGCTATCTCAAGATTTTGACTGGATGTGTTTGGGGAAATAGTGGGCGTGGAAGGGGTGTTAGTTGCCTTCCAATCTCTTTCGACTATTTAAAGGGCACTAGCCATTCCAATTTCCAGTCGAATGAGCCCTTTTTGAAGTTTCTACAACATTTCCTTCGATACGAAGTGCCCTGGTATGGAAAAAAAATACATTGTAACAAGATCGTTCTTTACTTAGGCAGTGCTATTGCGCTGCCTATAATACTAAAGTACAATTTTTCGTAAAATTTTTTTTTGTAATAAAAATTATTTTGGTTAATTACCAAAGGTTTCTATATACAGTAATTTCCTTTAAAATGAGCCATTAAACAACTCTCTATTATGATGATTATATACCAACAATTATGACGTTATTCATCAATCTTGACCATGAAAATGCGGTTTTTCGTAAAAAAAAAATGGTTTTTTGTTAAAAATAACTTTTTTTCACATTACAAAAAGTTTTTAACCATATTAACTTCCTTTAAAATGAGCTATTAAACAGCTCTCTATGATGTTCCAGGGCCCGCTATCTGAGGAAAAGAAGAGGAAGAAGATACCGTATATGCAGAATATCGTGGTTTCCGCCACTTCTCTTGATTTTCATGCCAGTATATTTCCCTTGTTGTTCAAAACAAGGGACTATAAGTTTCCTATATAGGGGTTTCGGAAAAGGTGGCTCTAATAGTGTACTTTTTGTTTTGATCTGATTCTAGTTTTGGGAGTTATGACCTATTTTCTTTTTTACTATGGGACGTGATCGTCCCTTACTAGGTTGCTAGCTACCGCTGCAACTCGGAAAAGTATAAAATCCATTCTCTATAATAGTTATTAACCTCCAAAAGTTACTAAAGGCTTGAACAATAATTCCTAAAGATTTCTTTGGAGACAGTTTAATCCCTCAGATAAACATAGTTGCAGCTCTAGCTGCAACCTAGTAAAAGGTGAACCCCAGCCCGTAGTAACCAAGAGTTTAAAAAGTGTTTTAAATTAGAAAAAAAACTCCTCTACAAATGTTGTTATTCTAAAAGAAAAAATCCCGAGTAGCATATGTATACACTTTTTCATTTCATATTCCAAAAACATAATTACCGAATGTTTTTTGTTAAAGACTCAAGCAATGTCTTTTTAAGATATAAAAAATAGGATGAAAACATTTTCAAGTTCAATTCAGAATTGCTATAGTTATTACGTAAACTCCGAAAATATTTATGGTGTCCGAGCAATAATTTTAATGTTTTAATTCTAACTAGAAAATGTCTGAAATTTTTTAAATTAGTTGTTTTTTTTTTGTTTGATACAAACAACTCGATACGTGATTAAGCTTACAAGTTTGAACCTTCAAAGATGAATTCAATGAATGAACAAGCCTTTGATCATGCAATTATTTCTGCAAATGAAACCAATGAGTCCGAACAGGTTCTAGCGGTCTGTACTGAAACTGAGCTATCGATTACAAATATCTCACCAGTAGACATTTTTGATGAAAATCCAGCCACAAGGAAGCTGACCCACCAGCTCAAGAAGCTACCTGACAAAAAATAAGACTGCGAAGCAAATCAGAAGAATGAGAGATCTTTTCAAAATGACGAGAAACGATCTATATGCAATAGTTTTAAGAATACTCTTGCCATACGCATAAGAATCCACACCGGTGAAAAATCATTCAAGTGTTACGTATGCAAGCAAAGCTTTAGTCGCAAGAGAACTCTTGCAAGGCACATGACAGCCCACACCGGTGTAAAGCCATTCAATTGTGACGTATGCAACCGAAGCTTTAGTCGCAAGGATTATCTTGCCATACACAGGAGAACCCACACCGGGGAAAAGCCATTTAATTGTGACGTATGCAAGCAATGTTTTAGTCGCAAGAGTACTCTTGCAATGCACTTGAGAATCCACACTAGTGAAAAGCCATTCAGTTGTGACGTATGCAAGCAAAGTTTTAGTCGCAAGTATACTCTTGCCATGCACATGAGTACCCACACCGGTGAAAGACCATTCAATTGTGACGTATGCAAGCAATGTTTTAGTCACATGAGAACTCTTGCAATGCACATGACAACCCACACCGGTGAAAAACCATTCAGTTGTGACGTATGCAAGTAAAGTTTTAGTCGCAAGGATTCTCTTGTCGTACACCTGAGGACCCACACCGGCTAAAAGCCATTCAGTTTTGACGTATGCAAGCAAAGTTTTAGTCACAAGAATTCTCTTGCCGTGCATCCGAGTACCCACACCGGCGAAAGGCCATTCAATTGTGACGTGTGCAATCAAAGTTTTAGTCGCATGAAAACTCTTGCAATGCACATGACAACCCACACCGGTGAAAAACCATTCAATTGTGACGTATGCAAGCAAAGTTTTAGTCGCAAGGATAATCTTGCCATGCACATGAGAACCCACACCGGTGAAAAGCTTTTCATTTGTGACGTATGTAAGCAAAGTTTTAGTCGCAAGGATAATCTTGCCATACACAAAAGAACCCACACCGGCGAAAATCCATTCAAATGCAAAGCAAGGTTTTAATGACAAGAGTTATCTTGCCATACACATATGGGATAGACATGGCGTGTGAATATAAGGGTGACCAATAATAAAAAGTAAAACTTAACTTCATAGTTTGAATAAGACATCTTAAGAAAATTCAGGATTTTAATGGGGCCGGCCTGAAGCCACCTTATCTTTGCCAGGAAGCATATTGTAAATTAAAAATATTTTAGCTTCAAAGGTTAAACAAGCCTTTGATCGTATGATCATTTTTGCAAATGAAACTAATCAGATCAATCGATTTCTAAAGGACTGGGCTGAAACTAATCTATCGAATACAAATATCTCACAAGTAGATATTTTGATGAAAATTTAGCCACAAGGAAGCTGACTAACAAGAAAAAGAAACTACCGGACAAAAAAGAAGAACACGAAGTAAATTAGAAGAATGAAACACATTTTCAAAATGACAAGAAACATTCTATATGCAATTTCTTACTAGGCTGCTAGCTACCGCTGCAACCCTGATAATCTTATGAATACTCTTGCCATACACATGATAACCCATACCGGTGGAAAGCCATACAAGTGCAATACGTGTAATAAGAGCTTTTCTCAAAATATTCATCTCATTCAGCATGTGAGGATCCCATTTTGTGAGAAGCCATTCAAGTATGACGTATGCAAGCAAAGTTTTAATCAAAAGAATATTCTTGCCCATCATTTGAGAAATCGCACCGGTGAAAATCCATACAATTGCAATACATGTAATGAGAGCGTTTCTCGAAATATTCATCTTATTCAACATGTGAGGATCCTGGTGAGAAGCCATTCGAATGTGATGTTTGACATAAGAATAAGAATTCAGAATTCAAACATAAGAATATTCTTGCCCATCACTTGAGAACCCATACCGGTGAAAAGCTATTCAAGTGTGACGTATGCAAGCGGAGTTTTAATGTCAAGGGTAATCTTTCCATGCATACGAGAACCTACACCGGTCAAAAGCTTTACAAATGCAATACATTTAATAAGCACTTTTCTCAAAATATCAAAAATATATATGTCTATATATGACTTACTTGACTTATATCCCATCCGACCTTTGTGGCTGTATTGAGGCTTCCTCTCTTCTAACTAGTCGTTTAATATGGCGACGGTATTCAGTTCTTTCTGGTGCAAGACGCAGGAGTTGGGGGAGGTTTTGGCCATTGAAGTTGTCGTACCATCTCTTGCGAGGTTGGCCACGAGGTCGTGTACCATGTAGCCGTCCTTCAAATGTGGTTTTCGGGAGTTGGTTTGATGGCATTCGTTTGATATGACCACGCCAGCACAGTTGCTGACTTCTAATTTGGTCCATGATAGTACATGAGCAGTGGAGGAGTTTACAGAGGTCTTCATTGGATACTCGCTCGATGTAGGTGATCCCTGCTATGCGACGGAGACGTTTTGTTTCAAATGCGGAGATTCGCCTTTCGTCATCAACTTTAATTGACCATGTTTCACTTGCATACGTAGCAATGGGGATTATGAGATGGTTAAAGACCCGGATCTTCAATGATTTTGATGGTAATTTACTTTTCCAAATTGATGATAGGCTCTTGAAGCTGCTGATTGCAAGGCCCAGTCTACACCGAATCGATTTTGAGTAATCGTTGTAAGAGGTTAAAAGACTGCCAAGGTGGACAAAAGATTCTGCATTTTCAAATTGCTCTTATTTTATGGTTAGCTGTATGGCTCTGGGTACAGAGTCTCTGGATACCCGCAGGAGTTTCGTTTTTGTTGTATTGACAACCATCCCAAGGGCTTCGGTTGCTGACACTTTCTCGTTTGTGTCTGTCTGGAGGAGATGTTCATGACTGTCAATTTTCACGATGTCGTCTGCGTACGCTAATTTATCGACAAGTTTTCCTCCAATGGATGCACCGTCTGTGATTTTAGCAAGTGATAAATCTGCATTTAGAAACAGATTAAATAGATAAGGGGATAGGAGGTAACCCTGAAGAATACCTGCTGACGTCTCGAAACCCTTCTGTCCATCCCTCAGGCGTCTGAACCTGCCTGCAGAAGTTCAAATACATATCTTTGATCAACGTTACCCTGTTTTGGAGGGCTCAATAATGCAGAAGTATGTGCCAAAGCCCGTTGCGCCATATTAAATCGAGTAAGAACAAAAGTAAGAACGGTTCTTTCGCAATTCCCATATTTTTCTCCATCAGTTGCCGGGGGGAAAATATATGATCTATAGTAGATCGATCTCTTCGGAAGCCGGCCTGATATACCTCTAAATTGAGGTCTGTCAGGGATTTTAGTCGGTCAAGTAGGATTTTCGTGAGGATCTTGTCCGGTTCGCTTGTCATGCTAATTGATCTGTAGTTATTACAGTCCACTTTTTCACCCTTTTTGTAAATGGGGATAATCATGGCTTTCGCCCTAGATCTGGGGAAGTGGCCTGTTTCCCAGATGCCTACTGTGACTTTATGATGGATGTCTCTCTACCAGTTCTTCTGGGCCCGACTTAAGTAGCTCTGACTGTATGCCATCTGGGCCAGGAGCTTTACTCCTCTCACTTCCTTAAATAGACCAATTTTAGTATTTATGATTTTTTTGTGAATGGTAGCCAATGATTAAGACTATCCCCTCTAATCCTTTTGTTATAAAAAGTCGCTATTTATTGAAAAATCTAATATTTCGAATAAAAAGCTGACAATCCAAGTAATGGCATATTACTAAGAAGATGTAAGTGATAACCAAAGATTATAAAAAAAAGTTTTGAATAAATATATATTAATAGATATATAATAAATACTTATATGAATAAATCATTATGTGACTGTGATGATTTCGGATATGTTCTTAAAAGTATAACTAAGGTTCACAGGGGATGAGAGGGGACAGAAATAGGAAGTGATAATCCAGGCACATGAAAAATTTAAGCTGAAAATCCTCCTGAGCCTTTGCTGCGGCATAGGGCGTGGAACCTAGTGTCCAGTTGCCGAGTCTTTTTTAGAGGGACAAGTAGCAAGCCTGTTGCCTAATCTTGCCCAAGTGGGGATCAATTTATTGGCCCCGAATTGCCAAGCACAGCATCAATCCACTGTGCTACCAGAAGGTATCATGCACATATGGAGAAATTTATTTTCGAGGGAGCCTAATAGTTCAAGGGGACTCGAAAAGAAAAAGACAAACACGTCACAAAATATGGATTAAATTGTAAAATCTTGAGGCATCGGGGGGGGGGGATAAAGGCTCCTCCTCCTATTTAACGTAACTAGATGAGAACTTCCTTTTTTAAATGACATGTGCAATGAAATGATAGGATCTTCATGATGAAGGCTTTGTAATATTAACCACTGTAACATGTCTTCAGGATTTTTATTGCAAAGAAGCTGTGCTTTTCTTTGTTTTAATTTTTTCATGCTAATAAAACAATGTAAAAGCGGGATCACAACTATGATTTTATTAATAAAAAAAATCGGCTCTCCTCACGGTCTGACTTAGACGTTCTTTTATTATTCTTTTAAACTTTTCTCTTTTTTTAAGTTTGGCTTATTTTTTTACTTAAATTTGACATACTTTTTCCCCAGTCAGTTTTCCATAGTAATTTAGGTTACGTTTGTTGTTCTCACCTCTTTAGATATTTGCCCTCATTTATTTAACGTTAATTATATTTCAGGTTAGCACACAACGAGATGGAAAGATAGTTGACACCAAGTGTTACAGTTTAACAGCGTCTTATGTGCGAGCAAGAGCACAGACAAATGAAAACATTCCACTCTGCAAATTTTTTGAAGGTTTTGATATAGAAGGCAGGGAGGAGTCTTTACCATCTGGAGTCTACAACCTTGATGACTTAAAGCAGTATGGCATAGATAAAGGATACTGTCCCTATTTCTTAGCAAGGCATATGGTAATTATGCGGTTTTGTTTCAAAACCTCTACTTTCATTATCATTTTTATCACAGATATGTTCAGAACAAATTTTGTAGAATATTTCTGGAAGGGCTACATTTTTGTGGCTATTTTTTTTTCTAAAGGCTGGGTAAGAAAGAAGATGATCAAGTGGGATTCAGATCCTCAATTCTTTCCTAAGCCATGTGTGCGTACACGGACAATTATGTTTCAGTTTTTCCTGAGCGATGGAGTCTTTTCAACCAACATTAGGGTGCAAACCTTCTAAACTAGAAATAGAATAAATGAACAGAGACAGAGAAGACTACTCACTACAAAAATAATAGGAATGAACGAAAACTGAAATACTATATACATACACACAGATACTTAAGCACGAACCACAGCGACTAGAGCACTGGTCTCGACAGACTCTTAAGAATCCCGTCTGATGCTTAGTGAGGGCTGCAATGGGGCTGATAATGCCACACAAGTGTGATACCGACGAATTCTTTGTCCACAATCGTAAATTAAATGAGGGCTATGACCCCACTGCCTTTCCATCATAATAAAAACCGTAAGTAAAACAACAGGGAATTCACCTAAGATAGTGAAATGTATTTTTTATTGATATACGTAGCTTGCTGAGGGCGGCTCTTAAATATAGAGCTCAAATATTCTTGAGGTTTAAACAGTTCCACTGCCTTAGGTAAATTTGTTTTACTTGTTGTTTTTACAATCGTAAATTAAGGAGAACTTTAGCATACTTACAAAAATCTGGACGCAAAATTCTTTTATCTCTTGTGGATAAAATATTTCAAAATGGATAAGTAGCTAAAAAATGTGTCTAACCAAAGCATCTTACAGCCGTCCTCATATCTGTCGGTTACATATATTTGTCTTTTTTTTGGATGACAGAGCCAAATATGCTTTTCCCGCCATTCGCGACATTGCCTATCAGTAGAGCACGCATAGAAACCAAGCTTGACCCAACAGGCATTCCTAAGTGGACAAAAGAATCTGATAATATTACTTCTTGGTTACCACAATAACAATGCGATCCCTTTGATTCGCTAATTTTCTTTTTTTTTGGGGGGGGGGGGAGGAGTTGTTGTCTTGTAGAAAAGCTTTTGTTTTATAAAAAAAAACCATCTTGTTTAACTTTTGGATTGACCTTTTATTAACGCTGTCGCAATTGTATTTACGGTTATTTGTTAACGCTAAATAAACGGCCGAAGGCTTTTAAGTTAAGCCATAGACTATTTCAAATTTAATACGAAAATTCAATGGATGCTATGAGCTTCAGTAGTTATTATTTTCTTAGTGTGTGGCTCCACAAGGGTAGTTAATATTTTTGGCTAGGTATACTTCAATGTGCCGTTTAGCTGTTTAATGCTTAAGCTGTATAAAATCCACTCGGTTAAATCTGCTTTTGAACTTTTGCGTTCCCTTCAATATGCTGTTTTATGTATAAGCTGTTATTGAGTATATTCGGCTTAATTTGCTCTTAAACTTTTTTATCCACTTTTATTGTACTGTTTAACCATTTTATGTATGGGCTGCTTTTAAACTTGTTCTCATCCTCTTTAATGTGCCAAACTTTTATAATTGGCCGCTACATCTGATTTAAAACTTCATTCATTTGCTTTTTAGTATCGCTTAGCTGTGTTATGCATGATCCACACGATTAGCACACAAGATTCAAGATTCATTTAATAAAAATAGCTGTCATAGTTACGGCTGACACCGCAACTAAATTACGCTGCCCTTTACAACAATATATATATATATATATATATATATATATATATATATATATATATATATATATATATATATATATATATATATATATATATATATATATATATATATATATATATATATATATATATATATATATATATATATATATATATATATATATATATATATATATATATATATATATATATATATATATATATATATATATATATATATATATATATATATATATATATATATATATATATATATATATATATATATATATATATATATATATATATATATATATATATATATATATATATATATATATATATATATATATATATATATATATATATATATATATATGTATATATATATATATATATATATATATATATATATATATATATATATATATATATATATATATATATATATATATATATATATATATATATATATATATATATATATATATATATATATATATATATATATATATATATATATATATATATATATATATATATATATATATATATATATATATATATATATATATATATATATATACATATATACATATACTAAGTACGATTAATAACACTAGTAAAAAAGGAACGAATGAATTGCTGAAATGATTTGTCCTGCAGCGTACTGGTTCCTGCTTATTCATGTGGCGTGTGTTTCTGTTGACTCTGGCGGCGGGGGGTAGTGGGGATCGGTGTTTATCACTCGAAAGAACGGACTGCCCAAATTTGCACATCAGCATACGGTTAGGTCTAATTTTAAACCTTTTATTTTCATTCACTTTGATGAGCCGTTAGGCCGTTTTGTATATAAATTGTCATCAAATATTTTTGTCAAAATTTGCTTCAATTTTTTTTTATTTACTTTAATGTGCCGCTTACGTATGAGCTATTATTGAACTATTTTGCCAAATCCTTTTTGAACTCTTCGATTCACCCTAATCTGTCGTAAGCTGCATTATGTTTGACCTTTTATCAAATTCACACAGTTAAATCTGCTATTAAACTTTTCATTCCCTTTTAGCCGTTTTATATATGAGCTGCTCTCAAATCCACCCGACTAAATTTGCTAAAACAAAAAAAAATATTTACTTGAATGTGCCTTTCGCCCATTTTTGTTCTGTCGATTACTATAGTCACTATAGTCGATTAATTTTGTTCTTTAACTCCTTGGGGTTTTAGATTTGAAGCACTTAATTGACTATTAAGTTTGCTTTGTATGATTTTAAGTTCATTGTTCTCAAAGATACAGTATGATTTCAAGTTCTCAAAGATATAGATCAATAACCAAATGAGACAATACGCCCTCCATACCCATAAAAAAATGGAAATAAATGCTGAATATTAGATAGTTTGTCTCCATGCATCACCTATTTCCGTAGGGTTTACGAGCAAATGTTGTTGTCTTCCTGCAAAATTGTACAATTTGCCTCCCTGAACCCCCTCCCTCCTCTAAACGGTTTGTGAAGTATAATCTACATTAATTTTCAAAGGTAAGTATTGTTGTCTACCAGTGTAATTACGTAATTTACCCCCAGATATCATCCTGACCCCAACCCCAAGATGATTTATGCAAGATGTTCAACACTTTAAGTTTGTCTACTTTCTCTCTTATTTCTTAGTTCATTGATTTGACATATGAACCACCCTTAAGCAGTTTAATTATTCAAAGTAATAGTTTCTATCCCTGTAGGTTTCACGAGCGAATATTGTTGTATACACATATCATTATATCTTGGATCCAAAAATTGCTGAGATAGTCTCGAAAGAAATTGGAAGGAATTCCTGCGTTGTATTTGATGAAGCGCACAATATAGGTAAATATAGATGCAAAAACTGTATGTACTGGTAAATAGCCTAATATAGCAGAAAAAGTTTTTGAATAAGTAAATAAAGATAAGCACAATAATGGTAAATTTTTCCAATATACATAAGAATTTGTTAATAAAACAATAATTTTATTTGACTGCAGCAGTTTAAAAGGCGTTGTTACAATGCGTAACTTTTACAGGAATGTGGAAAAACTGAAAAAAGGTTTCAGGCTTTGTGTAGCTAAAAATTACCAGTTGTTCGAACAGAGGTGGTTCTTTCGGCCTTCGAGATATTAAATAAAAAATAAACAAGTTTTTTTCTAATGAAAGAAAAGAGGGACATTGAAACTTAAAACAAAGATAAGTTATTCCATGCTCGAGGGGCATTGCCCTCGCCACAACCCCTCGTTCTTTGCGCTAACGTTTAGTAATGTTCTAAAAATACTTCCTATTCCGATTACTTGGTCCTTGTGTTTGAGCAGGCGTTCTTAAAGAATTGGGACACAAAGTCAAACATTCCTGTAAAGAGTGAGGCATTAAGGAGTTAGCTGGTCCCTCATATGTGGAATTATTTCTGTTCGCTGTAAGTTTTAATGTCGCTTTTTACTTTCAGTTGGAAGAACTTTTTTGTATGTTTCTGTTCGTTTTTAATAGCACACCCATGGCTATCCTAAACTTAAGGAGGGCTACTGCCCCCTCAAACACGACCGTTTAAATAAAAACTACATTTTGGCACATCAATTCTTCGAGAAAAGGAGCTCTTTCAGTGAATTAGCTCTTCGAAATAAAGTATAAATAAAGTATAAAGTATTATTAGTGAAAATAAACAAAACAAACAATATATATATATATATATATATATATATATATATATATATATATATATATATATATATATATATATATATATATATATATATATATATATATATATATATATATATATATATATATATATATATATATATATATATATATATATATATATATATACATTATATGTTCTTTCTAACGGAGATCGAAGGGTAACGAGATATTATCAAGCTGTTTATGATATAATAAGCTTGCCTTTTTGTTATATTTACAAGCGAAACAAGGATAAATAAAGTACAGCTATAAAAAAGGAAAAAGTTATAAAACATAAATATCTCAAGAATCTCAAAAGATATTAGAAATAGATTGTAGCAGTTGATTTGATGTGATTATTTAATGGCAAAGAGCGTGAAAATATCATCTCATTAAAATTTTGAATTGCCCCGACTGGGTTAGGTTAGTTCTGCTGCTGTAAATAACAGTGCCTTCTATTGCGGCAGAAAAATAGCTTTTCAATATAGCCTAGTTGTTGTGGGACTAGAGTACTTCATCCAACATCTATAGATGTTTCAAATGTCTCTGATATAGTTGCGTGCTTTAAGCAAACTTTGTTAACGTGACTGTGGATAGCCAAACTTAATTTATGCTTTAAACAAATAAAAAAGAGATATTACTATGCTATTATTCGGTAGTAAAAGATGTGTTTCAGTTTCGTTAGTTCACGCCTGTGACGTATCTTCCTATGCCAATCACATTTTTCTTATTTCTAGAGACAGATAACCTCAGTTTAAAACCTCGGTTCACTGATCCGAGGAAGCTGTTCACTTGATCAATCCTCTCGTTACCCAACATCACCTCTCCTTCGTCATTTATTCCTAGTCTGAGTAACTTAGTCTTCTAAACATTAATTTTCAAGCCTGTCTTTCACCCTGTACTCTCAAAATCTCCACAAAAAAAAAAAAAAATCTCCACTAAATGAATCATTCATTTAGCTAATATTTTCATCTAGGGGCTTCAAATCATCTGTATAATTTAAGTCTTAAGAAAGTCACATATCGACTTACGAACTACCGGTCCAATTACGGTAATTCAGCTGCGGAAATTTCTTGTTGGTAAATAATACTGTACCATATGGTATAAAATCATCCGCTATTGTGGAATAATATAGATTTCCGAAATAGCTTTATGCATTAGGCATACATTATTATTTTGAATTTAGCTGGGCAAAAAATGGAATTTCTAGACTATCCAGAGTCTGTTGAAACTGGTGCCAATGTCGACAAAATTACCACTGCCAACTAGCGATTGGCGTTTCTCTGCATTTTTTCAGTGAGAAAACTGAAGAAAACATAATTACAAAGCTTAAAGAAATACAAAGAAACTTGACATGCTAGATGGTGTTGATTATCGTTTTGTTTAGGCACCAGCATGACTTTCCGCTCTTATAAGTTACCTCGGAGTATAAATATCTAGGGAAGA
Source organism: Artemia sp. Qi Xiang Cuo (assembly GCF_049724085.1). Classification (NCBI taxonomy): domain Eukaryota; kingdom Metazoa; phylum Arthropoda; class Branchiopoda; order Anostraca; family Artemiidae; genus Artemia; species Artemia sp. Qi Xiang Cuo. The sequence goes on from NC_142800.1 coordinate 67,171,834, forward strand.
GTGAATTTTTCCGGCGGTTATTAAGAATACTATTGGCGAAACGTTAGTAAATTTTTCTTCTCCTTTTCTCAACGGTTACCAGGCCGGCTTTGTGATGCCGAGAGAAATAAAGGAGTTTACCTTGATTAAAGACAATGACAGATTTAAAATTGCCCTTTAAACTTCGGGCCTTTATAACGATATCGCGTTAAGTTTTTAATCGATTTAGGAAATCAGAATTCGCCTTGCCTAATTAATTTCAGTCTATATACTTTTCGTTTTTCAATAGACAACGTTTGTGTAGACAACATGTCGGTGAAAATCACTCGGAGGATGCTTGATCGATGCTCCCACAGTATCTCAATTCTTGAAAGGGCTGTCAGAGAGTAAGTTAGATTTATTTATCGCCTTTATCTTAATAGCTTGAGTCCCGATTGCTGTGTTGGTACGGTCATTTACTTCGCCTACCCACTGAAACACCTGCCCGATTTATATTTGACTTCGATCCAACTGCAAATGGCTGGAAACGCCCCAGAGATGGACCGCGTATGAGATGGGTGGATATCATCTACGATCGACTCACAGCGAGGGGCATTGACCCCAGCGAAGCTCCTACCCTCGCCCAAAACAGGCCACTCTGGAAACGACTAACGGCGCTTACGTCTGTTTCCCTCTACGCTAGTGATGCTGCCGAACAAGAGCTTTAAGTCTAGTTTATCTTAATCATTTTTGGGGGGATTAGGTAATATAATGCAGGGTCATGGAAAAAGAGGCTCAAACTTATAAAAACCTTTATGAAAAAAAAAGCTAGAGCTGATATACATTTATGGCATAATTTCCATATGCCATAAAATTTCCATAAAAAAGTCGAAAAAATCGAAAAAATACGAAATACCAAAGCGCCAAAGAATGTACTTATTTGTGATTTGGAGTTTATAATAGTCTGAAGGTTTCTTATTTGCTTTTAACGAATTTAATGTAATCTGGGTGTTCATTTAGCAATATAAATGTTAAATTGTTGTCTTTAATGTTAAATTTTTGTCTTCAAAACAGTTAATTGCAACAATTTTGATTTAAAAGAACAAAAAGAAAGGTAGATTCACGTCGTAGATACAAATCAAATCTATTTATTTGAAGAAACTCATAAAACCGGCAATGTACTAAACAAAAGTTTTGTTACAACACTAAAATATGACAAGGAGAAACCAAGTAAAATCTACAATTTACTAAATCTACAAAGTTGATTCAATTTTAAATTCAATCAAGTTAAGAAACCACGTGACGTTTGCTATAGAACTACAACCGTCGTGGTTGCTGAGTCAACACAACCTAGTCAAAAACGAACTCTAGCCCATAGTAATTGAAATTTAAGAATGCTTTAAAAAAGAGTCTGTTGAGTAAGGAAGAATTGCCATCTGAAGCTGATTTAGGAATAGTAACTATTATTTTGATTAGTCTTAATGGAAATAGTTTATTACGAGAACAAATTAATGGGAATTTCGAAGAATAGCCCGGAACACTACAAAAATAATGTCGACTCGAAAAGAGAACTGCACCATTGAAATCACGGCAGCCGTAACTTATTTAGGTGAATTACAGTCACCCATCTTGATCGCTAAGGAAAATCTGTTTTTTGCGTGGGATGCGGTGATGTGTCTCCTTTTTTTCAAACAGTTCGTGGTAACGAATTATAAATAAAGAGTGAAACGGCTCAATAGTAACCGAAACTAAAAACTTCAATAGACATATCAAAAGAATCGGCTTATTATGGTGATTACAAATATTTAAGATTCATCAAGTTTAATTTTACCCATTAAAGGCTACGATCCAGAACAAATTTGTGTGATTTTCGGAAAAGGGGAAAACACCCTCTAAAAGCTAAGGAATCCTAATGAAAATCATACAATAGATTTCAGAGTATCAGCGAACCATGCTATAGAGGTTTCAAGCTCCCATCTTCTAAAATGTGGAATTTTGCATTTTTTTTTTTTTTTCCAAAAGAAAGATCAAGGATGCGTGTTGTTTTGTTTGTTTGTGTTCCTCAGAGCTGATCGTATTGAACCAATAGTCCGAGAATATCGGGAGAGGGCTTATTAGAGCGAAAATTAAAAGTTCTAGTGTTCTTTTTAAGTGACCAAAATATTGGAGAACTGCTAGCTTTCCTTCCATTCCCCTTTTTTTCCCCATAGTCGTTCGATCAAAATTTTGAAATTGCCATATTGTTCAGCATAGTTTAAGTCCAATAAATATGCCTTTGGATATAACATGACCCCCCACAGTCCCTGGGGAAAGGTCTTAGAAATATGGTCGTAAAGGTCGTAGAAATTTGAAATTTGACCATTGTTCGCGTATAGTACTTGCGTTTGGAAATTATGCATACATTTTTCGGATGGGGAGAGGGTGAATTATCTGATATGGGGTATTTTGCGTGAGGAGAATTTTTTATGGGAAGGGTAGTTTTCGGGGGGAGGGGGAGGGGGTGAACTTTCAGGGGAAATTTTAAATTGGAGGAATTTACCAGATTTCCTATAAAAAATTCTTTTGATTTGTCTTACTTTCTCTTTGCCGACTCAATTTTACATGTGGAGATGTTAATGGTAATTGTCTGTGTTAAATTTTCACCCCGATTGAATTGTCTAGAACATTTCTCCATGGAAAGAGAGCCGGATTTCTAGGCTTTATTTTAAAAAAGGTCAGTAATTAAATAAAAAACAAGTGTTTCAACTGAAAGTAAGGAGCAATGTTAAAACTTTAAATGAACAGAAATTATAACGTATTAAGGGGGGTTGCTCCCTCCTCAATAATAATAATAATTTATTTAAACCCTATATAACAAGAATTATAAAAGTTTTGAAAAGAGGAGTATAGGGTAGAGGAAAAAAACACTCCAAACACACAGATTGGAAAATATAAAGCTAAAAAAATCGAGAAATGAATAAAGAAAAATTAGAACAAACACAATCATAAAAAGAGTAAGAAATACTAACAATTCAACAAACTATAAAATATCTGTATTTTCATTAGATAACAAGAAGCAATAACAAGGCTTCTTGTTATTGAAGTTTCATTAGTTCAAGTTTAGTAAGTTTGTTTGAAGGATGAACTTTGTGAAAAGTTTTCAATTTTCATTTTTATTTTGTTTTTGGATTTGAGTGCATCTGTGGATACCCAAGTGGGCTAGATTAGACCTACTTACCAAGACCTGCCCATTAATTTGACATTTGCTTGAAGATATTTATTGATTTAACTAGCCAATCTTTCTGGCGCAGACATCACTAGATTGTTACTAAATTCTTCAATTATTAAATATTGTCTAATGTATTTTCATTAGATAACAAGAAGCAATAACAAGGCTTCTTGTTATTGAAGTTTCATTAGTTCAAGTTTAGTAAGTTTGTTTGAAGGATGAACTTTGTGAAAAGTGTTCAATTTTCATTTTTATTTTGTTTTTGGATTTGAGTGCATCTGTGGATACCCAAGTGGGCTAGATTAGACCTACTTACCAAGACCTGCCCATTAATTTGACATTTGCTTGAAGATATTTATTGATTTAACTAGCCAATCTTTCTGGCGCAGACATCACTAGATTGTTACTAAATTCTTCAATTATTAAATATTGTTAGGGATTGAAATATAAAACATGGACTCAAATTGAAAATGGAGGCAAGATTGGTTATCAGCCCTGTATGAAACTTTCTCCTAAGATCCATTAAGAAAAATATAGACAGAGACAAAATCTTGAAACATGCGAGATTCTTTAGCAAAGAAGCCTTAAAGGATGGTACCAATACTTGCAGAAGTGAATTTAACACTGACCTACTTGTTGGTCGTAGGGGCAGCCACCCACCAGCTTCACTTATGGGTGATATGTATGATTTACTCTGTTCTCGTTCGAGTGATGATCAGTCTATTCCATGTAAAATATCTGTAATTTATTACTGGCCCTGATTTTTGCTAATAGGAAAATGAAACACATACTGTAAGCTATAGGCTACTTATACGCTTGAATAGCCATTGAAACATATTATATTAAAAATAGAATTCCTGTCTCATTACTCTTACCGGTGTAGTACTGTCCATTTTTAATGACCCATATATTGGTGTTCAGTCAGTAGCATTGACTAGATTTAGTTTCTCAGGCTATTTTAGTCTCCCATATTTGGGCGTGTAAGGCGGACCTTTAGGGTTATCACTACTATTATCACCGTGCAAAACCCATACTTACAAGCTTAATAAACACAATTAACAGCAAATTTCCCCAAATCAACAGCCAGAAAAAAATTCCGAAAACTCAAGTAAAGTACTCCGAAACCTATTCCTAACTGTGATCAAGAGACCACCAGACGTGCGATCCCTAGTACTCTTGGCAGGCTGTATGTAATAACTAAAATCACCAAAAAATTTTAAGGCCTAGCAATTAGCTGGTAGTAATAGATGTTTAGCAATACAAACAATATCAAATTCACTGAGTTTTATACCTATTAGGTCCAACTTCTCCTTAACACCGTTTAACACATTCTGGAAAAAAATACGAATAGTTAGAGTCATAGAGAGAAAAGAGGAACGATAACGAAAAAACTATATGCTTTTGCTTGCTGTTTACTTTAGTACGGTACAAAGAAAACAGAAACTAGTGTGATTTCCACCACAATTGATGCACTTCACCTGAAAGCTGTGGCAGGGCTCCTTTTTTGAATAGCAAGGGTCTCTCGCACATCTTGAGTATTTGGCTGTTTTAGTACATCTAGAGGCTGTGTGACCAAACGATTGACAGTTATAACTCTGAAGGGGTCTCTATCGGCTTATAAACTTTGAAGTGTGTATAGTCGATTTCAACCCCATATTTCAAAGCACAATCAAGGTCCCCACCACGTCGAAAAGACAATAGAACAGTCTTAGAGAAACCGAAACGCTTAGCACTCATGGTATCACTACAGATACCGGGAATAGTTCCCACATCAAAGTCATTATGAATATAAACAATCCCTAAAAACTCTTTTGATTACTTTGCTTTTTATTTACACAGGCATGGCTTTAACAGCTGCCACCGCAGAGCACTCATCCTTCATGTGGAGGATTGTCTTATCTTTCTTGCTGATAATTCTCTCTGTACCGCCAACTTTTAGGTTTTTTATAAATTCACTCTGTTTACCTGGATTGCCATTCTTTAGTTCGGGAGGTAGATTAGATATAATAATGGGAATTGTTTCTCTTTCTGGCTCCCAACCAGTGGACTAAGCTGGACAGTGCTGGATTCACTTTTTTCAATTAAAAATCCAATAAACTTATGCAGTTTATCCAATAAACTTGTGCATGGTATTTTTGTAGTCAATCTTTTTGCAGACGAAATAGCACTATTAACGTCATTAGATAAATCAGGAACTTCATTGGGCTCAGTTATTACGAAACATGGAATAGACTGATCATCACTCGAACGAGAACAGAGTAAATCATACATATCACCCATAAGTGAGGCTGGTGGGTGGCTGCCCCTACGACCAACAAGTAGGTCAGTGTTAAATTCACTTTTGCAAGTATTGATAGCGTCCTTTAAGGCTTCTTTGCTTAAGAATTTCGCATGTTTCAAGATGTTGTCTCTTTCCATAGTTTTCTTCATGGATCTTTGGAGAAAGTTCCATATAGGGCTGATAACCAATCTTGCCTCCATTTTCAATTTGAGTCCATGTTTTATATTTCAATCCCAAACAATATTTAATAATTAAAGAATTTAGTAACAATCTAGTGATGTCAACGCCAGAAAGATTGGCTAGTTAAATCAATAAATATCTTCAAGCAAATGTCAAATTAATGGGCAGGTCTTGGTAATTAGGTCTAATCTAGCCCACTTGAGTATCTACAGATGCACTCAAATCCAAAAACAAAATAAAAATGAAAATTGAACACTTCACAATGCTCATCCTTCAAACAAACTTACTAAACTTGAACTAATGAAACTTCAATAACAAGAAACCTTGTTATTGCTTCTTGTTATCTAATGAAACTTCAGTAAACTTCAATACCTTGCTCTTTAGGGTAGAGTATAAATTTTTGTCCCGGTTCTTAAAGAAAAACTCCTGAAACACATGGGTCGTTTAATAGAACAACAAAAAGCTTTTTTAAAAGTTTTATGAAAATTTAGCTGGACTCTCCTCATGAACTTAAAAAAATATGTTCTTTTAAGTTATAATTTTGCTCCCTACTTTCAGTTGTAAAAACTTGTTTATTTTTTAATTTAATCCTTCAAAAGAAATAAACGAAACCTTTTTCAATTCTCAAGTATCACAAGACGATATAAATAAGTTATAAAAATAAAAAGTATACTTTTTTGGAGTAGGAGGGTAAGAGAGCTCGATTATTCTAAATTTAGGCTACTTTATTTAAGCAAGTGAATGGAAAATAGGCAGTTTATAAGATTTCAGGTTCTGTGACGTTCTGAAAGATAGACAGGGACTTTCATGTCATTCAATTTTAAAGTACTTTTGGTAGAATGGCCGACACTGAAGGAGTGTCTGATGGTTTTGGAACCAGTTGTGTCAAAAAACGACTCTGAAGAGCCTTCCTCACCAAACTGTACCTCAATAGTTTCAGCTGTATGAGCCTGAGTTGGTGTCGGCAATCTTACGGTTTTGGAGCATTTTTCAACACATCTTGTCGTAAGGAAATAAAAGATTGGTGGGCCGGCAATCCACAAGTGACAACTTTTCAAATGTAGAAGGGTTCAGATATGTTGCATTCAGGGAAGGAAATGAGCTAAAAATGAGCGATTAGGGATGAGTTCTTTGAGGGATGCAGCAAAGGGCCCATCTTCAATATAACTACAATAGAACTTAAAGCCTTTTAGGACCATTTATAAGTCGACTGGTGGCTGGACATGAAGAAACACTTAGTAGTGCGGTGACTTGCCAAAAAGCCATTGAACTAAAGCCACAGACTCCTGACTGAGATCAGTGTCACTATTGAATATGGAAAGTTTTTCCAAGGCTTCCTATGCTTTTTAAAGACTCAATCCATGTGATATTCCACCGTAATTTCATGCCAAGAGGTATGAAGGCTGAGGGTACACTTGCTGTAAATTTTTCGAGGAGAGTTAATGTTGAACACTATAAACCATTTACTTTCTGAGTAATTTTCCAAGCTTTATCGATGGTCGAGCGGGTGAACCGCGTTCGCTAGAAGCGTGCGTATAAGGGGTAAATGAAGACAGTTTGTTAAAACTGAAATTCTGGGTATTGATCCTAGCCTACGAGTTTTGACGACGTTACTCCCAGAATCTATCACAACGCGGAAAATCTTGTCCAAATAAAAAGTTAGATTGGTTTTATCAGATTTTCAGATTCATTTTATTTTGTCAGAAATGAAATCGCTGTTCTACGTAACGTTGTTAAAAAAAAAGATGTAAAGTTAGAAAAATTGCAGAGGAAAGACCGAAATGAAAGAAACAAAAGCAGAATAAGATCGGCTTAAAAAAAAAGAAGCAGAACATAGGTAAGTTAAAAATAGGTCTTTTCTGATTTTTGTAAGAAACTCAGTGCATTGTAAACTTTGTGTATCTTGTTGTAGTGGATTGTAAAACATGGAATCTTTTAACACATCTAAAACATGCTAAAATCTAAAACATATCTAACACGTGCTAAAATCAGCACAGTATTAAACTTTCTGTAGGCTATCCTCTTGTAGCGGATTGCAAGCATGGGAAATTTTAACTCAAATTATTTGGATTTTCCGAAACAGTCTCAGCATAAGTGCTGAAAAGCTCATTCATATAGGGAGCTCAGCACAATATGAACAACCTCATGTTGAATTCGCTAGAGGTTGAAGCCCTTGCTTAAAATTGACACTTCTACTTTGGCAGATTTTAATCATGAGTATATATTCAACAAAGGGTGAGGGCTGGGAAAAAATAGATGAATAGTGGTCTAAAAATTCGCGTTTCATGTTATGACCCCTCTCCTTCCTATAAAAAATCCTATTATCCCTCGCCCTCAAAGGGGTTCTTTGTGCACCAATGAATATAACCATATCCATCATATATCAGGGTAGACCAGTGTATCAATCTTTACATGTATACCGGGCAATAAACAAGGGTCCCAACCTGAAAGTGGCTCTTGAATGAAAAAGTGAAGAATAGCGGCGTAGAAATTCATATTTTTTTTGCGTTTTTGCTCCCCATTCTTCTGAAAAACCTCCACATTCTCCCTGAGGCCGGATCTGTGTACAACTGTGGCATTAATTTGTATAGTCGTTTGGATTTAAGATGAAGTTTTCATGCAATTAATGATCATTCTTTTTGTAGAATCAGAGAAACAGACATGGAGCGAATACAAAACGAGTATCAGCGTTTAGTGGAAGGTCTCCGGGAAGCTTCAGTTCGGCGTGAGGCTGATGCGATACTTGCAAATCCTGCACTCCCCAATGATGTTTTAGAAGGTAATACAAGTCTGGTAATTGCAACGCCCTGGTAATTGCAATATTATAATATTTTATGAATAGTCTGGTAATTGCAACGCCCTGGTAATTGCAATATTATAATATTTTATGAATAGTCTGGTAATTGCAACGCCCTTTGTTCAAAAATATGTGCAATTTAGCTAAGTCCCCTGCCTTGGTTAGGCAACCGGAATAAGCTTTACAAAATAAACGAGTTACATTTATGAAAGAAATATATAATGATAGCCAATGATAACCCTAGCGAATTCTAAATATAAATTCGAGTAAAAGAAATAGATCTTGCCTTTCTTATATCTTTAAACGAACTACTGCGCTTGTATTGATGTATAATTTTTTTCATAAAAATGGCTCCATATTTTTTTTCATAATAGGCACCCTGGAATTTTCTGGCCTAAAAAAAAAAAAAAAATCTAGATAGGTTACAAACTTCAGAAAATTCGTTTAGAGCCTTAATTTAAAAAAAAAAGATATGAGTGACGTCATATTTATGAGCATAAATTACATAAATTATTCATGATTTTGAATGAATCTGAACAGTTAAGGCAAAAGGCACGGAAAAATGTCCTAGGTAATGATGTACGAAAATGAAGTGGAACGAGATCTGCGGCTAGAAGACATGCGACAACAAGCATCACAACGAATCCCAAATGAAAATAATGGACAAAGAAATCTGTGATTAGAATATATGGGACAGGGGTGATTACATCGAATTTTTAAATGAAATCTGTGGTTAGAAGAGAACCAACAGTGAGAATCACAAGGATTCCCAACAGAAATCAAATATTATAAAGCAGACGATTCTTTAATACATTAACATGAAGGAGGAATTGAATTCACGTCGGAATTTCTTAATTCGATTGAAATTGCTGATTTAACACCACATGACTTAAAGTTACAGAATAACGCAATGATTATGCTATTACGTAATTAGAGAATTAGATACATACAAGCCTGCTGAGTGACAAGTACAGGAGCCCGGCTGAAGCCTGGGCTCCCGGTACTAGAATAATAAATCAACAGTAAACGAATTATATTTTATTATTATGATGTTGTATGATATAATTTTTTTTATTGAAGCGTAAGCTCTCCATACTGGTTATGCTTATTTGATTGCGCTTGATGTAATTGAGCTACTCGCCCTGGCGCTAAGAGGTGGTGTATATTTGAATTATACTTATTAGGGGTTTGGGTAATCAGGCAGATATTTACAAGGCATGGGGGAACACATCAAACACTTCATCATACAGATAAGCCTACAAGTAGCAGAGTGGACACAAGTCCTGTAATTGTAACGTCGTATGTTATAAAGTATTGATCAATATTTAAGGAAGCACTCCATCCTGGTCGTACTTACTTATTTGTACTTGATTCAGGACTTAAGGTGAATAGCTATCTCTTGTGCTTGGACTTTGCAGATGGTTGAATTCCACTGGTAACGGTCCTGGGAGAGGTAATTTCATGTTATGAAGGTTCCCATGGATGGTTATGACGAAGAGAGTTACCAATTGGCTCTTAAGTTTTATTTAATTGTTTTAAACTAGGATTTGGCCTGGTCCTCTCAGGGGTTTGCATAAAAACTGTTATATAAATCATTCCTAGATTTTTCTATTAATTTTCTTTTCTGATTCTTAAAGAAAGGAAAAATAAAAAAGGAGGAAAGAAATATTAAACGGAACTACAATAAAAAAAATACAGTCAAAGATGATGGACACTGGAGTCTAATTTAGATTTAATAATGATTTATTTTTGCGATTAGCAAAATTGAGAAAAGTGAAAAAGAAAAAAGAAATGCAAAAAAGAGACAAAATTTGCGGATTCAGCCTGCAGTGGCAAAAAAAGGATAATTACAAAATTACGAGAAAAAGAGCTCGGGGGGGGGGGGATAAAGAGGTCCAAGAGCCAGTGGAAAAATTTCAAAATTACAGTAAGATGTAAAAGCTTTGGAGGGACGAGAAGGCCCATGACCTATTAAGGGAAACTACAGATAATCATAAAATAAAATTGAATGGACTACAACGGGTTATGGAAAAGTTGGGAGATATTGAATTTGTGGTTGGATTGGAAAAGCTTGGGAAGGAATCTGAGATAAGTCCTATAAGCTTAAAGGGAGACTTGGTCTCTTTTGCGAAGGAGGAGGATCCCCTTTGGGGAGGCATGAATGATAGACGTTTCACTCAACGGACAACTGGTTTGCCAGTCCTTGGGGGATACTCTGTCCCGGTAACTTCATATTTCACCCAAACCTTTGTCCAGTAACCCTATTCATAATTTTAACTCTTCATGGGGATCGGCAATTATTTCCTGCAAACCTTATTATTGAGCAACGTATCCAAATTTCATCTTCAGTTAGTATCAATGTGCCTTCTTCATTTGATTATCCCAAGGGAAGGGACCTAGAATTAACTAATTAATGACTCAATCACACTTTTAGCTGTTTCCCTATACGTCTATCGTTTTTACAGGCCTTTGGATTTTCGGCCTTAGATTATTTAAAATTATGCCAATTGGTAATTTACGTTTTACTTGAGATGTGGTGTTTCTTCCACCGATAGAGATTAAGATGCGATCTAGACCATAGTGGTTCTGCAGTAGAGACATGTGGATGGCGACAGATCCAGAATCAAGCTGGGGAAGCAGCAGCACAGACGTTGGTGGGAGAAAGCAGGCAAATGGATTTTTTAAAGTTGAAGTTCAGTGTTTACGTTTGTAAGGGTGGACCAGCGTGGCACATGGGTGGTCATTTATCATACGGGGGGAGGTGTTGGGGCTTCCTGCCCCTTTTTTTCTTTTGTCAGAAAAATGACCTGTTTCCGTTTTCGTATTTACATTTGTTTGGATTTGCCTATAATATAATTTTCAATTGTAAGTTAAACTCTCGTCGTCAGGGCAACCATTTCGTAAGAAAAAAAAAGTTGACTGGACTACAATTCTATATGAGTCATCACACGGGCTGGCTAGATCTCAGGCTATTGATTCTTAAAGCATGCGGAGGGAAAACTCCATTGAGGGGCTTGATACATTAGATTGGCCCACGTCACATTGAGCCACACCCCAAATGCCAAGTTTCTTTTATTTGTTAAAATATTATGTGTTAGTCTGTTCTGAGCGTCTGAGTTAAGAATCCGTTTTCAGAATTTGTAGATATATATGTTTTGTTGAAGTGACTTTTGGAATACAAGTGAGTTATTTTTTACAACCATATAAGATTATTTTCCCCGAACCTAGACAGGGTAGGAAAAGAGTTCGCGAGAAATACCATCATTAGTATATCGACAGGGGAGGGGGGTCCGTATACCCTCCAAAGAGATAGCTAGGGCCAGTTAAGAATAGTTATCAGGAAATTTCTAAAAGAATCCGTGGTGCGTGGTGAACCCTGAGGTACCGCCAGGTTACCCTAGTAGCATTTGAGTTCTCCCAGTAGAGGCGGATGAGGAGGATTAGAATCTCAATCCCCTACCAGCCTACTCTGCCGACGCAGCCTACTTCCAGACTGGAAGTGTGATTTCCGTCTTTCTACCATCATCGCTTCTAGTGGTGAACTTATATACTGGGAAATTATATGTAGTGTACGTTGTTTCCGCCACGTAGTTGAACCCCTTGTTCAAAGATTCCTTAGAAATTTTCAATGGAAAATTTTCAGAGGGGTTACTAAATGATCTTAAAATATATCGTCTGGAATCTCGTTAGCTAAGTAAATTACGAAAAATGTTTGGTATTAATTTCCGTAGCAATTATTTTATGTATAATTATCATAGCGGATTATAACCTCCGTCTTTTCCTTTCCTTCATTTCTTCGCGATTGTGAAAGTTGAAATTCTCATTTGATAGGTAGACCATAGGACTGCTGCATCGACGATTTAGCGGTAGATATGTCGCGTCTCCAATTTGCGAAAGTTTTCTGAGTGAGCCAATGCTGTGTATTGTTCTGCCGGAATTTCGTACATTGTTGAAAGTTCGTTGTTTTTAAGCTTATGAATTTAGTGTGTTGTTCCCAACCGTCTATGCTGTTGATTTTGTTTACTTTTACTTTTTCGAGATGGCTGGTAATGTGTCTATGTAGAGATTGTTTTCTTTCTTTTCCTTTTTTTGTAGTGTTGGTGTCTGAGTTGCTTTTATTTCAGTTGAATTGTCTTTGTTGATGTTGTTAAGACTTTTAGTCCCATATAGGACAGAACCTATGGGCTTTTTTTTTTTTTTTTAATAAACTCCATTTGTGTGTAGTTTTGTAAAGCTAATTCGTCAAAGCTAATTTGTGTCAAAAAGAAATATCTTAATGTGATGAAATTCTTTTCTGTAATCCATTACTAGCCTGGGACTAAGATAGAAATCGGGTACTACTACTAGCTACAACTACACTGCTAGCTGAAACACTATGTTTTCAGTATCATTGTATCTATTGTTTTTTTACTGTTTTTATATTAAGTATTGTGTTAGATAGTATGTTGCTCTAGTATTTAAAGCATCTGTTTGTTTTTTTTCAGAGGCTGTTCCTGGTAATATCAGAAAAGCAGATAGCTTTATTAACTTCATGAGGCGTTTTGTTGACTATTTGATAATGAGACTGAACATTCAGCATGTAGTTATGGAGTCGCCACCAAGCTTTCTTGTAGATATTCAACACAAAGTCGATATTGACAGAAAACCTCTGAGGTACTGATTCTTTGCTATGTCGTTCTTATTGAACATAAAAAAAAACATTTTTTTTTAACTGATAGTGAAGAGTAACATTACTACTTAAAATGATCAGAAATTATTTCGTATATGAGGCGGCTACACCTTCCTCAACTCTCGCTCTTTACGGTAAAGTCTTAAAGTTATTTAAAAAGACTCCTCATTCAAATTCAACAACCCTTGTGTTTGAGCAGTATTTCTTAAAGAATTGAGACAAAAAGTCAAACTTTATCTTAAAGAGCAAGGGTTGAGGAAGGGGTAGCTGCCCTCATATATGGAATAGTTTCTGTTCGTTTTAAATTTTAATGTTGCTGCTTACTTTCACTTGAAAACGGTGTTTTTCATATAATTTTTGACCGTTTTCAAATCATGCCAGTAAATCCCCTTCCCTCCATCTGCTTAAAATACCCTGGAAAATTTCTCGTGGAAACTTCTCTCCCTTCGGAAAATTTTTCCCCTTAGAAAATCCCCCCTCCAAAAAAAAAATCCGTACATTTTCCGATAACAAATGCTATATGTGGACAAAGGGCAAATTGTGTAACTTTACCCTTCTTGCGTTTCTGCTAGGCCGGTTTTTGCTGATTTCGGATATGTTATTAAGCAAATTTTTTTGAACATTTTGGTGCCAAAAACATTTTGTTGCTCAAATGCTGAGGTTCGGCCTTCTTTCGTAGTTTTACTGGACTATATATCAAAATTGCGATCGTATGTCTTTTGGAGAAAATAGGTGTGGGAGGGGGGCTAGTTTCCTTCAGTCTTTTTGGTCATTTGAAAAGGGCAGTAGAACTTTTGTTTTTCGTTCGAATGAGCCCTGTCCTGATCTTCTTGGACCTTGGTTCGATATAATCACCCGTGGGGAAAACAAATTAAAACAAATAAACATGCTTCCATGTTTTCTTTTTCTGGCAAAAAAAAATGGATTATTGCACATTTGTCGCGATAGGAGTTTGAAACTTCTGCAGTAAGGTTCTCAGATATGGTAATCTGATGGTGTGATTTTAATTAAGATTGCTTGACTTTGGAGGGTTTCTCCCCTTTTACGAAGGCATCCCTAGGCATCTTGCTTGATGAAAATATTTCTTCTGAACACCACAGTGACCCAACCAAAATGAAAGTCTCCAGGAGCCTCGGGGTCTTAAAAAACCTCAGACATTTATTTCGAGGGTCAATTCTTAGAATCCTGTCCTGCAGCCTAGTTCAGTCTTAGGTTCATATTGTTCTGTTATTTGGACATCAACTTTCCCCTTGTTGAGGCCACTTTCAAAGCTTCATGATTAAGCAGGTACAGACCGTTCCTTACTTAAACCCTTGCTTGATTTGAAATCTTTTTGTTTTCTATCCTGTACTTCTTTCACTTTTTTAAAGTGTCATGGCCATCTTCCTGCTTTCCTATGTAGTGATGTACCTTTTAGTTCTGATCAATAGACATATTATTTCTGCACTTCCACTTTTACAGATTCCTCATACTCCATAAATGTGGCCTGACTTCAACCCTCTGACAGTTGCAATATTATATGGAACACGTTCATAGAATCTGCACGAGGATGTCACTCGTTTGATTAAGTTTGTTTGAAATAAGTTTTCTCCCCTTTTCCCTGGAGTTGATGTCTTTGGACTGGGTTGAATGTTTAATTGAGTCGGTTGAATCATTCGCTACCTCCTCCTTGTGATTTAGGGGATTGTTAAGTTTGAATGGTTGAAAATGGTTTGTTAAGGTTGACTGTTTTGAATTGTTAAGGCTGAAGGGTTGAAGGTTTAATTGAGTTGGTTGAATCATTCGCTACTTCCTTCCTTGTGATTTAGGGGATTGTTAAGGTTGAATGGTTGAAAATGGTTTGTTAAGGTTGCCTGTTTTGAATTGTTAAGGTTGAAGGGTTGAAGGTTTAATTGAGTTGGTTGAATCATTCGCTACGTCCTTCCTTGTGATTTAGGGGATTGTTAAGGTTGAATGGTTGAAAATGGTTTGTTAAGGTTGACTGTTTTGAATTGTTAAGGTTGAAGGGTTGAAGGTTTAAGTGAGTTGGTTGAATCATTCGCTACTTCCTTCCTTGTGATTTAGGGGATTGTTAAGGTTGAATGGTTGAAAATGGTTTGTTAAGGTTGACTGTTTTGAATTGTTAAGGTTGAAGGGTTGAAGGTTTAATTGAGTTGGTTGAATCATTCGCTACTTCCTTCCTTGTGATTTAGGGGATTGTTAAGGTTGAATGGTTGAAAATGGTTTGTTTAGGTTGACTGTTTTGAATTGTTAAGGCTGAAGGGTTGTAGGTTTAATTGAGTTGGTTGAATCATTCGCTACTTCCTTCCTTGTGATTTAGGTGATTGTTAAGGTTGAATGGTTGAAAATGGTTTGTTAAGGTTGCCTGTTTTGAATTGTTAAGGTTGAAGGGTTGAAGTTTTAATTGAGTTGGTTAAATCATTCGCTACTTCCTTCCTTGTGATTTAGGGGATTGTTAAGGTTGAATGGTTTTAATTGTTAAGGTTGAAGGGTTGAAGGTTTAATTGAGTCGGTTGAATCATTCGCTACCTCCCTCCTTGTGATTTAGGGGATTGTTAAGGTTGAATGGTTGAAAATGGTTTGTTAAGGTTGACTGTTTTGAATTGTTAAGGTTGAAGGGTTGAAGGTTTAACTGAGTTGGTTGAATCATTCGCTACTTCCTTCCTTGTGATTTAGGGGATTGTTAAGGTTGAATGGTTTGAAGGATGAAAGGTTTGAATTGTTAAGGTTGAAGGGTTGAATGTTTAATTGAGTCGGATCAATTATTTGCTACCTCCCTCCTTGTGATTTAGTGGATTCTTAAGGTTGAATGGTTTGTTAAGGATGAATGGTTTGAATTGTTAAGGTTGACGGGTTGAATGTTTAATTTAGTCGGTTGAATCATTCGCTACCTCCCTCCTTGTGATTTAGGGGTTTGTTGGGGTTGAATGGTTTGACTTGTTAAGGTTGAAGGGTTGAATGTTTAGTTGAGTTGGTTGAATCATTCGCTATCTCCCTCCTTGTGATTTAGGGATTTGTTGAGGTTGAATCGTTAAGGTTGAAGGGTTGAATGTTTAATTGAGTCGGTTGAATCATTCGCTACCTCCCTCCTTGTGATTTAGTCTTAAGCTTGTGATTTAGGGGATTGTTCAGGTGGGTGACTGGATTCTGGATTTTTGTTCCTGGCCATGGAGTCTTACGGGGGAGATTATGTTGTAGTTGATTTTGTTGTAGATTTATTGACAAATAAAATAACTCAGAAAACTTAGTCGTTATTGACAGAAAACCTCTGAGGTCCTTTTTCTTCAATGTTGTTCATTGTTTATTGAATAAAATGCTGCTTGCTAAATAAGTATTAGAGGTTGCTTTCTATTTCATTTGTTTATTCAAGAATTACCATAAAGCAATCACACTAACACAACTACAAAGAAAGGCCCAAAAAGGGGAGCTTGTTTAGTGCAAGAATGTTAAAATATACAAATCAACATGCCCTATTAAACCCACAATGTTTGTTCAGAGTTCAGAGTTTTTATTCCACAATACATACACAATCCAATCACAACACTCCTAATCCCCCTCGAAAGGCTCCATGGCCAGGGATACAAGGGGGAATGAGAAAGAAAACCACAATATATCCAAACAACCATAAAAAAGAAATCAATCGCCAAACAACATATAAAATTAAAAAGAGACCATACCTGAGGCCTGGGAGTCATAGCCCAGAGAATACCACCATATAAAAAAACTAAACATTCAGAGGACATCAACTCGACATAAAAAAAAAAAAAAAAAAAAAAAAAAAAAAAAAAAAAAAACATAGACTAGACTGTAGATTTAGAAGCGGTCTTGGTGAAGAACGTTTGGTGTCCATAACCAGACGCCGTGCTTTGTTATACATGACAGAAAGCGACCGCAGTGTAGAAGGAAAAGTAGACATCCATACTATTGGGCAATAAGAGACATATGACTGGACAAGGCAGAAAAAAAAGCTTCAGAATAGATCCAGGAAAGGTGTGTTTAAGTTTTCGAATGACACCCAAACTCCGTGAGACCTTAACCCTAATCATGGCTATTTGGTGTCTAAACGAAAGGTTCTCATCAAGCAGGATACCAAGAAACCGGACCAACTAATTCTTTGGTCTACACAAGGAGCCTTGTGACACCTGAAGCTCTGTCAGTTGAGGGAAAGCTACACCAATTCGAGAAAAAATAAGAAAATGTGACTTGGCAACATTCAAGGCCAAGTATTCGCATCAAACCATGAAACTACTCTCTCGAATATTGCCACCAGGTTAGACCTGATATCACATTCCATCTTCCCTAGAGTCCCAAAAGTGCTGTCGTCAGCAAAAGCAACGAGGTGATCTTCATTAGAAGTAGCATTTAGCATTGGGACACGAAGAGACATCCGAGTGACCAAGAGTGCAGCGGACTAGAGGACGGGTGTTTTTGGCTACTGAAATCATATCATCGATGTAAATAAGAAATAAAAGGGGCCAAGAACAAATCCCTGTGGGACGCCATATTCTACTCCAGAAGGGTTCCAGAAAAGTAGGTACATCGATATAATCTCCCAGAAAGATATGATTCAAACCAATAGAAAGCATTTGATTTTATAACAATATGCGATAGATTCCAAAGAAGAATCTGATAAGTCAAAGAATCAAAAGCTTTACGAACATCCAAAAATAAAGCTGCCGGGATAAGACCAAAATCTATTGCCGAATGAATGAAATTCAAGAGAGATAAGCAAGCATGCTCTGTAGAGTGATTTGCTCGGAATCCGAACTGGAAATCATGGAAAAATTTTTTGACATCCAGAAAACTATGAAGCCTGGATAGCATAGCCTTCTCAAAAATTTTGCTGAAAACAGATAGAAGAGAAATTGGCCTATAATTAGCGGGATCACTCCGGGACCCACCTTTATACAGCACTATAACCTTAGCTCGCTTGAGTGATTCAGGGAAAATTCCTTTCTCGAAAGACAGATTGACAAGCTTAGTCAATGGTGATAGAATAGCGGGCAGAACGGCACTGATAACCCTTGTAGGAATTCTGTCTGGCCCTGAAGACGATTAGCCTTTAAGGGCGTTTACGATCCGAGTTACCTCAAACTCAGAAACAAGGTTAAAGACCATTGACTTTAAACATAGAGGTTCAAGGTAGGCTCTGAAATTGCAGCGAGGAGTTGTAAAGCTCACAGTGGAAGCAGTCGTCTTTCCTATATTAGCAAAATAAGACGTAAGCTCTAGCTGAACATTTTCTTCTCCTTGGACAATTTGACCATCGACTAATAACATTGATGGAACCAAGGGCGGAGGTGGAGTTGGTCTAAGTAAAGGATTAATAACTTTTCATGTCTTCCCAATATCTTTTCCACACTCGGAAAAGTTCCTATGACAATACTGAGACTTGGCCTTCCGACACAGAGAATTAAATATACTCTTATAAGCATTGAACTGCTAATGATAAGAAGTAGATGACGAAGCCTTGTATAGCTTCCACAGATAATCTTTCCTTTTCCAGCTTTTATGGAGACCTGGAGTCATCCACGGATTCAGCAGTACTATCCTTATCGAGGTATGAGGCGCTGGATTCTGGTGGCAAACTTCTAGGATACCTTCTTTTACTGAATCATAAAAGAAATCAAAAGAGCGGTTCAAATCTGATTCAGAATCCAAACTATCCCATGGCTGATCAGTCAAACGAGATTTAAGTAGACTGATCTCACTGACACCAAAACGGAAAAATGGGAGATTAGATGGCGAAGCTTTACGCTGCGATCGATCAGCAGTCCTATATCGTGAAATAGCAGGAAAATGATCAGAAATATCACTAACCATCACCGAATTATCTAAGATATCTAGTGACGAAAAAATGTTATCAATAAGTGATGCATGCATCTCAGTAACTCGGGTTGGTATTCAAACTGAAGGTAGAGTTCCCGCAGAAAGCATCATTGACAAAAAATCTGCAGCCGAAGCAGAATTTTGATCCAGCAGGTTAAGGTTGAAATCCCCCATAAGAATTAGTTCGCAAGGATGCTTTTGGACTAAGTCCAAAACCTCTTCCAGACTTTTCACAAACGAAGGAATAGATCCACTAGGGGATCTGTAAACCAAACCGACAACTAAATCCTTACAACCTGACTTAATCTCAATAAAAAGGGATTCAAAGATTCCTTCCTCAATTCTACTCAAATCACTTCGGATATTATATACAAGATGATCGGCAATATACAGGGCGAGGCCATCTTTCGCCATCTGTTTCCGGTTCATCCTCTCAATCCTAAATCTTTGGATATCTAAAAGCATATCCTTTTTTGAATCCAGGAAAGTTTCACATAATCCAATAACATCCGGAGTTCCACCACTGACGATCCGTTTCAGCTCATCAAAAGAGGAGCAAAGTCCCTGAATGTTTAGGTGAAGCACAGGGAAAATACCATCTTGTTTAGAAGAGGCAGAACCATTTAATTGCGAAACATATTTACTTTCAATAACCGATTTAGGATTATTATAATTCCTATTTCTACTTCCAACTAAATTATTAATTATACTTTCTATATCTAAAGGATTATTTTGTAACTCAACAAAACTTCCTCCCAAAGAATTGACATCACCCTGGTCACCAAAAGAATTAATCATTTTACTTACGGTGGATGGTATATCCGCTCCGCGACCAAACTCACCAGACCAAAGGTTATCGACATCACAGCAGAGCTATGGCATCTATGTAGAAGTAACGCTGAACTTATTTTTGTGCACACATGAAACTGAAAAACAAAAGTAAACCCAAAACAACTGAATCCGAAGTAGGGAGCAATGGAGAGACAAAAAAAAGAAATAAAAGAAGAACAAAAAAAGAGTAAAAGGGATCATCGATGGAATCATCCGGAAGATCCACACACACGCAGGACCACAAACATATTATAAAAAATATGGCAATTAAAATATAATTATACAAAAAAAAAAAAAAAAAAAAAAAAATTAAAGAAGAAACCTTTTTAAAAAACAAAATGAAATAAACCACCAAAAATTATTCCTCATTCACACGTGAAGGGATGACCGCGTTAGGCGCACTAACAGAGACCTTAAACGGATCAAAACAAGTATCCTCTACACGCGACCAGTTGTTAGCTTTCGAATTTTTCTTAGCTTCAAGCCAAATGTTAATCCCTTTTGACATAACTCTGGTTTCGGCCACCTTCACTGACGGAATAGCAGAAGTGTGTAGACTATATCCGTACGCTAAAAGTTCTTTACGGCGACGTGCTAGGTCTCAGGGTAAATCGCAAATGATACTCTTACGAGATCTTTTTAGCTTTCCACAGTTCTACATAAAATCGTCCTTGTCAGTAATGCTTGTCAGCGTGACTATAATAGGCTCAATCTTATTCCTAGCAGAAGACCTAATTGAAGCCCCTTTCTGTCTATTACTGTTCAAACGATAGCACTTCACAAATGGAATAGTGTCAGCATTTGCTAACCCGATATCAGTCAAAAGCTCGGGAACACCAGTTTGCCTAGACACAACGGGAATACCGTGAAGTAGAAGATTCTGTCTTTTAGATGCAAGCTCCGATTGCAGGCACGACTTTTTTATATTGATTAACTCTGATTTCAAAACGCAATTTTCCTGCCGTAATTGGGAATTTTCCTGGCGGAGAGCATCAATTCCTTGTCCCAGACTAGCCATCCACCGCATAAGCTCTTAATGCTTCTGATCAAAACAATCCTTTGTATGAGATTTCATACTTAAATTCCTTTTACTAACAATAAATTCTTGCATATTTGATAAATCTCCTCTAAAAATCCACAAAACGAAAACTTTCTCGTAGGGGCCCCGTTCTTCAGAGAGTAAAAAACAAGAGGGGCCTACTTTCAAACAATGCCAAAATAAACAATAGCCAGCCAGCGCCTTGAAATGATACAGCGATCACCTCTTACGCACACAAAGCTCCGCACCGAATGTACAATAGTTAAGTATTGTACATGTATTGTAAAATGTTATGTACAATAGTTGAATCATTTACAAACTAAAAGACTGGCCTAAATTAATCTTTTGCTTCCTAATTTTCATTTGGTAAACCATTTGAATTATCTATTTGTGTGAAGATAATACATACTTTGATTAGTTCCAGAAACGTCGTTTCAGTGAATTTCATCTTGGCTTTCTGTAATTTCTATACTGTAGCTTTTGCTTCTATACTTTGTTCTACACTGTTTGCTTTGAATAGTATATGCTCTATACTCTACGTATTTACTACGTACTCCATGCTACTCTATGCTTCTATACTATTTGTTCTATATTCGTTACTTTTGCTTCTTAGCTCTAAGCTTATTCTAGTAACTATTTATATTTATACATTGTATTTCTATAGATAGACTTATAGATCGAGTTTGTCCCCTTTATTGATTTTCTTCGGAAAAAGTTATTCTCCTTAAATCGCTATAGCAGCTACTGTCCTCTGACTGCCTGATGTTTCTTTTTTTTTTCGGTACTATTCATTTCTTTGTAAAATTTTAAAATATCAGTATGTCTTTCTTGTATATTTTGTACCTATATGTAGACACATCTATCTCCATAAGAGAATTTTATCTCTTTTTAAGTCACTCTGGAAGCTACTATCCTCTCCCCCCCCTTCCTGATGTTTCTTTTGTTACGGTCCCATTCGTCTCTTAGATTCTAGAATATTGGCTATATCCCTGTTTTACATATTTATTCATATTTATTATCTATGTTGTACTTGTTTATATATTTTGTCTTTTTGTAAATTATAGAAAAAGTTTACTTTTCTTCTCATTTCAAACTTGCAGGTAGTATCGTCTTTCCTCTTTTGTCCCCTTTTTTACTGTACAATATATTTCTTTTTCGATTTTAAAATCTTGGCCTTGTCTTTCTTGTATATATACTCTTGGCCTACCTACTGGATAGAATTATTTTTCAAAATTATTTTTTCCATATATTTGTGTTAAAAAAAAATGTGTGAAAAATTCGTTATGTTTTTTGTTAAAAAAAAACAGATATCTCAGCCTTTATTTTTTTTTATAGATTTACATCTACAGATTTATGTCTTTTTTTCTTATAGATTTTGTTCCGAAAGGCTTTCATCACTTCTTAAAACCTTGGAAATCCGAGAGTTGGCTGATTTCACCCCGTTAGCAAAAGTAGCTCAGTTTGCCACGCTTGTTTCGACATATCTTAAAGGATTTACTATTATCATTGAAATAACTGAGGAAGGTGGAAGTAATCTTGGTAATCCTACTTTGTACCTGAGGTATTTAAAATCTTCTTTTCGCTTTTTCTGCAAAACAATTATCTGCTAAACCGCTTTCTGTTATTGTTTTTTTTCTCCTTTATTTCATTCAAAAGTAGCTTAGTTTCTAAACCAGTTTTGACTTGTCATCTAGGGTTTCTCTATCATCTTTGAAATTCTCAAGGAGTTGAGAGCCGTCGTGGGTAATCCTGCACCATATTTAAGTACAAAGGCGCATTCAAGGTCAATCCCCCCCCCCCTGGATACAGCCCTGCCTAAGGAATTTGTCATCTTCTGTATTTTTTCTGATACATTCTACTATTACTACTAACAGCTCACCGTAGCACCAAGCCGCCTGAGGCGAACACAGCTGCGCATTTTTTCTTCCATCCCAATCTATTCAAAGCCTTTTTACACCCGCCCAGGAAGTTTTCATTTCCATTAAATCTTTCTTTATTAGATCCTCCCACCCCAACCGTGGACTACCTGCTTTCCGTTTAGCCCTAGACGATTGGCCAAAACGGACAATCTTCGCCAATCTGTTATCCTTTATCCGCAGAACGTGCCTTAGCCATCTCAACCTTTCCCTCATTATAACCCTAGAAAGTGGGATTGAACCACAGTTTTCGTACAGCTTACTGTTTTGAAATACGGTCAGTCAGCCGAGTACCCAGAATAATCCGTAGACAATTTCTCTGGAAAATATCCAATAAATCTTCATTCGCTTTTCAGAGCGCCCATGCTTTAGAACCATATTTGGCCACAGTCATCACTGTAGCTGCCAATATAGGACCCAGTCTGTAGAACCCAATTTCCTTTTGTGGAAACCGCGAAATTTCAGAGACAATGAAAGTGCTGCCAATATTATCGGAATCTTGTAGATTAGAGATTTTTAACTTTAAATGATGCAGGATTTTGTAGGGGACATAAAGCGTAAAATAAGTGCGCTATTACATTCCGGTATTAGAATTCCACATATATAGTGCTGAGTATTAAGTACTACTAGCCAAAAAGAAAAACGTAAATTTTGCCCCATATTGCTGTACATTTTTTAAGATAAGATAAGGGTTTATTCCAAAAACAACACAACAGAAAAAAAACAAATGACCTTCCATAAGCTAACGCTTGTTCGGAAGTATTTACCATCTTAAAATTAACACTTATAATAACATACTAAGATAAAGAAGATAAAAAAAAAAAAAAAGAAGAAAGAAAGAAAAAGAAGAAAAAATTAAAATCTTACATTCACTCGGCTCCTGGTCGCAATAACCAAAAATCAATACTTCACATACTCCAAAACTTCCCCCCCCCAACCCATAAATAATAATAAAAAAAAAAAAAAAAAAAAAAAAAAAAAAGGAAAAACGGGTTCCGGGCAAACCTGAGAGTGACTCGACTATACCACCCTTTAAATAAATTCATACAAATTCATACCTATGGAAACAAAGGGTTTTAAGGTCCCGACGGAATTCACATAGATTCGCTGACCTTTTTAAAGAAACAGGCAAATTATTCCAGACAACTGGCCCCACATGACGTATTGAAAATAGCGATCTAGTACTAGTAACTTGAGGTCTCCGTATATCTCTAGCATGACGAGTAGGATAATTGTGTACATCATCACCAGAAATAAGTAAATTTAAAAAATACTTTGGAACCAAATTAGAAAAATATTTAAACATAAATAACCCATGGTAAAATTTTCCAAGACCTGACACAGGGATAATATTTAACTGTACATATTGGAATCTCACCGAGGTTCTCCGATTATCTCCGGACAACACTCGCAGTGCCATATTTTATATCACACGTAACTGCTGCAAATGCACTGAAAATTTGCTAGACCATATACTCAAGCAATATACTAAATACGAGTGAACTAACGAAAAATAAATCAATCTCAAAACAGAATCCTGGAAAATATTTTTTAACTTTCTCATCATTCCAACATTTCTTGCAATCTTACTACTAATAAAAGAAACATTATTTTTAAAACTAAGGCATTCATCCACAATAATACCAAGGTATTGTATAGTATTTGTACGCTTAATTACATATTTCTCCATTTGCAAATCAACAACCCAAGGGTAAAAATTTGATGATCTACCATACATAATAAAACCTGATTTGCTATGGTTTAACAAAAGCTTATTCACTCTCATCTACTTATCTATACCTAACATACCTCTTCTCATTATCTCTGTTAAATCAGATTCAGTCTTTGCAGCGGCAGTAAAATCGGTATCATCTGCAAAACTAGGAATAATCACCCTACAATTAGAATGTGCACTATCTAACAAATCCAAAACAGAAAATCGTAAGTCGTTAATATAAACCAAGAATAAAAGCGGACCTAAAACAGAACCCCGTGGAACACCATAATCAACCAATTTTTAACCAGGCCTCACATTAGAAATTTCAACGCACTGGGTCCTACCTCTCAAAAAATTTTCAAATAACTTCAACGCATTTCCTCTAATTCCACAATTTTCTAGATTTATAATTAAAATTTCATGGGCAACGGAATCGAACGCTTTAATAATATCTAAAAAATAGAAGCCACCTTAAAACCTTGGTCCAAAGCATTATGCACAAACGTTGTCGAAAATAAAACTGCCTGTTCAGTAGAAAACCCTTACGAAAATCGAACTGATTAGAATAGAAAAAGGAAATATTCTCCAAAAACTCCGATACTCTAGAATTAATAATTTTTTTCTACTACCCTAGATATAACAGAAAGGAGGGATATCGGTCGATAATGATTCACATTTTTCCTATCACCCCTTTTAAATAAAGGTATTACTCTGGCACTTTTAAGACACTCCGGATATATACCACATTGAAAACTAGCATTAATCAGGTACAAAATTTGTTGCGATATCACAGGAAAAATTGACTTGAAAACCTTTGTTGAAATAAAGTCTGACCCGGATGCACTGTTTCGTATACCTTTTACCACATCACACAATTCTTTTTCAGTAACCGGTCGCAAGTACATAGAAACGTCACTACTTTCAGGCAAAAACTGAGTAAAATCACCATCACTTGCATGCTGCTCAACAGACGACGCTAACCGTCCCCCTAAGCCTTTTGCAATAGAATATTTTTTGATAAATATAATTGAATAATAGATTAAATGTAATTTTAATAATTTTATAATAGAAAAATAAAATAGATGATAAATTAAATCAAAATAATTAAAAAGAATAGTGCCGGTGGATTATCCCCTTGCTTGATTATCCGGGGTCATCCGAGGATTCATTTCTGAAGGAAGCAAATTACTTATGACGATACTGTAAATTTAACGAAGAATTCCTCTAGATAAACTTCTAAGAGAAGAGCAATGTAGTTTTCGCTACACAAGAGGATGCTTGGACCACACTTTCACGCTTAGATAAATGAGACCACGAATGACAACGAAATGAGACATCTAGATAAATAGACATGCTTAGACCACGAAGACCACGAAATGAGACACGCTTAAATAAATAAATGAGACCATGAAGACCACGAAGTGAGACACGCTTAGATAAATAGACATGCTTAGACCACGAAGACCACGAAATGAGACACGCTTAAATAAATAAATGAGACCACGAAGTGAGACATGCTTAGATAAATAGACATGCTTAGACCACGAAGACCACGAAATGAGACACGCTTAAATAAATAAATGAGATCATGAAGACCACGAAGTGAGACACGCTTAGATAAATAGACATGCTTAGACCACGAAATGAGACACGCTTAAATAAATAAATAAGACCACGAAGTCAGACATGCTTAGATAAATAGACATGCTTAGACCACGAAATGAGACACGCTTAAATAAATAAATGAGACCACGAAGACCACGAAGTGAGATACGCTTAGATAAATAGACATGCTTAAACCACGAAGACCACGAAATGAGACACGCTTAGATAAATAAATGTGATGATTCTGAATCATCACATCCCTTAGTCCTGAGCTTTCAGATTATGAACAGACATTTCACTCAGCTGATGAAAAAGCTTTAGGGACGGTCCTGTCCCTGTATTTTATTTTTGGTTACTATGGGCTGTGGTTCGTTCTCTACTAGTTTGCTGTTATCGCTGCAACAATGATACTAAATAAGTACATTAAAGTCATAATACTATGCACTGGAGTTGTTTTGCTGCGGTCAAGGTAAGAAGTGAGGTTAGTATTTGGCTTGGTGTGGAAGCAGGACTTTAGCATAGAAGTGTGTATTTCTGTTTATATGGATCATTTGATAGACTTTATCCTAAGGAACACAGTAAAATGGACAGTAAAGATAGACTTTGTCCTAAGGATCACAGTAAAGAGCATGGTATCGAATGAGAAGGCGAAATTCTCCTACACTTAGATTATTCAGATGATCCAAGAGCCCTTGATAAAGATGTAGGGAAATGGATACATTTGCGTAAGACCTGCTACATATTTTCCAAATGAATTATTTTTGGATAATTAGGAACCTAATATTACATAATAAGCTGCACGAAGAACGTGGTGCAATATCAGTTTTTAGGGATATAATGAAAAAAGGTTGAGATGGCTAGGTCAAGTTTTACGGATCAAGGACGATAGATATCCAAGAATGACAATTTTCAGCCATCCATCTTGGGCGGGAATGGGGTGGGAAGAGGTCACAATTAAGGATTTAAAAGGAATTGGAACTTAATGAGTGGGAATAAAAAGTGAAGCTTTGAACAGATTGGGATGAAGGAGAAATTTGCCTAGTTGTATTGGCCTTGTTCGGCTTGGCACTGCAAGAAGTTGTTACTATTAGAAGCAGTAGTAGCTTCAAGCAATCAAAATGTTAAAAAATGGAAAAATTTAAATCATGTTCACACACGATTAAAATTTACTAAATCTATTGTGCGGCCTAAATAGTCTGATAACATGATTCTACGAAAAAAAGAAAATTTGGAAAATATAAATGTAAATGGCAATAATGTAAAAGTTCAATGTAAATAGAAGATCCTAAAAGTTTTTTTTGTGTTGATTTTTGGCGGTTTTGTCCAATTTGGGACTATTCGCATGATCGTAGTTCTCTTGACTGCACCAGCTTATTCTGTGGGCAATAAAAATTTATTGCTCCATGTACAATTTTGTTGTTGGCATGGAGGTGAAATCTGAAGGTCATTATTCCTCAGAATCTGACAAATGCAACCAGAAATACACTTCTTCATAAGGTACGGAATAGAGAAAAAAGTGTTATAGAGAGAATGTATCTTCGTCAAAAGGAAATATTCCCTCTAAGATAGTTTTTTAATTTAGGAATCAAAATTTGACTTAATCTTAAAGTAATCTGATGTTAGATCCTCTGATTCTGTAAGAGAGACTCATCGCCACTTTGCTGCTTGACTTGCTTGACTTAACGCTTGTGCTCAGCAGGGTCGCCAGCGTAGAGGGAACTGCTCGACAGCGCTTTAAGTTTTTTCCAAGTAGCCCTGTCAAGGGCGAGTAATGAGGCCTCATTAGGGTCAATTTCGTGGTTGGGGAGGGGTTGATTTATAATATCGGCCCATCTGGTGTGAGGCCTCCCTCGACGACGTTTCGAGTCAATCGAGGGATGAAATTCTGATATAATCCTTGCAGGGGTAGTTGGTGGGAGGTAGATTAAGTGATCGTACCATCTTAGAGAACGAGCTTCTATTTGGGTGGAGAGGTTTACTAACTTGAAGGTCCTCAGGATCTTATTGTTGAGGATCTTGTCATACCATTTGAAGCCTTCAACTCAAGGCAGGTGTCTAGTTGGGCATGATCTTCGTTTTCTTCCAGTTGATTTGTAGCCCAACTATGGAGGCAGTGGAGGTGAGCGTCTCGAGTGCAGACTTAAGTCGGTCGAAATTTTTGCTAAGGATGGCTACATAGTCAGCAGAGTCTACATCAGACAAAGTCCTCCCAGCAGAACGTCTGCAAAAGGAGTGTGCACGGTGTGTCCTGTTCAAAATGTGGTCGATGACGCAGTTAAATAGCTCAGGTGCAGCAGCGCAACCTTGAAATAAACCTTTTTTAATCGGGAAGGAAGAAGAAAGCTTCCCGTTAATAAGGACGGCGCTTTCTGTGCTGCTGTAGAGTTCTTTAAAGAGGCAGACTATCTTTGTTGATAGGCCCGCAACTTTCAAGATTAGCCAAAGGGACTGCCTGTCAACAGTGTCAAAGGCAGAACGAAAGTCAATGAAAGCTATGTAAGCTTTTTTGTTGAATTCCAGTGTCTTCTCAACGATCTGTCTGACCGTATGAATCTGTTCAGTGATCGATCTTCCTGGCATGAATCCGGCTTGCTGGGGGCGGCGCAAAGCATATAGGAAACTTATTGTACGTTCCAACAGGAACATTGCAAACAGCTTTCCAGGAACAGAGAGTAGGGTGATACCATGGTAGTTGCTGCAATCCGTCTTGCTACCCTTGCACTTACACACTGGCACGATGAGTCCTTTCTTCCAGTCTGACGGCATAACTTCAGTACGCCAGATTACGCTGAAACCTTCTGCAGCCAAAATATCATTGCAGGGCCGCCCGTAGTAAGTAGCTCTGTAGCAATGCCACAGGTGGCAGCTGCTCCATTGTTTTTCAGTTTACTCACTGCCGATTTAATCTCCTTAGGAGAAAATTCGGCGTTATCGTGGGTAGAGGTAGCTTCTGCAGCAGCAGCAACAAGCCCTGGGTCGAAGCTCCTGCGACTAACAATTTGAGTGGGTATCCAAAAGAAACTGGCGAATGCCATCTAGTAACCCTTCATTCGATTTTAATGCCGTTCATGCCACTTATTTTTAGCTCGATCAAGGACCACTATATTGCTTGTGGCGCCAGTGTATAAAGTTTCTTCTTAATAAATTAATTCTGGGCCACTTAACCATATTCCAACTAGATTATCCAACCAATCTAGTGAGTAAATATGGCATTTTAGATTACGACTCATTGACCTCATTGTGGGGATGAGGTGGATGTCGCGCTAATTTGCCCAGTGAACAAAGTGTAATCAGGAATTCCAAGAGAATGTTGGCACTAAAATGTATGCCTATATATCAAGTAAAAACATCACCAACTAGATAACAGTAGAAGAAATAGAGGGAAGTTTTGAGGCGGGGATTCAAAAGCAGTATCCCACTGTGGAATAACTTTGGTCATATCGGTATTTTAGAACAAATTTATTTTGAAGCAATTATTTTTACACCAACTACATTCGTGCTGTAATCTTTGGGTGAATCTTGCAATAAGAGAAAAGAAAAAAAAAAAAAAAATTCAGTGCTAGCTACTGTTTACAATCACGCTTGTGTTTTTCTAAATAATTACCTAATTTAAATGAAATTTTTTCGAATTTTGAATTTGAATGACATCAGATGATATTCAAGTTCACCCAGTGAATAAATTGTAATGAGGAATTCCGAAAGGAAGTCGGAACAAAAGTCTTTCTCGTATTCTTGTACTAATTTTATGTCTACTTCTAGAATTATTTGTTGCTCCCATAATTCCTTTCCTTTTAGGTGGTGGGGGGGGGGGGTTGTTTTTTATTTTCAAAAGGAATAAATAGCTTAATTGCCTAGGATGTTTTGATAATACAGGTTTGTATGAAAACTTGACTGTCAAGGTTTGACGAAAATAAGATAAAAATTCAAAGCGAGAACAAAATAGTAGATGAAAAATCCAAAGAAGGAAGGAAACATTTACTTGAGCAACGAACAACAAATGTACTTGAAACGAGCATTTACTTTAATGAGGGTATACCATTGTTTGGTTGCCCCACATCAAGAAAAAATAGTCAAAAACCTTTAGGTTTTGGTTGTCTAAATGGAAAAATATAGTTGGTTTTATTCTATCGCGCATATATTTTGTGTATCGGTTCATTGAAGCTTTCTGTCCGAACCGCTGAATATTGTCTTATATTAAAAAATAAAACGGCTTCTACACGAAACTGGATACCGAAAAAAAAAAATTAAACTTCTGAAGGTGGCATAAACGTTACATTAAGAAAATTGTTGACCAATATCGTAACATCTTATAGACCTGAGTTCTGGTCTGTAACTTAAGGTCAGTTGCCGGCTCTGGTGTGCAGTAGCAAGAAGAGTGTCTGATAAGAGTTTCGAGTAATTGTAGTTTTTAAAGCTACTGGTTTATTTGATAAATGACTGTAAATCCCGTATTTTGATTTGGGAAAAAAAGAAAGGTGAATCAAACGGCTTCTACACAAAACTGGGCACTGAAAAAAAAAATTACACTTCTGAAGTTGGCATAAACGTTACATTAAGAAAATTGTTGACCAATATCATAACATCTTATAGACCTGAGTTCTGGTCTGTAACTTAAGGTCAGTTGCCGGCTCTGGTGTGCAGTAGCAAGAAGAGTGTCTGATAAGAGTTTCGAGTAATTGTAGTTTTTAAAGCTACTGGTTTATTTGATAAATGACTGTAAATCCCGTATTTTGATTTGGGAAAAAAAGAAAGGTGAATCAAACGGCTTCTACACAAAACTGGACACTGAAAAAAAAAATTACACTGCTGAAGTTGGCATAAACGTTACATTAAGAAAATTGTTGACCAATATCATAACATCTTATAGACCTGAGTTCTGGTCTGTAACTTAAGGTCAGTTGCCGGCTCTGGTGTGCAGTAGCAAGAAGAGTGTCTGATAAGAGTTTCGAGTAATTGTAGTTTTTAAAGCTACTGGTTTATTTGATAAATGACCGTAAATCCCGTATTTTTATTTGGGAAAAAAAGAAAGGTGAATCAAACGGCTTCTACACAAAACTGGGCACTGAAAAAAAAAAATTACACTTCTGAAGTTGGCATAAACGTTACATTAAGAAAATTGTTGACCAATATCAAAACATCTTATAGACCTGAGTTCTGGTCTGTAACTTAAGGTCAGTTGCCGGCTCTGGTGTGCAGTAGCAAGAAGAGTGTCTGATAAGAGTTTCGAGTAATTGTAGTTTTTAAAGCTACTGGTTTATTTGATAAATGACTGTAAATCCCGTATTTTGATTTGGGAAAAAAAGAAAGGTGAATCAAACGGCTTCTACACAAAACTGGGCACTGAAAAAAAAAAATTACACTTCTGAAGTTGGCATAAACGTTACATTAAGAAAATTGTTGACCAAAATCATAACATCTTATAGACCTGAGTTCTGGTCTGTAACTTAAGGTCAGTTGCCGGCTCTTGTGTGCAGTAGCAAGAAGAGTGTCTGATAAGAGTTTCGAGTAATTGTAGTTTTTAAAGCTACTGGTTTATTTGATAAATGACCGTAAATCCCGTATTTTGATTTGGGAAAAAAAGAAAGGTGAATCAAACGGCTTCTACATGAAACTGGGCACTGAAAAAAAAAATTACGCTTCTGAAGTTGGCATAAACGTTACATTAAGAAAATTGTTGACCAATATCGTAACATCTTATAGACCTGAGTTCTGGTCTGTAACTTAAGGTCAGTTGCCGGCTCTGGTGTGCAGTAGCAAGAAGAGTGTCTGATAAGAGTTTCGAGTAATTGTAGTTTTTAAAGCTACTGGTTTATTTTATAAATGACCGTAAATCCCGTATTTTGATTTTGGAAAAAAAGAAAGGTGAATCAAACGGCTTCTACACGAAACTGGGCACTGAAAAAAAAAAATTACACTTCTGAAGTTGGCATAAACGATACATTAAGAAAATTGTTGACCAATATCGTAACATCTTATAGACCTGAGTTCTGGTCTGTAACTTAAGGTCAGTTGCCGGCTCTGGTGTGCAGTAGCAAGAAGAGTGTCTCATAAGAGTTTCGAGTAATTGTAGTTTTTAAAGTACTGGTTTATTTGATAAATGACCGTAAATCCCGTATTTTGATTTGGGAAAAAAAGAAAGGTGAATCAAACGGCTTCTACACAAAACTGGGCACTGAAAAAAAAAAAATTACACTTCTGAAGTTGGCATAAACGTTACATTAAGAAAATTGTTGACCAATATCATAACATCTTATAGACCTGAGTTCTGGTCTGTAACTTAAGGTCAGTTGCCGGCTCTGGTGTGCAGTAGCAAGAAGAGTGTCTGATAAGAGTTTCGAGTAATTGTAGTTTTTAAAGCTACTGGTTTATTTGATAAATGACTGTAAATCCCGTATTTTGATTTGGGAAAAAAAGAAAGGTTAATCAAACGGCTTCTACACAAAACTGGGCACTGAAAAAAAAAATTACACTTCTGAAGTTGGCATAAACGTTACATTAAGAAAATTGTTGACCAAGATCATAACATCTTATAGACCTGAGTTCTGGTCTGTAACTTAAGGTCAGTTGCCGGCTCTGGTGTGCAGTAGCAAGAAGAGTGTCTGATAAGAGTTTCGAGTAATTGTAGTTTTTAAAGCTACTGGTTTATTTGATAAATGACTGTAAATCCCTTATTTTGATTTGGGAAAAAAAGAAAGGTGAATCAAACGGCTTCTACACAAAACTGGGCACTGAAAAAAAAAATTACACTTCTGAAGTTGGCATAAACGTTACATTAAGAAAATTGTTGACCAATATCATAACATCTTATAGACCTGAGTTCTGGTCTGTAACTTAAGGTCAGTTGCCGGCTCTGGTGTGCAGTAGCAAGAAGAGTGTCTGATAAGAGTTTCGAGTAATTGTAGTTTTTAAAGCTACTGGTTTATTTTATAAATTACAGTAAATCCCGTATTTTTTTTTGTGAAAAAAATAAATGTGAATAAAACGGCTTCTACACAAAACTGGGCAATGAAAAAAAAAAAAATTAAACTTCTGAAGTTGGAATAAACGTGACAATAAGAAAATTGTTGAACAATATAATAAAATCTTATATACCTGAGTTATGGTCTGTAACTTAAGGTCAGTTGCCGGCTCTGGTGTGCAGTAGCAAGAAGAGTGTCTGATAAGAGTTTCGAGTAATTGTAGTTTTTAAAGCTACTGGTTTATTTGATAAATGACCGTAAATCCCGTATTTTGATTTGGGAAAAAAAGAAAGGTGAATCAAACGGCTTCTACATGAAACTGGGCACTGAAAAAAAAAATTACGCTTCTGAAGTTGGCATAAACGTTACATTAAGAAAATTGTTGACCAATATCGTAACATCTTATAGACCTGAGTTCTGGTCTGTAACTTAAGGTCAGTTGCCGGCTCTGGTGTGCAGTAGCAAGAAGAGTGTCTGATAAGAGTTTCGAGTAATTGTAGTTTTTAAAGCTACTGGTTTATTTGATAAATGACCGTAAATCCCGTATTTTGATTTGGGAAAAAAAGAAAGGTGAATCAAACGGCTTCTACACGAAACTGGGCACTGAAAAAAAAAAATTACACTTCTGAAGTTGGCATAAACGATACATTAAGAAAATTGTTGACCAATATCGTAACATCTTATAGACCTGAGTTCTGGTCTGTAACTTAAGGTCAGTTGCCGGCTCTGGTGTGCAGTAGCAAGAAGAGTGTCTCATAAGAGTTTCGAGTAATTGTAGTTTTTAAAGTACTGGTTTATTTGATAAATGACCGTAAATCCCGTATTTTGATTTGGGAAAAAAAGAAAGGTGAATCAAACGGCTTCTACACAAAACTGGGCACTGAAAAAAAAAAAATTACACTTCTGAAGTTGGCATAAACGTTACATTAAGAAAATTGTTGACCAATATCATAACATCTTATAGACCTGAGTTCTGGTCTGTAACTTAAGGTCAGTTGCCGGCTCTGGTGTGCAGTAGCAAGAAGAGTGTCTGATAAGAGTTTCGAGTAATTGTAGTTTTTAAAGCTACTGGTTTATTTGATAAATGACTGTAAATCCCGTATTTTGATTTGGGAAAAAAAGAAAGGTGAATCAAACGGCTTCTACACAAAACTGGGCACTGAAAAAAAAAATTACACTTCTGTAGTTGGCATAAACGTTACATTAAGAAAATTGTTGACCAATATCATAACATCTTATAGACCTGAGTTCTGGTCTGTAACTTAAGGTCAGTTGCCGGCTCTGGTGTGCAGTAGCAAGAAGAGTGTCTGATAAGAGTTTCGAGTAATTGTAGTTTTTAAAGCTACTGGTTTATTTGATAAATTACCGTAAATCCCGTATTTTGATTTGGGAAAAAAAGAAAGGTGAATCAAACGGCTTCTACACAAAACTGGGCACTGAAAAAAAAAAATTAAAATTCTGAAGTTGGCATAAACGTTACAGTCAGAAAATTGTTGACCAATATCATAACATCTTATAGACCTGAGTTCTGGTCTGTAACTTAAGGTCAGTTGCCGGCTCTGGTGTGCAGTAGCAAGAAGAGTGTCTGATAAGAGTTTCGAGTAATTTTAGTTTTTAAAGCTACTGGTTTATTTTATAAATTACTGTAAATCCCGTATTTTTTTTTGTGAAAAAAAGAAATGTGAATAAAACGGCTTCTACACAAAACTGGGCACTAAAAAAAAAAAAAATTAAACTTCTGAAGTTGGAATAAACGTTACAATTAGAAAATTGTTGAACAATATCATAAAATCTTATAGAGCTGAGTTCTGGTCTGTAACTTAAGGTCAGTTGCCGGCTCTGGTGTGCAGTAGCAAGAAGAGTGTCTGATAAGAGTTTCGAGTAATTGTAGTTTTTAAAGCTACTGGTTTATTTGATAAATGACCGTAAATCCCGTATTTTGATTTGGGAAAATAAGAAAGGTGAATCAAACGGCTTCTACATGAAACTGGGCACTGAAAAAAAAAAAATTACACTTCTGAAGTTGGCATAAACGTTACATTAAGAAAATTGTTGACCAATATCATAACATCTTATAGACCTGAGTTCTGGTCTGTAACTTAAGGTCAGTTGCCGGCTCTGGTGTGCAGTAGCAAGAAGAGTGTCTGATAAGAGTTTCGAGTAATTGTAGTTTTTAAAGCTACTGGTTTATTTGATAAATGACTGTAAATCCCGTATTTTGATTTGGGAAAAAAAGAAAGGTGAATCAAACGGCTTCTACACAAAACTGGGCACTGAAAAAAAAAAATTACACTTCTGAAGTTGGCATAAACGTTACATTAAGAAAATTGTTGACAAATATCATAACATCTTAAAGACATGAGTTCTGGTCTGTAACTTAAGGTCAGTTGCCGGCTCTGGTGTGCAGTAGCAAGAAGAGTGTCTGATAAGAGTTTCGAGTAATTGTAGTTTTTAAAGCTACTGGTTTATTTGATAAATGACCGTAAATCCTGTATTTTGATTTGGGAAAAAAAGAAAGGTGAATCAAACGGCTTCTACATGAAACTGGGCACTGAAAAAAAAAATTACGCTTCTGAAGTTGGCATAAACGTTACATTAAGAAAATTGTTGACCAATATCGTAACATCTTATAGACCTGAGTTCTGGTCTGTAACTTAAGGTCAGTTGCCGGCTCTGGTGTGCAGTAGCAAGAAGAGTGTCTGATAAGAGTTTCGAGTAATTGTAGTTTTTAAAGCTACTGGTTTATTTGATAAATGACCGTAAATCCCGTATTTTGATTTGGGAAAAAAAGAAAGGTGAATCAAACGGCTTCTACACGAAACTGGGCACTGAAAAAAAAAAATTACACTTCTGAAGTTGGCATAAACGATACATTAAGAAAATTGTTGACCAATATCGTAACATCTTATAGACCTGAGTTCTGGTCTGTAACTTAAGGTCAGTTGCCGGCTCTGGTGTGCAGTAGCAAGAAGAGTGTCTCATAAGAGTTTCGAGTAATTGTAGTTTTTAAAGTACTGGTTTATTTGATAAATGACCGTAAATCCCGTATTTTGATTTGGGAAAAAAAGAAAGGTGAATCAAACGGCTTCTACACAAAACTGGGCACTGAAAAAAAAAATTACACTTCTGAAGTTGGCATAAACGTTACATTAAGAAAATTGTTGACCAATATCATAACATCTTATAGACCTGAGTTCTGGTCTGTAACTTAAGGTCAGTTGCCGGCTCTGGTGTGCAGTAGCAAGAAGAGTGTCTGATAAGAGTTTCGAGTAATTGTAGTTTTTAAAGCTACTGGTTTATTTGATAAATGACTGTAAATCCCGTATTTTGATTTGGGAAAAAAAGAAAGGTGAATCAAACGGCTTCTACACAAAACTGGGCACTGAAAAAAAAATTACACTTCTGAAGTTGGCATAAACGTTACATTAAGAAAATTGTTGACCAATATCATAACATCTTATAGACCTGAGTTCTGGTCTGTAACTTAAGGTCAGTTGCCGGCTCTGGTGTGCAGTAGCAAGAAGAGTGTCTGATAAGAGTTTCGAGTAATTGTAGTTTTTAAAGCTACTGGTTTATTTGATAAATGACTGTAAATCCCGTATTTTGATTTGGGAAAAAAAGAAAGGTGAATCAAACGGCTTCTACACAAAACTGGGCACTGAAAAAAAAAATTACACTTCTGAAGTTGGCATAAACGTTACATTAAGAAAATTGTTGACCAATATCATAACATCTTATAGACCTGAGTTCTGGTCTGTAACTTAAGGTCAGTTGCCGGCTCTGGTGTGCAGTAGCAAGAAGAGTGTCTGATAAGAGTTTCGAGTAATTGTAGTTTTTAAAGCTACTGGTTTATTTGATAAATGACTGTAAATCCCGTATTTTGATTTGGGAAAAAAAGAAAGGTGAATCAAACGGCTTCTACACAAAACTGGGCACTGAAAAAAAAAAATTAAACTTCTGAAGTTGGCATAAACGTTACATTAAGAAAATTGTTGACCAATATCATAACATCTTATAGACCTGAGTTCTGGTCTGTAACTTAAGGTCAGTTGCCGGCTCTGGTGTGCAGTAGCAAGAAGAGTGTCTGATAAGAGTTTCGAGTAATTGTAGTTTTTAAAGCTACTGGTTTATTTGATAAATGACCGTAAATCCCGTATTTTGATTTGGGAAAATAAGAAAGGTGAATCAAACGGCTTCTACATGAAACTGGGCACTGAAAAAAAAAAAATTACACTTCTGAAGTTGGCATAAACGTTACATTAAGAAAATTGTTGACCAATATCGTAACATCTTATAGACCTGAGTTCTGGTCTGTAACTTAAGGTCAGTTGCCGGCTCTGGTGTGCAGTAGCAAGAAGAGTGTCTGATAAGAGTTTCGAGTAATTGTAGTTTTTAAAGCTACTGGTTTATTTGATAAATGACCGTAAATCCCGTATTTTGATTTGGGAAAAAAAGAAAGGTGAATCAAACGGCTTCTACACGAAACTGGGCACTGAAAAAAAAAAATTACACTTCTGAAGTTGGCATAAACGATACATTAAGAAAATTGTTGACCAATATCGTAACATCTTATAGACCTGAGTTCTGGTCTGTAACTTAAGGTCAGTTGCCGGCTCTGGTGTGCAGTAGCAAGAAGAGTGTCTCATAAGAGTTTCGAGTAATTGTAGTTTTTAAAGTACTGGTTTATTTGATAAATGACCGTAAATCCCGTATTTTGATTTGGGAAAAAAAGAATGGTGAATCAAACGGCTTCTTCACGAAACTGGGCACTGAAAAAAAAAATTACACTTCTGAAGTTGGCATAAACGTTACATTAAGAAAATTGTTGACCAATATCGTAACATCTTATAGACCTGAGTTCTGGTCTGTAACTTAAGGTCAGTTGCCGGCTCTGGTGTGCAGTAGCAAGAAGAGTGTCTGATAAGAGTTTCGAGTAATTGTAGTTTTTAAAGCTACTGGTTTATTTGATAAATGACCGTAAATCCCGTATTTTGATTTGGGAAAAAAAGAAAGGTGAATCAAACGGCTTCTACACGAAACTGGGCACTGAAAAAAAAAATTACACTTCTGAAGTTGGCATAAACGTTGCAATAAGAAAATTGTTGACCGATATCTTAACATCTTATAGACTTGCGTTCCAAAGGCACTCGCAAGAAAAAGTTCTGTGTTGAGCTAGGGTTTGTAACTTAAGGTCAGTTACCGGCTCTGGTGTGCAGTAGCAAGAAGAGTGTCTGAAAAGAGTTTCGAGTAATTGTATTTTAAAGCTACTGGTTTACTTGATTAATGACCGGAAATCCTGTATTTTGATTTGGGAAAAATAGAAAGGTCACAACTTGGAGTTTGTTAGACATTACCAGTGATAAAATAGCCAAAGTGATTTATGTAGTTTGAATTCGTCAAAAATGCTTGAAATAAGACGTATTTTCAGAATCTGTTCACTCAATTTAAATCGGTCCCACATCTTTTTATGGGCATTCTTCCAGCACTCCTTTATTTCATTATATTTATTTCCCAATCTGTCGCATATTGAAAATGTCAAATATATCTTTTTATTCATATATCTAATGTTTTCTTTTAGCTGCTTGGATTCGTCAATTGCTATAAAGCCAGTTTTTGATAGATTTCAGTCGGTAGTTATTACGTCAGGAACCCTGTCACCCCTGGACATGTACCCAAAGATTTTAGACTTTCATCCAGTGGTAAGCGCGTCTTTCACTATGACGCTGGCAAGACCTTGTATCCTTCCAATGGTAAGTCAGAAAGGCTTAGATAAAGTTTAAATTGTCATCTAAGCCTGGACAGATTTATTTTCACAGACAATACGTGTTATTATTATTATCGGTTTGAAAATCTACTGTACCAAAGAGAAAGACGAAGCATAAAATAAAAAGAAACCAAAGATAAAAACATGCACAATTCACAATAATAAATACTAATGAAGACAAAGTCACCACTGAAGATAATAGAATGACATCAAATAAAGCAGAAAAAAGATGTAAAATCTAATAGAGCTGTTTAGAATGGTCTTTTTGGCGACCCAATTGTGGCTTAGCTTCAATAAGCAGGTGTTGTACTTTCTTTTCTTGGTACAGAGATAATAGGATCGGGAGTATCATATTGTCACACAGGAAAAGAATTAGGAGTCCAAGAAACGGGAAGAGCTGAGCGATATATGAATTCTTCGGAAGTGGTGAATATTTTCTGGAACTGTAGAACCAGTAATTAAGAATATCTACTTAACCAGTCACATGCTATTTTGTAACATACCACACGCTTATATTGACTCTTGACTCCCCATAGCCCCCTACCCTCCTACTGATTTGCTACTAATAATAATAATTGTTTTGATTACCCGCTAGAAATATAAAATATTACAGCTTGGTGTAGAAAGGAAAAGAAACAACAAAACGATCACACTTGCCTAGATATAGACAAACTTTTGCACAATGGTATTGATAAAACTGGGGTTTTTCTCTAGCGAAATACGAAAATCTATCAACCATACCGGTACAGCGAAACGCGGGTCAACTATACCTTAATATAGGATATTATGGAAAAACTGTAGGAAACTTATATGGGAGAACTTGGCGTACTTGTAAAAATCACTACGATTTACTTTTTATTCTTCTCCATAAATAACCTCCAACAAGGAACTAAATACAGTGAATATAGGATCACAAACGCGTTATAAAGGAGGTTCGACATAGTACGATTATCGAGAACCCTAGCTCTTACAAGCGCTCCATAAGCGCTTCAAGTCTTAGAATTGGAAGAAAGGGCAGAACGCATAGCTCTTAAATCTGACAAAATTGGCAACGTCTAGATAACGTCTAGTAGGCACAAAATCAATAACTTTGTCATCTAGCACAAAACTTTGTGGCTGATAATCACAGTGAAAACCATAAAATCTCACTACCTCGCTCTTACTGGCATTGAACTCCAGGCCTATACAAATGTGCTCTTCACTCAAAGTTTTGCAAAACGGCCTACTCAAATTTAGAATGTGTCGCATAATTTAATATCGACAAATTGAGACTAGGGAAAATAAAACCTGTTCGGATTTATTTTTGTGCACATACAATACTATTATTTTAAATGGGTTGCGAAGGGAACGCACCCTGACGAATAACCTTCCCAGCAGAATTAAAGCCTTTGAAATAAACGTTCCATTAGACGAAGGCAGTTTCAACCTAACCCCAAGCGGTCTATACATACTAGGAGAAGATACTATTATAGATCCATCTAAACCACGTTGCCGAGTTGAAACAAGTATTTGTGGGTATATACCAAAATCGAATGCCCTTGTCACGTTATGGCCAACAAGGTGTAGTATTCCTCCAATTTCATTCGTATCAATTAGCACATTTGTGAGGATTGCATTGACACATTCATGAATGAAGTCTTTTTTAAATTCAAATGGGTTATCAGGTGCAGAACATACTGAATTTGTCTCATCAGCTACAAGTAGTTTTAGCAACTTTCAAAGTACTTGAGACACAATAATGGGCCGCTACGAACTGCACTTAGATGGCCATTTACCCTTCTTAATGACAGGAGCGATTGATCCGACACAAAATGCATCTGGAACAAGACGGATGTTAAAAATAACTTGAAATGGAATTTATAAATGACATATCAAACTAAACTCCCATGGGTAAGATGAATTTCACAAATATTATCAACGCCTCGACGATACTTCTTTTTCAACCTTAGAATAGCAACATATATTTTTGGGAAGTGTGACAATGTGACTTGGGCCGACGGGCAGGGGGCCAAGACACTGATCAAGCTCAGAGTCGTATTGAGCTTCAAGGAGGTGCAAACTCACTCATACAATATTCAATCTCATCACTTTCATTCAGAGGGCTTTGAGGGGGTGTGAAATGTTTAGCTTATAATTCATTGAGAATTTTATTTGTATCTATAATATCAAAAAATTTAGCATCCCCCCCCCCCAAAAAAAAACCCTAATTGAATCAGGTCAAAAGAGCGACCCATCTTAATATAAACCAAATTTCTAATAAAAAGAATTACAAAATCGGCTTTGTTTGCTGATTCCAAATATGGAAAAGTCTTTAATTTTAAGTTTATCTATAAAAAGGTATTAGGATAAGAAGCAGCTTAACTTTCGAAAAAGGAGGAACATTATCTAAAACAGTCACCATCTTGGTGAAGTTTACACTATTTTAAGTTTATCTATAAAAAGGTATTAGGATAAGAAGCAGCTTAACTTTCGAAAAAGGAGGAACATTATCTAAAACAGTCACCATCTTGGTGAAGTTTACACTATTTTAAGTTTATCTATAAAAAGGTATTAGGATAAGAAGCAGCTTAACTTTCGAAAAAGGAGGAACATTATCTAAAACAGTCACCATCTTGGTGAAGTTTACACTATTTTAAGTTTATCTATAAAAAGGTATTAGGATAAGAAGCAGCTTAACTTTCGAAAAAGGAGGAACATTATCTAAAACAGTCACCATCTTGGTGAAGTTTACACTATTTTAAGTTTATCTATAAAAAGGTATTAGGATAAGAAGCAGCTTAACTTTCGAAAAAGGAGGAACATTATCTAAAACAGTCACCATCTTGGTGAAGTTTACACTATTTTAAGTTTATCTATAAAAAGGTAATAGGATAAGAAGCAGCTTAACTTTCGAAAAAGGAGGAACATTATCTAAAACAGTCACCATCTTGGTGAAGTTTACACTATTTTAAGTTTATCGATAAAAAGGTATTAGGATAAGAAGCAGCTTAACTTTCGAAAAAGGAGGAACATTATCTAAAACAGTCACCATCTTGGTGAAGTTTACACTATTTTAAGTTTATCTATAAAAAGGTATTAGGATAAGAAGCAGCTTAACTTTCGAAAAAGGAGGAACATTATCTAAAACAGTCACCATCTTGGTGAAGTTTACACTATTTTAAGTTTATCTATAAAAAGGTATTAGGATAAGAAGCAGCTTAACTTTCGAAAAAGGAGGAACATTATCTAAAACAGTCAACATCTTGGTGAAGTTTACACTATTTTAAGTTTATCTATAAAAAGTTATTAGGATAAGAAGCAGCTTAACTTTCGAAAAAGGAGGAACATTATCTAAAACAGTCACCATCTTGGTGAAGTTTACACTATTTTAAGTTTATCTATAAAAAGGTATTAGGATAAGAAGCAGCTTAACTTTCGAAAAAGGAGGAACATTATCTAAAACAGTCACCATCTTTGTGAAGTTTACACTATTTTAAGTTTATCTATAAAAAGGTATTAGGATAAGAAGCAGCTTAACTTTCGAAAAAGGAGGAACATTATCTAAAACAGTCACCATCTTGGTGAAGTTTACACTATTTTAAGTTTATCTATAAAAAGGTATTAGGATAAGAAGCAGCTTAACTTTCGAAAAAGGAGGAACATTATCTAAAACAGTCACCATCTTGTTGAAGTTTACACTATTTTAAGTTTATCTATAAAAAGGTATTAGGATAAGAAGCAGCTTAACTTTCGAAAAAGGAGGAACATTATCTAAAACAGTCAACATCTTTGTGAAGTTTAAACTATTTTAAGTTTATCTATAAAAAGGTATTAGGATAAGAAGCAGCTTAACTTTCGAAAAAGGAGGAACATTATCTAAAACAGTCACCATCTTGGTGAAGTTTACACTATTTTAAGTTTATCTATAAAAAGGTATT
Source organism: Artemia sp. Qi Xiang Cuo (assembly GCF_049724085.1). NCBI lineage: Eukaryota > Metazoa > Arthropoda > Branchiopoda > Anostraca > Artemiidae > Artemia > Artemia sp. Qi Xiang Cuo. The sequence goes on from NC_142800.1 coordinate 67,214,504, forward strand.
AGGATAAGAAGCAGCTTAACTTTCGAAAAAGGAGGAACAGTATCTAAAACAGTCACCATCTTGGTGAAGTTTACACTATTTTAAGTTTATCTATAAAAAGGTATTAGGATAAGAAGCAGCTTAACTTTCGAAAAAGTAGGAACATTATCTAAAACAGTCACCATCTTGGTGAAGTTTACACTATAAAATCCAACGTGTCCAAAAATATATGTAGTCCACACGAACCGGACAGTAATTATGGATCATTTATTCAACAAAATTCATTACGGTTTTTCATCGTTGTGCACCAGTTATTAGGAGAGGTTCATTGATTTTTTTTGGGTGGGGAAGGGGGGGACTCTAAAAAATCAAAGCATTTTTATATTCCTTTTGTTTTTTATTTCCGCGAGAGGTCCTTCAGATAAATCGGAAAAGGTGGGGAGGGGGGGGGGGTAACCCTTTGACTTTAGAAACCGATCCCGAAAAGGGCGTGATAGGGCTGACCGCCCCTTCCAAAGTAAAACTCAGAAAATATTACCTTATTCATCGTTGCCACACGTGTCTTTCCATTTAAGATCAACCATGTCTGACACGCGTTGCATTAGGTTTTCAACTATCGATAAACTTATCAAAAGCATAAAACCTTTTCTTTTTACTCAAAAAGTATTAAGCGTTCAAACATTTGCAACCTCTCTCAAGTCACTAACTACCCCCCCCCCCCTTCCACCCTAGAATAAAATACAGCTCATATACAGTATGTTTTCTGCTTGTTTTAAGTTTGCATGCTACATTTTGTTTTCTTGTTGAAAAAATTGCATTTTATCCATTGTTTTTAAACACCTAGTACGCTTAAGGTTCCCTATTGTGCTTGGTTTATAGTAAGGTTCTGATTACCTGCTGTAATAACTTCTACGAGCTAAATCATTCTCCGAACTTAATTTAAATTGCAAAAGTTAGTCTTGCACATTACTTTGTGCTTCTGTGATCTTGAGGCAGCAATTGTCACAAAAGAAGATAATGTCAAAATGCAAATAGCGACGAAGTATACAAGACAGTGGAACGCAACTTTAAATGAATATTTCGACCCTATATCCAAGGGCCGTCCTCAGCAAAACAAGACGAAGAGAATAAAAACAATATAAAAGAAACTTACATTAAAATTCAATCATTACAACTGAAAGGTTTTCTAAAAAAATGTTTCCCTGTTGTTCTACTTATTTGTTTATAATGTTAAAATGTCGATCGTCAAAATCGACATCGTCGATTTGCGATTCGTCAAAAGTTTGTCAAAAGATCGTCAAAAGTTTGCGATTTTTTTGCAAAAGGAGGATCAGTTAGTTTTTATTGACAGTAAGCTTTAAATTGAAAATTGAGAATCAATTTTCAATTTAAATTTCAATTTAAATTTAAATTAAATTTAAATTTAATTGAAAATTAAATTGAAAATTGGAAAATAGTAACTGAGTAATAAATGTAATAAAATAAAGGAGTAATAATAAATGAGTAATAAAATAAATGACTAATGGGACGCAAGTTGATTCTTAATTTGTGGTCTTAATTTTTTTATTGTTGCGTTGTTTTGTTTAGATTGTCACAAAGGGAAATGATCAAGTAGCCATATCCTCGAAGTTCGAATCAAGAGAAGATACGTCAGTGATTCGAAACTATGGAGCACTGTTGGTGGAAGTTGCTCGAACTGTACCTGATGGCGTTGTGTGCTTTTTCACGTCTTATAGGTAACGCTTATACTTTGTTCTATTTGCTCTTTTCATAAGGGCTTGACAGATTGCGGGTCCTTCCTGTGTTCAAAGAGCTGTAGCGCTGAAACTGACAACGATAAGCTTCTTCTGTTTATTTTCATAAAAAATTTTGTTTTCCATTGGCAAATATGTAAAATTCGTAAATTAGGAAACGTAATTTAGAAGAACGGTTCTCAAGCTGAAGTCTGTGGTCCTGTAGGAACTGCAAAGACGTTTTGATACCACACCACGTTTTCGTAAGTATTTATGTAAATTATTCTACATAAATACTTACTATTTACGTAATGTTTTCATTGCTTTTTACGGTTTCTTTGAATATATGTATAGTCGATAAATCTATATAGGAATTTTTCATGTTTTTTTTTCAATTTTTATATTTATTTTCAGTAAAATTTATCTTGTCGAAAATGAGCTTGGCATCGATGCTAATATTTTATGATATAATTAAACAATATCGATTCATTCTTAGGCTATTAATTAACTAAATAAGTAACTATGTGAACCTCGTTAACTAATCTAATTAAGAAACCTAATAGAATCTATTAATTAACTCTTAATTCTTAAAGTTTCGTATTATTGATTGAATTTAAAAAGCCCAATTGATTTAGAAAGAACTCACATGCACTGTCCATTATTGATTTACCATCAATTTAATTAGTGTAACTTTAGTCGAATTGTTCGAGATTTAAATGACTTCCTGTGTATGAACAAATAAGAATGGAGAAAATATTTTCAGGAAAAAGTATGGAAGTGATTCTTTTTATTACAATGGTACAATTATCACCTGGTGGTTCAAAGATGGCAATAATAATTGTGCTTCTATTCCCGACCTATGAATATAGGACGGCTTTTATGCACTACCTAGAATCACAAAATTTTGTGTGAAAATCACAAAATCACAAAATTTTGCTCGTAAAAGTCATTAAATAGAAATTAAAATAAAACTTAATGAAAATATGAGCCACCAAATGAAGCCTGCTCTGCTCCTGAAATGGAACTTTAATGGAAACAATATAGAATGCCATATCACCACAGCTAGTGAAGTTTTGTCGTTTTAGGTGGGAAACAATCTATTTTCAGAAAATATGAATGTTTTGTCAATCTGTGTTGACTTGTCATCTTTTTAATCCATCATTGACGGTCAGTACCTAAAACAAAGAATTGGGGATTTACCGAGGCTCTTCATTTTTTGTCATGAAATATACATGTTTAGACGGGGTACCATAGGTTGATCAAGATCTAGCGGGAGACAAAACTGGGGAAATGCGTAACTTACCTCAGGAGAATGGTCTCAGAAATCTTCTTTAACTGAAGAACCTGTTGTAACGATAGAGTTAAAAGTTCCCTAGTGTTTATGCACATTGGTCTCCTAACAGTTATATCTCCAAGCATTACGGTGTTTTTGAGATATATGATAAGATGGATGTTTTAGAAGGGAGATTCGGACAGCGATCTGAGTCAGTCGTAGATTTTCCGTTGGGATGTATTAATCGTTTTGTGAGTCATTGTTAGTGTATTCTTTTTTCTAGTGTTTGTGATGATATGTGTTTATATTTTGTTTACGTATATAGTGCTTATAAGTGTTTATAAATTTCTTTTTTCATACTCCTCTAACTGCATTTTTTGTATGTATAGAGGGTCCAAATAAATTATTATTATTATTGCTTTAAATGGACTCACGCACTTCTCTACTTAAGTAGGAAAAACATAAGTATAAATCGAGTTGTTGAAGGTCACTTAAAAGAGAGAATTGATATTGATCGTAGTGTGGTAAAGACCTAATATTGAAAACCGGAAAACAGCTAAGACACCTAGGTTGACCAAACGTCAAAGAGAGCATCCGATCAAAAGCTAGATGGCTCCACTGGGCTTAAGCAAAAATTTCCCGCAGGAACCCCCAACAGTAGGCTGCAGAACACAGAACAACTAATCGTCCTTAAAGCATTGAACCCCTTTTTCATTCTTTTTTTCTTCATATAAGCTCTGCTTTTTTTAATGAACAATATTATATTATATATTATATTATATATTACATCACAGTAAGACGTTTATTAAGATGTATTAGCGTATTAAAAGCCAAAGTGTATAGGAAATTACAGAATTTCTCAGTTTTATCAACAGTTTTGTAGAAGAAGACAACTACAAAACTTTTCATATCTGCCAAAGAAAAAAAAGGAATATCCTTTGACTGAACCTTATATTATGGCAACATTATAGTTTTATGTTTCACGGTTCAATTACTCACGTTGCGTAGATTTCTTACTGTTTACCTATATAATTTACCGTAGTAACAGAAACAAGGCTATTTATTCTCTTATGAAGTAGGATTTTTTGTCTTGTGTCTCTAAGCGTTGTACATACTCATGCAAATAACTAGTATTTGATGCAATAATCTGTCCAGAGGACAAAATATATTCAATGAAATACTGTTGTTTGTGTTTATGAACCTTCAGGAAAGTTCCTTTTAGATACATGGAGACAATTGTGTCAGCATGGTATGATCAGGGTGTTATGAGTCAGCTGCAGCGGCACAAATTGGTGTTTATTGAATCTCAAGATGCTGCCGAAACAAGCCTAGCGCTTGTTCACTACATCAAGGTAATTTCCTCGATTCTGCTCTTATCGTGACGTTAACACGGCTTTTTAAGCACTTTCGAATCTCTGTAATAAGAACAGTGGGCTAACTGTTTATCTGAAATACTTTTCGGGTATGAAAAAATACTTGGTTATGTGTACCTTTTATTTTTAGACTGAATTTGTATATTTTTTTTTCTGCCACTGGGTTCCAAAAAATGCTGCTCCTGCTTTTAAATTAATGATCCGGCCATTTTTACCGCTAGTTCTCGGGGTCTTAGATAAGACATATATTAACATCGTATATTAGTATGACATTAATTTTTTGGTCCAACTTTGACTATTGGTCTGTACAGATAAAACGACGATATGTTACAAAAAGAAATGTTTGTACTTGAGCTAGTATGTTGAACTCGAGATCGAATCTCAATATTTGTATTGTTTTGCGATATTTTATTACACTAATTAAAAAAAAATCCTAAAAAGAAGTTTTTTACAAAAAAGTAAAAGCCATATTAAACTTAAGATCAGAATAAATAGAAACCTACAAAAACTCCAACTCAAAAGGACCAGAAATTACTAATAAAGAATAAATTAAATCCAAAACGAACAGAAATCAAATAAACAATCATTGCAAAAAGCATACAACAGGTAGTAATCAAACAGTTCGTGGTAACTAAAGTAAAGAGCGACCCGGCTCAATAGTAATCGAAACTCTAAAAAACAGAATTTTGATACCAATAGATACATCAAAAGAATCGAATTTTTATGCTGATTTCGAATATATAAGTTTCATCAATTTTAGTCTTACCCATCAAAAGTTACGAACCTGAAAAAATCTGCCTTATTTTCGAAAAAAGGGGAAACACCCCCTAAAAGACATAGAACTTTAATGAAAATTAAACCATCAGATTCAGCGTAACAGAAAACCCTACTGTTGTTGTTTCAAGGTTCTATCTGTAAAAATGTGGAATTTTAGGTGGGAGTATCTTTCCATGGAGGATGTTTCCTTGGGGGAAGGGGCATCTCTATGAAGGAGGTGCCGGATTCCCCACCATTATTTAAAAAACGATCAGAAATTAAACAAAAAAACAAGTTTTTTCAACTGAAAGTAAGGAGCAACATTAAAACTTAAAACGAACAGAAAGCATTACGTATATGAGGGGGTTCGCCCCCTAGTCAATACCTCGCTCTTTACGCTAAAGTTTTTTTTTAGTACTTTCAAAAGAGCTATCTATTCCAATTAAACGGCTTTTGTGATTCAGGGATTTGTGATTCTAACAAAATGATTTTTGGAATGTAGTATTGTTAATAAGTTTGCTTGTTTTTTGTTGTTGTTTTGGTTTTTGTTTTTTTTGTTGTTTTTTGTTTTGTTTTTTTTTTGGGGGGGGGGGAGTTCGGGCCATGGAGCGAGGGTCAGGGGCCAGATGCCATGATTTATCAATCATTGATGATTGATGAATGATTAATGATTTTTTTTTTTGGGGGGGGGAGGAGGGGTATCAGGTCATGGAAATTCAGGAGTCATAAGTTTTGGAATAAAATATTGTTAATAATTTTTGTTTTTTTTTGGGGGGGGGGGCATAGAGGACCAGGGGTGAGTTGCCATGATTTTTGAAATGCGATATCGTTATCAATTTTTTCTCTTTTTTTGGGGGGGGGGGTATGCAGAGACGACCAGGGGTCAGCTCCCTTAAGCTTTGGAAGAAAATAGCGTTCATAAGTTTTTGAGGGGGATTGGAGGTAGGACTTATCTGATCTTTGAGCTATTTTCAAAACCTTCGCATAAGAACCTTATATTCCCTCTGGATACAACACTTGTCCCGGGCTCTGGGGGGTTGTGTTGACCCTGCAGTTTTTGTTATCCGATCTTTTGACTTATTTTAACAAAATGGCTATCTCAAAATTCGATAGGATGGATTTGGGGTAAAGAGGGCAAAGGGGCTAGCTGTCCTCTGGACTCTTTCGACTCTTAAAAAAAGGAACTTAGAACTTTCAATTTCCAATAGAATGAGCCCCCGGTGAAGTTTATACGATCATTTCGTCCACAAAAATAAAACTTATATTCCTCGGGGCATAATTTACAACACTTGTCCCCGGGCTCTGGGGGGTTGTGTAAACCTCTTGAGTTTTTGTTATATAATCTTTGGTCTATTTTTGACAAAATTAAAATCTCAAAAATTAGTTCGGACGCATTATTTTAGGGAGAAGACGGTGCTTGGGGGGGGGGGGCCAGTTGTCACCAGATTAATTTTGACTCTCAAAAAGGGATCTAGTACTTTCGATTTCTAGTTATTTGAATCCCCTCCGAAAATTATCTTCTCCATAAAAGCCTTATATGCCCCCTGGCATAAGTTACAATCTTTCCCCTAGAATCTTGGTGGGGGGGGGGGGGGTATGCTAACCCCAAAGTCTGATTGGTGGACTATTTCAAATAAAATGGCTATTTTAAAAGAATTTGATTAAATGTGTTTCGGGAAAAGAGGGTGTGTTTGGGGGGGGGATGCACTCAGTTCACTGTTGACGCTTAAAACCGCAACTAGAACTTTCAATTTCTAATCAAATGATTCACCTCTGAAGTTTATATGACCACTCCTTACATAAAAACTTTATGGTCCCCCATTGCATAGCTTACAACACTTGCCCTCGGGCTCTGAGGGGTTGTGTCAGGACCAGAGTTTTGTTATTTTATCTTTAAACTGTTTTGAACAAAATGGCTATCTCAAGATGGTGATCGGATGCATTTGAGGAAAAATTTGCCATGCGGGTGGGGGAAGGGGGTTCTAGTTCCCCTCTGATCACTTTTGACTTAACAACAGTACTAGAAATTCCGATTTACAATCGAATGAGCCCCCTTTGAAGTTTATGCGAACACCAAGTGTCTCTGAAAAAAATAATAAGTAAATAATAAAGCATTGGAGCCGTGTCCTTTACTGTAGGTAACGCTATAGCGTTGCCTTTGATTTTCCTTGTAATTAGCCTGTTAGTTTTAAATGGGACTTCACACAACTGTGTAACTCCTCTTTTTGTGGGCTGTTTTTCGAATTTTTAACCCTCCGGATCAGTAAAAACAAGAAAACATTAGGTCGATTTTTTTTTCGAGTGAATATTGTAACTATACCGTGTGCTAGTTGACATCTGTTTGTATTTTCATTTCTTTTTTTTCTCATTTTTGCTTGAATACATTTGGCAATTGTACCGGAACGTTGGCTCTCTTCTGTTTCCCGGTTTTGAAAATTTTTTTTTACGATGCGGATTTTTTTTTTGAACGGGCATTAATGTCGTTCAAAAAAATATTTTCACATGAAAATATATTTTCACGCTCCTTTGGAAGTTTTTGCCTTTTTTTGACATTTAAATAATAAATCCAGGGACCAAGTATTGAACAGAATCTCTTTATTACACGCTGTGTAATAAAGTACACTGTCTCATTATTTTAACCATGATTCAGTATTCGATTATAGTATGCCAAGCTATAGCCAGATTGTTTATGGGATAAATACTTCAAGCAGTAATCCTGGACCCGAGCCGGCGCTAAAAACTTGTCGAGACGAGGGCCAACAGCTGAGCCAAAGAAACCCGCCTTTTTGGTCCCCCCCCCCCAATTGTGCCCACGACAACCTTTTTCAATACAGACATTGCGTTACTGGATCCCTTCTTCGCGGTCACCGCGGGTCAGACGGGCTCAGCATATCTCTCCGGTTCCCCTTGGAGCCTCCCTCCCCTCTTCACACCGACCCTTCCCCAATCCCTATATCTATCCTTCCGAAAATATCAGCCACCGCGTTTCGACTATAAGCCACGCCGTCCCATTAGTAACAGGTTTTCGCCATTAGAAGAAACTGATCTTGCAAAATCGCTGAAACGCCAGGAAACTATTTGCCCAAGGACTAAGGTGAAAACCAAGGTAAGAGAATACTCTCCTGACATTTTTGGCCTGCCTAGTTTTTTGTATAGTAATGCGGAAAGTTAAATACGGATAAGATTATTGAACTGGAGAATTTAACTCAATTAATTGGAGCCTCAATAGTAGCGGTAACAGAGGCTCATAGGCAAAATCCGGATCTACTCAGTTTGTCCGGTTATAATAAAATGATAAAGTTAAGCCCAGATGACGACGGGCTTGGAAAAAGGGGAGGGGGTCTTGCAATTTATATTAATAAGAAAATTCCTGTTTTTCAGATAGAGATACCTGTGCTTGATGATTATGATGAGATTCTTTGGGTATTTGTAAAGCTTAAACGTCTGCCCTCTCATTATAATGGTATTGCTGTTTGTGCTTTTTTTTTTTTATTTTTTTTTTTATTTATTTATTTATTTATTTATTATTCGCCAGGACAAGATGTCAGTTCTCAAAAAGCTTTCCGGAAAAACTTCAATTAAGGGCTGACTGCGTACAGGGTAAATACCTCACGGGTGGTATGTTCCTGCTTGGTGACGCTAACGAACTACGACTTGAGTCTTTGGAAGCAGGACTACGTCTAAAACAGTTAGTTAATTTCCCAACAACAAAAGGTGATACGGCTCTGAACGGCATAGCCACTAACATGTCTCAATTCTATAGGAAACCCTCCCCAGGCCCCCCAATAGGAGGAAGCTATCACTTCACCCTTGAGCTACACCCCACAAGCAAAGTCTGGGTCACGTACACTGCTGACACAACTACAAGTCGGCCAATCATAAACAGAGCATTGTTTTTTTGTCGGCAATTGACTCACGACTGAAAAATGGGACGGCATAATTTTTACGGCTAATGCTGATGAAATAGCCATTACTTTTCAAGAAAAACTTCTCGCCAAGTACCATTTCTATTTTCCTGAAAAAGTTAACAAACGTTTTTCAGCAGATCGTCCATACGTTACAAAAGAAACCAAAGTACTAAGCAGGAAAATGAGACAACTTTTCTAAAAAAAAAAAAAAATATAAATAAGTTACTACCCTGAAGAACAAAATCAGAGAAATTAATAATAATAATAATAGTAATTTATTAACACACACAAGGACAATACATTTTACTCACTACCGACCCAAGAACCTGGGGTCAGGTTGTCCTAAGGGTAGGCATATATCAAAATTTCATATTCACAACAGAAATATACAACCTAGGCCTAAAAAAAATAAAATAAAAGAAAAATCATTCCCCTTCGCACGCAGTTCCTACCACCAATCACAAAATCACCATACTTGTCCTCCAGGTACATAAAAAAAAAAATAAAAAATAAAAAACAAAAAAACAAAAAAAAAAAAAAAAAATTAAAAAAACATATTTCTCATATAACATTCCTTTTATTTTATTTTTAAATTCCTTCAGATCCCCTATTTCTCTTAACTCTTTATTAACCCCATTCCACAACTTTAATCCCCTATAAATAGGCGAGAATGTCGACCTGGCAGACACCACGAGCGGGGCATGTAAATTTTCCCTTTGGCGAGTTTCATGATCATGAATCGAAGATCTAGCTTTTAGCATTCCTGAAAAGCAAGACGGTAATAATTCATTATTATATTTGAACATAAATTGAAGGCTATAAAAATCTCTAAGGCCTGCAGCAGGTAATACTTTTACATCAATATAGGTAGCTCTAACGGATACAAGATTTGATTTACCAGTCAACACACGGATTCCGTTATTTTGGATCACTCGAACTCGATTAGTAATTGATGGAAACGTACTCAGCCAAATAGATGAGCAATACAATATATGTGGATGTATAATAGAAAAATACAAAGTGCGAAGAACAGAAGGGGGTAATACATGTTTCAATTTACGCAGTATTCCCAGATTACGGCACAGGATTCCTGACACCTTTTCAACATGTTTCCTAAAAGATAGTGTTTCATCTAGCATAATACCCAAATATCTAACACACTGATCACGCTTAACTTTACCTTCCAGGTAACTCACTTCTTGGATCCATGGGTAGTAATTAGATGTACGCGAAAATATTACAAAACTGCTCTTTGATGGGTTTACTTTTATTTTATTAACTCTTAGCCAGCTAGACACTTGATCTAAACACTGTGTCATTAATTCAACTAAAAGGCGTTCTGTTTTTGCAATGCAAATCAATGAAGTATCATCGGCAAATAGAGGTACTGTAACGTCACTGTCACTGTGAAACATGTCGCTCATTTTAGTTTTCGCATCCTTCAGGGACAGTACAAGATCATTTACAAATATCAAAAATAGCAAGGGGCCAAGAACGGACCCTTGTGGCACACCACATTTCATATCTACAACGGAAGAAGTAGATCCACTAGGTAATTACTCACTAGGTAGTGGCGCTGTACCACCAAAAGGAAGTATCTCATTTATTGGATTCTAAGTCTGGACAGTGGTACAAAAGGACAAAGCACAGACTGTAAAACACAGACTGGACTGGAGTTTTGCTATGATGAGCCGGACAAAGAAACAGCAGATCGCCTAAACACTCGCCTGGCAGCGACTGTTCTGTCACTTCCACCACTAAACTCGAAGGATTTTCCGCACCATCTCCATATCTTATGGATTTCCAAGTCATCACAGAATCCCAAGTTCGTCTCAAATTTATGAAACTAAAGAGGACCAGTATTACACCACTCGATATTCCTGTTGACCTCATTAAGGCTTTTCCTGAATTTTTGGGTGCTCCGTTAACTTTAAAATTCAACAAAATTACAATGTCAGGCTAGTATCCACAAAATTAGAAAAAAATGATTGATAACCCCTATCCCTAAAAAAGGAGCCCCTGTGATTTTACTGATGTGCTGCCTATTACGATGACATCGATTTTTAGCAAGATCCATGAAAGTTTCATCGCTGGGTGGCTGAAAACTTTTATTCTCCGTAAAATTAACCCTCAACAATTCGGTAATAGTCCCAAGAGTTCGACAAGACATTAGTTAGTTAGTTTGCTTAATAAGATTTTAAAGTATCTTGATGAACCGGAACGCGCTGGGTCAACCTCATCGCTATTGACCTAAAGGAAGCATTTGCTTTGATCTGTCGTAGAACCCTTATCCGCAAGCTATTGACAAATTTTAATGTTTATGTATATTTGGTAATAATAGCTGCAAATTTTCTTTTAGGTAGAAGTAAAAAAAAATAAGTATAAATCAGCCTAATCTGATCCCCAGCGACTCTACTGTGGAGTTTCCAAAGGAACAATTTTGGGCCCTCTACTTTTTTTGGTTATGGTAAATGAGTTTGGAAATGATGAGTTGGATCACTTAAAGTTCGTTATTGATCTTTCCCTACTGAAAAAAAAATCCTAACAGCTATGTCATTTTGAAAGCTTGTCCTAATCCCAGAAATTGTAACATGGAGCGATAGCTATTTCAATAAATTGTGTGTTGTTGGCATTTCTTTCTCGTGTATGGAAACTAAGGGTCATACTGTAATTTGGCAAGCTTATGTTTTATCGTGGAATATTTTTTATGTCGACCTATTTGTGTTAAAGTGAACCTTGAATTTTCTGTTTCCTTTTAAGGCCTGTGATATTGGGAGAGGAGGATTGTTGCTTGCTGTTGCTAGAGGGAAAATATCCGAGGGAATCGATTTTGATCATCATCTTGGAAGGGCTGTTTTGATGTTCGGGATCCCCTATGTTTACACTCAGTCGAGAATTTTAAAAGCCAGATTGGAGTATCTGAGAGATCAATTTCAAATTAGAGAGAACGATTTCTTGACATTTGATGCATTGAGACATGCAGCACAATGTGTTGGCAGGTGCTTGCGAGGAAAAACTGATTATGGCATCATGATTTTTGCGGATAAGGTTTGTTCTAATTTTCGCCTCTTATCCACATCTGTTTTTTTGTATATTCGTTGAAAAAGTTGAAAAAAAAAACAACAAAATAATTCTCTACCCAGATTTAAATAATAAAGTACATTATTTTTAGCATATTTAATAACTATGTAATACAATTCTATTAAATATACTAATTTATATTTACTGCAGGTCGTTTTTTTAGAAATTAACTGTAAATTATTGACTGAATCTTATATCAATTTTTTAAGTGCGTTTGCTTTCGTATAGGCTCTCTCGTATTGCCATACAGCTCCTGTAACTAATACAAATATATGACATTAAATAATGTATCCCCCCTCATTTTTTTTCTTCTTACATTTATTTCCTTCTTTGTTGTAAATGTAGTATCTTGTAAATTTAATTTATTTCCTTTTTATATTTAACAGCTTTAGGATACTAAGTACCGTCAGTCTATTTACCGCCAATTATTATGGATCATCAACATTGAAGACTTCGATTGGACAATGCGTGTTCTTAATACTAGCTTACCACCGTATGTACTGTTCAGTATGTGGATTTAATCTTTAATATTACATTCAAAATAGTTGCTTAAGAACTGGGAGTCCTATCACCATCTCAGCACCCCTTTTGCACACTTAGTCCAATTATACTTCTCCAAATAAAGGGAGATTTTGGGATAAATTTCGGCTAGTTCAATTTTGTTTAGAAAGACTTCTTACGAAGTCAGAAAATGTTAGTTTAAAGATGAACTTTTGATAGTTCAGGCACCCCTCCCCTATCTACACGGAGGTCAATCGGCCTTTCCCCCGATAGTTGTGTGTATCTATTCAACTAAGTAGATAAATTATTGAAGCTTATAACAAATTAACTCAGTCAATGCAATTCACCAATAATTATAAATAGAAACTATGCATTTTGTATGGGTCGCTTTAGGAACGAAAACTCTGCTGCAAGGCAGTTTTTTTAGTGATGATTATTCTGCCATAACGCACTTTGAACCGGGGAAGGTAGCTTTTCGAAAGTTTTCAATCTCAGGGTTTTCGCTCAATAGGATTTTGGCCCAATTCCCCCAACATCTGTAATTTTGGGGCAGAAAATGACTGAAATAGGCTTTTTACTTTCGCGTGATTCCTTTTCTGCCTTGTAAAGGGTTGTCGAAATTCAGTTTTCGTTCGAAATAGCCCTTTCGTAAAATTCTGTGACCATTGGTTCAATACAAAAGTGTAACACAACACTGATTCAATAGTCTAAAAAGAGCGCATCACCAGCCATCCTTATCAAAAACAATAGAAATTTTTAGATGTTTTTAAACCCGGAATTTTGAAATTTTCTTTGTAACCTCATTCCGTCGATGACCTATACCTCTGAAAGCTGAATGATCTTTGTTGCCAGAATTATGGCACTGCTCTGAGATTATGAGATTGAAACAGTTAAGATAGTAACATGTTAAGTAAATAATAATGGCTTGACGCATTACTAAAATTACATTTTTGTACTAAGATTTCTGCAATATTTTGAATTATTGTTTTATGGCTCTAAAATTTGCAGTCTGGAATGGAACCACTCTTCTCTGTCCTAATGTTATGTTTTCTTTTTGCTTTGTTGTCGTCGTGTTTTTTTTATTAAAGTATGTAAAAATACACTTATCTTCTTATAGAAAAATTCCTAATAATTTTGCCATTTTGAAAGCTTTCCTAATCCCAAATATTGCAACAGGGCGCGATAGGTATTTCAATACATTGCGTATTGTTGGCGCTTATTTTTCTCGCGTATGTAAACCTAAGGGAAATCCTTGAATTGGCAAGCGTATGTTTTATTGTGGAATTTTTTTTTATGTCGAATTATTTGTGTTAAAGTGAACCTAGGCTAACTTGATATTTCTGTTTCTTTTTAAGGAAACAGAAATTTAAGTAAGACTAGCTTAAAGGTTTTTAAATCTGGGTCTGTAACATCTTTTTGGATATATTGGACATTTTGAGTTTCATGCTTTAATTTTGATCAAAATCGCATCCTTTTGGGATATTTTCCCCCTCGTTCAAGAAGAATGTAATTTTCTTTTTTATACTAGCTGCTTTTTGCACGTGAGTAACTATAGAATTTATCCATAGTTAGAATCAACGTAAACCTGCTTCTTTTTATGTGGGTTTTGTTATCAAACTTTTCTTTTTAAATTTTTTGTTGCTATTGACAAATTCGCTCCTTCCATATCACTATGAACTGAAAATATTTAAATCAGCAACCTTACCAATACTTAGATAGGACGAAATAGGCAGAATAAAAAACATGCGGACTGTAATGGAAATTCCAAAACCTGCCCCCCCCCCCCAAAAAAAAAAGATCTTATCCTAATCTGAAATAATTAGTCATGCTTGACAGATGAAGGATTAGAAGCTGCTGAAAATCAGGCTTTTTGGCAATCCATTTAGGGCCAAACAAAAAGCAGGACGTTATCGAATAAAGTGCGACGTTCAATCCGTTAGGGCCAAACATTTAGGCCAAACAAATCCATTTAGGACCAAACAAAAAGCAGGACGTTCTCGAATAGGGTGGGAAAAGATCATTAGAAAGGATTTGAAGAAGAAGGAACTTCAACAATGGTCTAAATAGTAAAGCTCTTAGCAGGATGGGTTGGATACGCAGTATGTGCAGCTTTTTTTTTTCTGAGGTGACATAGTGACGGGATGAATTGTCAGTAGAAGTACTATTCTGACATTATAATAATCCAGACAAGGCGAATTACCGGTAAGGGATATTTTCTCTACCTTTTTTGTGTTTTATGAAAATGCCTTATTTGAACTTAAAGAATTTCAATAATGTCGTCGAGAGTGAAGCTGTGAATGGGTTTGGGTGGATCAAGAGCGGGATCAACTGTTTCGCAACGGCATAGCGTTGTGATGAGTTGTCGGTAGAAGTTGTAACAGTATCTTTACCTGAGAATCATAGTCCTCTAGGAAAGACATATTGAACCTGAGTTGTAATGTGGTTGAACAAAAATTACCAGTAAATAATTTTTTTTATTTGTAATATTTTTTTTGTGACAATACGTTCTTGTGTCTTGGAGTTATTATTATTATTATGTTAATTTGAGTAAAACTGTACACATTTTCTGCTCGTACACGCTACCGTCACGCGTTGCTGTGATGTAAAAAGGAAGAAAATTCAAGAAAAATCCCCCCTCTGCCCAGAAAATTCGTCGTGGAAAATTTCACCGTACGGAAAACTTTTCGTCCGCGGAAAATCTCTGGAAAAATTTCTCTCTCTCGGTGGAAAATCCACCCTGCGGGAAATTATCCTTCAGAAAATCTCCCGCACCCTGACAATTCTCCTGTAAAATTTTCCCCGCGTGTAAAATAACGGTCATATCTCTAAATAAAAAGTATTTGAATAATTAGGTTAGGATTACTAAGTTACCCATCGTGTTTTGCTTGATAATTAATATCCAGAAAAAGTGAATAATTTGAACAGAAGCCACTGTCAAGTATTTTTGTTCAGGGGTGTCTAATTTCATTCAGCGCAAAAAATATTAACAATGCCTTGGGAAGAAGGATTTTATATTTAAACCTTTGCAAAATTGTATTCAACAACTTCTTAAAGTTTCTGGCGACCTGACGAAGAGTGCATAGAGGGCGCACATACAGACGCATTCGATAAACATTACATATCCGAACGCAAAAATACTAATATGATTTTCCCTGAGATTTTGAAAAGAATCGCTTCTCATAAAACGGTTTTGATCGCCAATGTGTCTTAAGTAATTTGATTCATATATTCAGCTTTAATCTGGTCTTTTCAGCAAACTATTCCTTTTTCAGAGATTTTCGCGCTCAGACAAAAAGAACAAGCTCCCAAGATGGATTCAAGAGTACCTTAAAGATGCCGTTTCCAATCTCTCGACCGAAGAGGCTATTCAGGTAATTATACAAATAAAGAAGCAATTATTATACGGAGAATTGAAAATATTTTGATTATTGAAAAAGATTGACCAGTACACTACTAAAATGTACATAATCGGCTCCCCCATATTCAAACCCATAAGTATAATATTATAATCAGAACTTGCCTTTAATTTAATTTGCATTTTTCACTTTTGGTTAGCTTATGGATTTAATCCACAAGTCTTCAAATGTCCAAATTTGAGGGAAAAGGTTACAAAACCCCATAAATTAACATTTTTAGACTGGTATGTTTAATTTGCCCCCCTCATTATTTGAGTAAATATGATGCAGCTGATCTGGCAACTAAGCTGACTATATATGACCATTTCAAAAATCATTCGCTTTGGTCTTTATGCCTTAATTTTGCTTACATTTTAATAATTTAGATTTCTCAGTCACACTTTCATGTATCAACTTTGAATCTGAAACAATGTGACGCTTGCTGTGCTTTCTGGCTTAAGTATTTTCTAATGTTTATATTTTCCCTTTTTCTTGGTGTTTTACAACAAAATAATTTTGTATGATACAAAGAGTTTTTCTAATACAAAGGACTATTCAATTTTTCTAAAAAAGACACAGAGGGGCTTTTTTTTTTTTTTTTTTTTTTTTTTTTTTCTTTCTTTCTTTGTTTCTTTATTCAATGAACAGGCTGTAAGATAACGGGCGATCTTCTACAGAAATTGAGGCATTGTTTTGGTCCGGACTAAATTAATATGAAATTTTCAGAATCAAGACAAATAATTCAGGAAAAGATTTTTTATTCTTGTTTAAGAATTAGTAAAATACAAGGATAAGAGATACTACCTACTGAAAACATGGCTGCTGTGGAACAGATTAAAATTAAGTGTGCAGAAATCAAATAATTTTTGGATGAAATTAGAGCAAGATTTCAGGTTCTTCTTTATAGTACCAAAGACAGTGAAAATACAATCTAATTTGTTTGAATTGGTTAAATGGAAACTTGTACAGCCATGTATATCTTTACATAATCCAGATAAAATCAAGCATTCAATTTTTATCGAAGAGACCTATGTGTGTAGTTTGCAATTTTTGTTAGTAGCGGCTGACAAATTAAAAAGTAAATTGAAAAATGGGTGGAAAATCGGAAAAAAAAATAAAAAGCTAAAAACCTGTTGCACCAGACAGCTGAAAATGCTGTAGCTTTTCTTTGAAGGTGCAGAAAATTGAAACATGGGTGGAAAATCGGCAAAAAAATAAGCTAAATTCGTGTTGCACAAGACAGGTTTAAGGTGGTGTAGCTTTCCTTTGGAGGTGCAGCAAATTGAAACATTGATGGAAAATCGGCAAAAAAAAACTAAAAAAAGGTTGCGCCGGGCAGCTTAAGATGGTGTAGCCTTCCTTTGAAGGTACAGCAAATTGAAAAATGGGTGGAAAATCGGCAAAAAAAGCTAAAACCCTGTTGCACCAGACAGCTTAAGATGGTGTAGCTTTCCTTTGAAGGTGCAGCAAATTGAAACATTGGTGGAAAATTGACAGAAAATAAACTAGAAACATGTTGCACCGGACAGCTTAAGATGGTGTAGCTTTCCTTTGAAGGTGTAGTTATCTTTAGGAATCAACAAATTGTTAATAGTTGAATTTATACGGAATATAATCCGGGTTAAATTCAACAAATTACTAATAGTTATCGTTAATCAACAGATCGTTAATGGTTAAATTTGTACGGAATAAAGTCCGGGTTAAATTCAACAGTCTTACTTATATACATTGTTCAATTTGGTACAATGACGAAAATGCGGTAATGTTCAAAAACTTTTAATTCTGAAACAACCAAGAGACAAGTCTTGCAAAATTTTTGTTTTAAGAAAAGGATTGACCTAAGGGTAAAAACGTTTTTATTTTGACGTGATTGGTACTTCAAGAATCAGGTAATTAAAAGGATAAAAGGTGGTACTAATTAAAAGTATGCTATGTGCAGAATAAATTAATACTAAATGTCCATAAAAAACAAAATTTGTTGAAAGTAATTGAGACAAATTCTAGAATCTGGAATATACAAGACAATCTTCTTAACAAGACATTTGGAATAAGCATAAAAGTAAGAACTTATTTTGGTGTAAAAAGTATTTCTGACCCGGGTTTCAAACTTGGAATACCATTTACTTACTAATGGTACTAATTTACTTTTTAATTTACTAACTAATTTACTACTACTTTACTTTATTATTACTTATTTATTAATTATTTAATCATTTACTTTAGTTTACCAATTCACCAATTTATTTTACTAAGTTACTTACCATTTACTTACTAATGGTACTAATTTACTTTTTAATTTACTAACTAATTTACTACTACTTTACTTTATTATTACTTTATTTATTAATTATTTAATCATTTACTTTAGTTTACCAATTCACCAATTTATTTTACTAAGTTACTTACCATTTACTTACTAATGGTACTAATTTACTTTTTAATTTACTAACTAATTTACTACTACTTTACTTTATTATTACTTTATTTATTAATTATTTAATCATTTACTTTAGTTTACCAATTCACCAATTTATTTTACTAAGTTACTTACCATTTACTTACTAATGGTACTAATTTACTTTTTAATTTACTAACTAATTTACTACTACTTTACTTTATTATTACTTTATTTATTAATTATTTAATCATTTACTTTAGTTTACCAATTCACCAATTTATTTTACTAAGTTACTTACCATTTACTTACTAATGGTACTAATTTACTTTTTAATTTACTAACTAATTTACTACTACTTTACTTTATTATTACTTTATTTATTAATTATTTAATCATTTACTTTAGTTTACCAATTCACCAATTTATTTTACTAAGTTACTTACCATTTACTTACTAATGGTACTAATTTACTTTTTAATTTACTAACTAATTTACTACTACTTTACTTTATTATTACTTTATTTATTAATTATTTAATCATTTAGTTTAGTTTACCAATTCACCAATTTATTTTACTAAGTTACTTACCATTTACTTACTAAACTTAATAATAAAAACTAAACTTTTAAACTTACTTTTCCTTGCTAGATGTTCACTAATCTCGAAACTCTGAATGATATGAGTTGGTGGTATGTGAATTCGCCCCCCCCCCCGTAAAATTCCCCAACAGGAAAATTAACCCCAGACCCCCCCCCCTCCTCGGGAAATTACACAGAGGTAGCATGGCAATTAAAATAATGAAGAAAAGAAGCCATTTTTGAATATTCTAACAATATTCCAAAATAAAAGTAGAATATGGGGTGTTGGATATAATTTAGTATTTACGATACCAACCCAAAGGCAAGCTTATTTGACATTTCGAAGTTTGTGACTCAAAACTTTAAATGAACATCATAGCGGCTGGAGGAGGGTGGGCTAGCAGAAAAGGAACCGGGAGGGGGGCCGATTGCCCTACAATAGCTTTTGGTCTTTAAAAGAAAACAAGAACTGTCAATTTCTAATTTAATGAGTCACCTCCCAAGTTTCTTAAATAGCCCCTTTCATTTGAAGTAAATGGGAAAAAGTTTTTTGGCACTGTTTTTTACCCCCCCCCCCCACCCCTCCCTATCACCAATTAAAAAGGCGTACACCAGAAACATTCCCAGGAATCAACAGGGTTAGGTATCAATTTCTACATCCACCCCCTCCCCTTCCCTAGAGCTCATTCTATCTGTAGGCTCAGCAAGAGTTAGGATGTTTTAGCAATAAATTTCACTCTTTGAGGCATCTGGACCCCCTCCCCCCCCCCAAACAAAATGATCCACTACCTCTCCTTCATAATAGCTGATGCACGCTTACACATCATTCCATATAATTTGATGGAGTATTAAGTAAGCTAGTTTAATTAATTGTAAATTCAAAATAAATACCTTAAACATTTTTCTGTAATAAGATTGGAGGTATCATCCTGCAGGGCCCTTATTCAGGCTTAGTCTAAATAAAGGGAGGTGACAGATTAATTTTTATCCCACTCCCATACATCTTTCTATATTTATCTGAAGGTTCATGAAGACTTAGACAATTTGGGCATTGAAATGCGCTCTTCTAGGTATCTGGCATCCCCTCCCCCTGCCACCCCCCCCCCCGCCTAATAGCTTGTGTCCCTCCTTCATAATAGCTTATTTACAGTTATACGCTTTTCTTCATTCTTTTTATTTGTCTAAGTTTCCCTTTGGGTGCTGAATTTTACATTTGGGGAGAATTTTCCACGGTGGGGGGGGGGAATACGCCAGTTACTGGTTTTCAGGACAGTTTTTATTGCATCGTTGTTATTTTCCTGGGTTCTCTGTTTCCCACGTGGCCTCATTTATTTTCTTGTTTCTTTTAATTCTGCATCTTGTTAATTGAAAGCAATAAATTTAAGAACTAACAGAATATATGTCAAGGATCGTACAAAGATCCAGAAGCAAATGACAAAAATTAATTTACACATAAAATTAAGGCATACGGTCCAATCAAAAAAAAAGAAGAAGACAAAAATGCAGACAAAATGGATTGCAGTAGGGAAAAAGAGCCAGAGATGTGAAGCTGCAGCAATTAAATAAGGCATATGGTCTAGTGAAACAAGAGAATTAAGATATGCTGAATTCTTTTTGTGACCTGTCTGGTCTTTTTAGATTGCTCGCCGTTGGCTCAGACAGATGGCACAGCCTTTCACCCGTGAAGATCAGCTTGGCGTGTCCTTACTTACTGTTGAGCAGTTGAGAAGTGAAGATTTTCAAAAACGAGTCGTTCAACGATCTCATGCTGCTTGAAGTGTCTTGAATAAGTGTTAATGTTTTCTTGATTTTTTTTTTTTTTTTTATATTTTTATCCAAAATTTATGTCTGTGATCCGGCAGTTCTGTGTTTTCTCTTTTAGTGGACTATGGTCTATTATTTATTGAATCTCAATTATCTTTTTACTTTAATGTTTTATAGTTCTGATGGATATTTCTAGAAGAATGTTTTGTATGTTAATTTCAGAAGTTGAATCGGTTGATTCTGATGAGATTTGGTCTAGCAAATATTTGTACCCCTGTTAAAACTTTTTTTTAATTGAATTTGACCTTAAAACTTTAAGAACTATAGGCAGGGGTGTCCCGAGGCTCATTTTATTCGGGGGGCGATCTTCGTAAATTTTACCGAATCGCTACCTGATTTATGGTTAATTTTCTGCTGAAATCAAGAATTTTGCTAAATTTCGGCCGATTTTGCCAAATTTCTGCCGAAATTTTTGCCTTCGGCGAAAATTTTATCGAATGTCAAAAAATTTTGGAGGGCAGCCCCCCCCCCGCGAGACGCCCCTGACTATAAGTTGTATAAAATGTGGGATTGGGCTCGTAGTCGAGGAATTTTTTGTGGGACAACTTTTGAAAAGCTTAAAAAAACTGGCTAATTATGTAAACACTAACTCGAATTTTTGCAGAATCAGACATTTGAACGAACTATCTGGTGTATAAATTTGATATAAGAAACTAGAAAACAATGTTGAACTATTTTGGACTAAAACGCTACGTTTCATGTTTTTTCATATTAGCCATTTTGTTCAACGTAGTTGAAAGTTCTGGAAATTAGGTCTTTGAGGATGACAGTCCCCCCAGACCCCTCAGAGCTAAGGTTGTAGATTATGCCCTGGGGGCATATAAGGCTTTTATTGAAATCTTTGTCGTAGAAACTTGAAAATGGGCTCTTTCGATTGGAAATTCAAAGTGCTAGTGCCCTTTTTAATAGTCGAAAGTGATTGGAGGGCAACTAACCCCCTCTACCGGTTATTTTGGGCATGTTTATTTTTTAATATAATTTAAATAAAACACGTTACAGTCAGCATAACTAAAATAAAACATTTCAAGGTTCGAACCTTTTTAATAGTCGAAAGTAATTGGAAGGCAACTAACGCCCCTCTCAAGCCCACCATTTCCCCAAACACATTCAATGAAAATTTTAAGACAGACATTTTGTTCAACGTAGTTGAAAGTTCTGGAAATTAGGTCTTTGCCAGCGCTGTCTTAAAAACTTCAAAAAGGACTCATTCAATTGTGAATGGCTAGTACCCTTATTAATAGGCAAAAGTGATCGGAGGGCGAATGCCCCCGTGCCTATCATTTCCCCAAGCACTTCTGATCAACATTTTGATATAGCTATTTTGTTGAACATAGTTGAAGGGTCCGGAAATTACGTTGTTGAGTATGACAACCCCTCACAGCCCTCAGGGCTAAGGTTGTAAGTTATGCCCTGGGGGCATATAATGTTTTTATAGAAAGTGTTGTCGTAAAAACTTCAAAAAGGGCTCTTTTGATTGGAAATTGAGAGGGCTATTGCCCTTTTTAATAGTCGAAAGTAATTGGAATGAGAATCCCCCTCCCCTCACGCCCATCATTTCCCCAAACATATCCGATCAACATTTTGATATTGCCATTTTGTTCAACGTTGTTCAAAGGTCTGGAAATTATGTCTTTGAGGATGACAACCCCCCCCCCATAGCTCTCAAAACAAGGGTCGTAAGTTATGCCCTTGGGGCATATAAGGTTTTTATAGAAAGTTTTGTCGTAGCTGCTTCAAAAAAGGTTCATTCGATCGGAAATTGAGACAGTAGTGCCTTTTTTATTAGTCGAACGTGATCGGAGGGCTAATTTTGATATAGTCCTTTTTTTCAGCCCATCATAAAGGTCTGGAAATTATGTCAGAATAACAAATCTCCCCATCCCTAAGGGCAAGGGTCGTAAGTTGTGCCCTGGGGACATATAGGGTTTTTTATAGAAAGTGTGGTCATATAAACCTCGTAGAGGGTTCATTGGATTCGTGATGAGACGCTCTAGTGCTCTTTTTAAGAGTCAAAATGATTAGAGGGCTGCTACCCCCTCCACCCTAAACACACGCCGTATTGTCCTGAAATGCGTCTAATAGAAATTTTGAAATAGCCATTTGTTGGGACCTTTGGCCCCTTTTGTTTCAGAAAAATATTCTTTTTATAAATTTAACTTCATTTAAGAATCCATTAATTAGCTAGTGTCTGAAAAAGCCAGGTGAGCGATGACTCATACAGCTTAAATTTACAGCTTGAAAAGCTTCAAAGGATGCTGGGAAATTAATTTGATTTGGCCATTCCTCGCCTTTGGTCAGGGTTGCGCGCGCAAGGGCGCGTCTCAAAGTGTTTTATTTATCGTAAGAGTTTATGGTCTTAGTTCGGTTTCTGAGTCTGATATATGTGGTTGTGAATACAGATTAGAATTCTTTCTTCATATCTCTAAACTATTTTACTTGGCCTATGTAGGGTAGGCAACCTACGGCGAGACTGAGATTAGATTAGCATGGTATATAAAAAGAATCGAATACTAAGTCAGAAATCTTGTCTTGAGGGCGAATTGTGGAGTTTGATCTTTATGGTACCTGAGGCCAAATAGTGTGGGCACACGGAAACCACTGGGAAAGTATACTTGCCAGAGAACCCTGACGGTTGTTTAAACCGCCAGAGACAGGAAAAGGCGAAATCTATGGTACGTAGGAGCTACAGTGGCTTCTGGGGTACTGCCAAATTCATCTGGTGGCATTAGAGGTTTTCCCCCCAATTTCAGTGGTAAAGACCAGTCATCTTCACCCTCCCCCAATACCATTCTATTAAAAATAGTCTAAATATTATATAATAAGGCTATTGGGGTTGAAACAAACCCCATTGATTAGGAGGAGGGATTGTCAGTAATACCCCGCTGGTATTTAAGGTTTTAATGGAAGGAATGTTTGTGTAACTTTAGAATTCTTATGGAAGGGATGGTTGTTTAACTTCAGAAGAAGCTCAGTCTTTCTCCCTGAAAAAGACTGTGTCAATATAAAACGAACAAAAATTGATCAAAAAAATTTTTTCCACAAAATAATTTTTTCAAAAAAAAAGTAAAGAACTCCATTAAACCGAAAATGAAAAAAAAAATAGAATCAAAAATCTACTAAGCATACAACTACCATAAATCAGTATCAATAAATAAATGAAACCCAAGACAAACAGAAATTAAAATAAGTCAAACTCAAAACAAGCAAAAATTCATCTGAGTAGGGTTCTAAACCATATGCTTTCTAAAAGCTAAAATATAATTTGTAATTTAATGAAAAAATGCTTTTAAATGTTTTCACTCTTAAAGAAATAAAGAATTAATTAAGATTTTAAGGAATAAATATCAGCATATGTATATTAAATTGACAATGCACATTTTTTCAGTAAATTCATTTGATTTTTTTTAAGTAAAGTACAAATTATGTTTTAGCTTTTAGAAAGCATTGGGTTTAGAACCCTACTCAGATTAATTTTGTATGTTTAATAGAAAGGAGAAGAGGCTTGTACAAGATTTATCTGGGTGATAGATCATATGAAAACAAGAGAAATGTGAAGAAAGTGGAGAAAGCATTAAAAAATGACTAAAGGAGGTGTAAAGTGGAGGCCATGGATAAAATTGCCGAGGATCTGGAAGATAGACGGCATAATAGTAAAATATTTTACTGGTATGTTAATAACATGAGAGGGAGTAGTCAATCCGGACTTGGCCCAGTTAAAGATAGGTGCGGGACCACAATTATTGATAATGAAAGAGTTTAAGAGAGATGGTCAGAACATTTTGAGAATGTGCTAAACCGGGATAGAGCTGCAGGGAAAGATATACAGGAAAATAAAAAAGTTTGTGATACCTTGAATGTGAAGGAAGATTTGTTTTGTGAGGAAGAATTAGGGACAGTACTAAAAGGATTAAAAAATAATAGGGCCCCAGATGTTGATAATGTGGTAATTGAGCTTCTTAAATACGGTGGCTCTGAGGTTAAAAATAAGTTACTGAAGATTATGAATATGATTTTTTAAAAAGGGGAAGTACCTAGCGATTTTAGGAAAACCCTAATTAAACCACTGTGTTAAAAGGTGATAAGAGTGAGTGTGGTATTTATCGAGGCATTAGCCTGGTCTCTGTAGGCAGCAAATTACCTAGTAATATGATACTTTTTAGACTGAAAGATGCTGTAGACAAAATTATATGAGAAGAACAGTGCGGTTTTAGAAAAGTCTATCCTTTTTAAAACCGCACTGTGTCGACTAAATTTTCACTCTTAGTTAAACGATTCAGAAGGGCCTGAGTCATCAAACACATTTGGTCCTCATTTTTGTAGATTATGAGCAAGCGTTCGATTCTCTTGATAGAAGAGTTTTATCGAAGGGCTTGTCCTTGTAAGGTATACCAGACTAATACATTAAAGTGTTAGTGCTATGTACGAGAATAAAACTGCTGCGGTTAAGGTAGGAAATGAGGTTAGGAGCTGGTATCGTATTAAATCACTTAATCAGAGTTAAGAGTTAAGCAGGGTTGTGTTCTGTCTCCCTTTATATGGATCCTTGTGATGAACTTTGTCTTAAGGAGCACAGGAAAGGCAATTGGAGAACACGGAATCAGATGTTGGAGAAAAAACGTTCCTGAACTTAGATTATGCTGATGATTCAAGTATCCTGAATGAAAGTATGAGCAAATCGAATTGACTTATAAACGTTTTGCGAGTTTGCGGGGCTAGAATAGGTTTGAAAAGTAATGTTAAGAAGACTAAGTCGCTAAGGCTAGGAATTAGTTAAGATGAAAAGGTGACGGTGAATAACAATAAGATTGATCAGGCGGACAGCTTCACTTACCTCGGTAGTACTATTAATAAAGACGGTGGGAGCAGTGAAGATGTTTAAAAGTAGAATACCCAAGGCTCAGGGGGTTTTTTGACAGTAAAAAAAAAGTTTGGAAGAACAAGAAGATAAGTCTGCAAACCAATTGTCTAGGGCTAAACGGAAAACACGTAGTCTGTGGCTGGGTTGGGATGATGTCATAAAGAAAGATTTAAGGGAAATGGGAACTTCCTGGGAGAGTGTAAAGAGGGAGGTTTTGAGTAGATTGGGATGGAGATGGAGCGTGCGTAGCTGTGGTGGTCTCAGGCGGCTTGGCGCGGTGGTCAGTTGTTAGTAGTAGTAGTATTAGTAATATATTATTTTTAGTAATACTATTTTTCTAGGACAAATAATCTTGGACTGAATAATTTTTACTCTTAGTTCGGTATTGCCCACATATCACTCAGCCACTTGGAGAGATAGTTTTAGCTCCCTACACATCTTCGCTGCTCAGTAAAGAAAGTTAACTTGGAGAATTCTTAGAAAATTTGGCACGATTCCATTTCGCCATTTTGCCATTTCACCAAAGGCTGCTCCAAAATTGAAAAATTTGGAACAGTAAGAAATTTTGAAGTTGTATTTGATCGATTGCTGGTTTAGGCAGTGACTAAATCAGCCATCGATTTAGTCACTGTCTTGAGTGAAAAGATAGCTGCACAATATGTTTTGCTCAACGGCAGTCATTTCCAATATTAACCTTATGTTTGTATTTGCAGACTTTGATAGAGATTGAATACATTTAATGAAACAGAAATAAAATTAAAGTATTTCGCAATATATTATTTAATATTATTGTGCTCTAAGTTTGAAATTGTACACTAACTTCCATTGAGCTTTCAGAATAAATATAACCTTATCAATAATATAAAATTGTGAATGTAATTTGCAGTGGAAAATCACTATCATGATTTAAAAGTAGTACACCATTTATCTTTGTGAAGTTCAGTGGAGAAGGGGGGTGTTTTTAGAGGGAGTGAACTTAGGGGCCCCATTTTTAACCCTCTAATCACACAGATTGAAAATATTCGTAATATTTCGTCCAGGTATGGCAACCACATATACTTGAGGTGTTTCTGTTTGTGATGTATGTATTTTAACATTAGCCTCAAATACGTAGTCAGGAGGCTCGGAAATCGTTGAAAATAACTTTTTGTTGAAAGCAAGTGCCATTTTTGAAATTTATACTTGGTGTGTTGTGATTTATGACTGTCCTATAGGGATCCAAGTTTTTAAAGTATGTTTGTTGCCAAAGCATGATTATAGTCCAAGTACTTAGTAATAAAAAATATGGTCCATCGCTAATCAGGTAAATTTGCCGTCTCTTTATTCTACAATTTATAGTTTAGAGCAAAGTCGGCTTCTGCTTAAGTCAGGTAGGCCACTTCTACAGTAAATCTTCAAATGTCTTCTTGTTTTATTCTTAATGACAAATTCAAAAAAAATCCTTTGTCAATAGTTTTTTAAGTTATCTGATTTGGTTTTACCGACAACAAAATTATTTGACAATGATTATTCCTAGCGACATTTTGACTTTAATCCTTCGACAGTGAAAATTCAAATCCAACTGAATAGCTTGCACTGACACATTTCAGTAATATACGGCAGAACCTCGTATCTGGGCATACAGTAAAATAGTTGTAAGCTAGAGCCGGATTAGCTACGCAAGTTTGCTCCCATTTGAGCTATATTACAAACAGCTCAAATGAAATTCTTTACTGTGGCATTTTCATCCAGCCTAATACAATTGTAGCCTATAACATTTCATTTTTTTTAATTTCAAATTTTTGGATTTGTGTGCACATAAGTAAATAAAAACGAGTGTTTAATGAGCAAATAATATAAAAATAAAATTATAGGACACACGGATTTCTTGTATAGTTTGCGGCAAATAAATTTGAAGCCTATAACATTTATAAAACATTTCAGATTTTTTGAAAGACAATAGGTTAATAAAACATTTGGAATTATCCCTTAACTACATTTGCTGCACTCATAAATGCTTAATGCTTGCTCGATACAGTGTTACATTTGTTCCTTAAGATGTACGCAGTCCATGTAAAATATTTAGTTTGCATAGGCCATTACTGTTAAATTTCACTTAACTGATTTGATTCCTTAGAGTCTTCGTAAAATAATGTCCAGCCGTTCAGAATACTACTTATTGTCTATTGTGGAGGGGAGCTAGAAAATTTTTATTGATTGAAAGGAGGTGCGTGAAGCTTTAAAAAACACATTTCTATATTTATTTGGCAAAATTTTGAACTTTTTGTTAGCATTCAGTGGGCTGGGAGACTTATACACCTTTTTCACGGTGTTCAAGACGAGATGAAGATCTCGTCTTGAACACCGTGAAAAAGATGTATCTAAAATTCAATTTTGATATTTCAGAGCCCTCCTTAGAAAAAGTTAAAGGAGTTAACTTTTTCAGGGATGATAATAATCCTCAGAGCATTTTTATATGAGTACTAAACTTGAATATTAGGAACCGGAGGTTGAAGGAGGAGTAGTTGATTGACTTCAACGCCCCAAGAACGAATGCTCAAAGACATGAAAAGTATGATGCGTGTATAAAGTATTTTTTCACCATGCCTCAAGAAGGTAAAGACCATCAAATTTTATGCTAGAATGTTTTGAAAGTCAATCGATATATAAAATGCTTACAATTCCTCACTTACTGAATTTGTTGCACTCAAAATGCTTTCCTTAAACCACTAGTTAGACTTTCAAACAGTTCGAGTTAACCAACTGTAAGTAAGGAGCGATTCAGGCCATTAGTGACCAAAACTCTAAAAAACAGAATTTAGAAAACAATTTATACATCAATAGAATTGAATATTTATGCTGATTCCAAATACACAAAACTCATTAAGTTTAATGTCATCCAGTAAAAGATATGAGCATAAGAAAACTTGCTATTTTTAATTTGATATTTTAAACAGGATATTTTAAACAGGAAATGAAAATCACGCCCTAGACTCAGCATGTCAAATAACCCTCTTGTGGAGGTTTCAAGCTCCTATCTGCAAAACTGGGAAATTTTACATTTAATCTCACGTTTTTTTCAGGGTTGATAGTAGTGAACCGCTGGTCTTAGAAGATCGAGACAGCTAATGTGAAGGGAAACGGAAAGTGCTAGTGTCCTTTTTTGCTGATCAAAAGATTGCACCACGGGAAAGTGTTGTTGTCTGCCATTTGGTGGCAACAAACTACGATTTTGCTCCATGGAGCACCAAGTTACTATCGCTTGATCTCAGTTAGAAAGAGTGCATATCAATGCCCAAATTGCCTAATTTTCAATGAGTCTTTAAATAAATGTAGATAGCCGTCTGGAGTGGGGGAATTAATCAATCATGTCGCTTCATTTAGACTAAGACTGAATACGGGTGTTGCAGGGTGATACGTTTTTTCTTATTGAAGAAAATGTTTCTGATATTTATTTAAAGCTTTATTTAAATGTACTGATTTGCTTCATATTTTATATAATTATTTGCAGGGATGTGTAAGTGAGGATCAACTATTATAAAGGGAGAACGGTGAGTCATTATGCAAGCGTGGGGAGACATGGCAGATGTCTAAAAGGGCGTATTTTAATTCCCAGAAATCATATCTATCACTGAGCCTTTAGATAGCTATAGAATGAATTTTTGGGAAGGTAAGGGGACGGGGGGCTTTTGAAACAGATATCTAATTTCTACTGACTTCCGGAGATATTTTTGGTCTACACCTTTATTATTGGGGCTAGAGGGGGGGGGGGAGGCATAGCGTCCCTTCTATGGCGGCAATGTTTCTCAATGAAGCTTATAATATTAAACTCATATGCCTACCAGTACAAACGTCGAAAAGGTGAGAGGGGGGGGGGGGCTCACCAGGCCAGGGAATGAGCCTAACCAGAAAATTTCTTGTGGCGTGGCAAGTACTACCAGGAGCTTTGTTTTATGCAATTTTAAATGGTAATGTCTCTCTAGTCCTATTTATATAGAATGTACCAATGTCTTTAAACATATATATGTTACCGTGAATGTCCAAAATTGGTGAATGTTGATATTCACTGGTGAATGTGCGAAATACCTTTTTTTCTCCTTGTATTTAGTCAGCGTTGCCAGTCAACTTTTTCAGTTTAATGCAAGGTTAAATTATGACAGGTAGATTAGATTTTGTAAGGTTAGATTGGGTCTTTAACTAATTTCTGATATCTATAACCAAGTTTAACCTAAATTAACATAATCTAACCTAACTTTAATTTTTACCATCATAGCTTCCGTAAGACTGAAAAAGCTGACTCGCAAAGCTAATTGAGTCCAAGCAGAGAAAAGGGAATTTCGGATATTCACCGGTTAATGTCGACATTAACCAGATATATGAAATTCACGGTAACATATATACAATGTATTTAAATATCAGAGAACCCTATCGTAGAGGACGCGATGGCTTCAACCACGTAGAAAATCGAAAGTAACGCAGAATTTCCATCCATATGAACAATGATACTCTTCTCCGTCTACCCGACATCCTGTGGTAAAATATTACTTAGAACTTATTCAACAATGACAACATAAAACTAGCATAAAACTTAGCATTCAATAGTACATAAAACTAGCCTACAATACATGAACAATTTTCAACGTGGTCCCCGCTTATCCTAAGGGAGTCTACAGCGGCCCAATGGTGTCAAGTAAGTCTGATCTTTCACTTCACGCAAGAAATATATCTGCAATAGTTGGGGAGCTATTCTTCCCTTAGCATCCATATTATAATATATTATACTATAATAAATATATAATACAATATATTATATTATCAGCGTAAAAAGATATACATAAAACTAGCCTACAATACATAGACTATTTTCAACGTGGTCCCTGCTTATTCTAAGGAGTCTTCAGCGGCCTAATAGTGTCAAGCAAATATGATCTTTTATTTTCCACAGAAAATATCTCCGTAATAGTTTGGAGCTATTCTCCCCTTAGTTTCCAAATTATATTTTTTGTTCAAGCATGTTGTTAAAATGAGGGGACACTAGAGGTTAAATCTCTGCAGTGATTGGAAGAGCTCCTCATGAAAGGTTGTTAAATTTTGCCCTAAAAAGCACGTTTTAAGGGTTTGGGATCTCCTCCCCAACAAAAACC